>NC_133123.1:192069531-192408782 GCF_033568475.1 Henckelia pumila | reverse complement strand
TCAATACAGTGAAAGCTCTACCAACTCTAGGTCCACGCCTATAGTCTGCTCTACACTGCCAAATGATACTACTATCATTAAAGTGCTCTAAAAGCCTTAACTAAGCTATTGCATACTCCTAAATATTTATAGGAAGCAAAAGCTATACCTTCGTCCGTCGTTAGCCCTTTGATGTCGATGCCTCCAGAACTTGGGCACAACTCCGCTACGACTACCGAACGCCCCGCCGACCTCCGGACCAAGCCTAAGAAGACTAGAACAGCTCCAAAAGGACTAGAAAGGAAAGGAGGACTCGGAATTGGCATTTGAAAGTGAAGTCTCGGCCTTCTATTTATAGACAACGATCGGAACTTCCGATCCTTGATCGGAACGTCCGAACCCCGATCGGAACGTCCGATCCTGCCATCGGAGCTTCCGAAGATCCTGATCTGCCACGTGTCAAAATATCACTTGTTGACTCCGGATAGGGGTGATCGGAGCTTCCGGTCCTAATCGGAGCTTCCGATCCAACCACACGTCATGCCTGACGTAATATCGATCGGTGCCTCCGATCGCTCATCGGAGCTTCCGATCCTGTTCGGAGCTTCCGATCGTGCCTTCGGAGCTTCCGATCCGTCCGATACCTAATTCAATTAATTAGCATTAATCCTTTAATTACTCAATTAGGGTACGGGCTACTACATTCTCCCCCACTTAAGATATTTCGTCCTCGAAATCAGATCTTAAGTACCGAATGCCAAATACAGAAATCAGAAACATTCTTTATTCAAATCAAACGTTTACAGAGTTTGCAACTGAATACAACTTAAAGAATGAAATCAAAACAACTCAGGATGGTCTTTACGCATCCTGTCCTCAAGCTCCCAAGTAGCTTCCTCAGTGCCTCGGCGCTGCCACTGAACTAAAACCAAAGAAATGACTTTGTTCCGTAAAACCTTATCCTTATAATCAAGGATGCGAAGAGGTTTCTCAACATAAGTCAAATCCTTGTCTACCTGAACCTCAGATCGCTGCAGAATATGAGATTCATCCGCCACATACCGTCGTAACAGAGATACGTGGAACACGTCGTGAATACTGGATAGATGCGGTGGCAAAGCTAGTCGATAAGCCAAATCGCCAATTCTCTCCAAGATCTCAAACGGACCGATAAATCTGGGAGACAACTTGCCCTTAAGGCCAAATCTGAGAATCTTGCGGAAAGGTGACACTCTCAGAAACACTTTCTCCCCGACCTCGAACTGCAAATGCCTACGTTTGCTATTAGCATAGCTGGCCTGACGATCCTGTGCAGTCTTAATCCGTTTCTTGATCTGATCAACAATGTCTATCGCCTGCTGGATAAACTCCGGTCCTTCAGCCTGTCTCTCCCCCACTTCTTCCCAAAAGAGTGGAGTACGACAACGTCGCCCATACAACGCCTCAAAAGGTGCCATCCCAATACTAGTGTGATAGCTGTTGTTGTAAGCGAACTCGATCAACGGCAAATGATCCTGCCAGGCTGAACCAAAATCCATGACGCACGCTCTAAGCATATCCTCAAGGGTACGGATAGTGCGCTCTGACTGACCATCAGTCTCCGGATGATAGGCTGTACTCAAACTGAGAGTAGTACCCATCGCACGCTGAACACTCCCCCAGTATCTAGAAGTAAACCTGGGGTCCCGATCACTGACAATGCTCACAGGCACTCCATGAAGTCGGACGATCTCCTGAATGTACATCCGTGCCATGCGATCCACAGAGTACTCTCGGCTATAGGCAATGAAATGCGCTGATTTGGTGAGTCAGTCCACCACCACCCAGATAGCATCACAGTTCCTCGGGGATACCGGCAAATGGGTCACAAAGTCCATAGTGATAAACTCCCATTTCCATTCAGGAATAGGCAGACTGTGAAGCAATCCTCCAGGTCGTCGGTGCTCTGCCTTGACCTGTTGACACACCAAACATCTCGAAACAAACTGATAGACACTGCGTTTCATTCCCTTCCACCAGAAACGAGTACGTAGATCCTTGTACATCTTGTTGCTCCCAGGATGAATACTCAACTTAGTGCGATGTGCCTGAGATAAAATCTCCTCTCGCAACTCTTCATCCTGCGGAATCACAAGCCTACCAGACAAACACAAAAAGCCATCTGACTGATAATGAAATCCAGACGAGCTACCCTCGTTAGCTAGACGAGCTAAACGCTGGGTCTTCGAATCAGACATCTGAGCATCTCGGATCCGCGAATACAAGTCTGGCTCAGATAATATCGCAAACATCTGGATACTCTGCATACCTTTCTTATGCTTGAAGGTAAAACCTGAAGTACAACAGTCACTGATCGCACTAGACATCGAACAAGTCTGAAGTGCGGATAGTCGCACCTTGCAACTCAAAGCATCAGCGGTGAGATTAGCAGCTCCCGGATGGTACTTAATCTCGCAATCATAGTCCTTAAGCAAGTCCATCCAACGTCTCTGTCTCATGTTCAATTCTGCCTGAGTGAACAAATACTTGAGACTCTTATGGTCGGTGAAGATCTCAAATTTCTCGCCATAAAGATAATGACGCCAGATCTTCAAAGCGAACACAATGGCTGCCAATTCTAAATCATGGACTGGATAGTTGTCCTCGTGAAGCTTCAGCTGTCTAGAAGCGTATGCGATCACATGCCCATTCTGAGTCAGGACACAACCTAACCCCTGAAGAGAAGCATCCGTGTAAACTACATACCCTCCAGATCCTGACGGTAATGCCAACACCGGCGCAGAAGTCAACCGCCGTCGAAGCTCACGGAAATTCTCCTCACACTCGGAGGACCACTCAAAATCCACACCCTTACGGGTAAGCTGCGTCAACGGTCGAGCTAACTGAGAGAAGTTCAGAATGAAGCGACGATAATATCCTGCTAGACCCAGAAAACTACGGATCTCAGCAACTGTCGTCGGACGCGACCAATTAAGTACCGCTTCAATCTTGCTTGGATCGACAGAAATCCCCTCCCTGGATATGATATGGCCAAGAAAGACCACTCTATCCATCCAGAACTCACACTTGCTCAGCTTGGCGTACAACTGCTCATCTCGAAGAGTCTGTAGTACTAACCGCAAGTGAGAAACATGCTCTTCCGTATTACGCGAATACACCAAGATGTCGTCAATGAAGACCACGACAAACTTGTCCAAATACTCCCTGAAGACACGGTTCATCAAATCCATGAATATAGCCGGCACATTAGTCAAACCAAATGGCATCACTAGGAACTCGTAATGACCATAGCGAGTACGGAATGCAGTCTTGGCTACGTCCTGATCACGGACTCTCAACTGATGATACCCAGATCTCAAGTCAATCTTGGAGTAAATTGATGTGCCCTGCAGCTGGTCAAACAAGTCATCAACACGAGGCAACGGATACTTGTTCTTCACAGTGACTCGATTCAGCTGCCGATAGTCAATGCACAGCCGCATCGACCCATCCTTCTTCTTCACGAAGAGAACAAGAGATCCCCAAGGAGATACACTAGGACGAATGTACCCCTTGTCCAAAAGATCCTGTAGCTGATTCTTCAACTCACGCATTGTAAGAGTGGGTGCCCAGTGAGCCAACTGTGTGGCTATGGGCTTTGTTGACTCTTTGTATAAACAATCTTTTGTTTAATATTATTTACACTTTTATGGCAATGACTTTATATTACTTCATATTGTTATATTGTGATATACTATTGTTGTTTTGATAAAGACCTTGAATATACTATAGTGTATGTAAGATGTGGTAGAACATGGAGATGTCTATCATGAAATACATCTTATAGTCACTGTATATTCTAAAACCGTTCCTAGTCGATTGAGCCGTCCGATAATAAGGATAAGGATCGCTCGAGTTTGAGACTAGCATTTGCGATGCGGAGTACCACGTTTCATTGGTAGGGAACATGGAGATGTTCGAAGCATGCAAATGGATATTCATAGGATGAATAGTCGAACTACCCTATCCGGACTTTCCAAGTGGTTATCACTTATCGAGTGGAAAAAGTCCGCGGTTTTGGTTGTACACCATTAGTCCTTACGACTTGAAACATCATGGAGACTCTATATGCTAGTACTGTGCTTTGACTCGTTTACCGACTCTGAGGGGTCATCAGGTGTCGAGATTGGGTACAGTTACGACACATATAGGAGTCAATGCATTGTTGTCAAGGATTCACCACATACTTGCGAGTGTGGATATCCTATGCGATCTGAGGAGATATTAGTGTGACAAATCTCTGGCCAGAGTACTTGATGTGATTTAAGAAATGGTTTCTTAGTAGCACATGCGATGTCACTAATTTGATCTTCAAGATGCATTGCATAGTTATCGAATCTTGAGCGACTCTCGATATACCAATGGTTGTTGATTCGATCGGGATATATGGATGAAGGGACCGTACTGTACGTTAACCAAAATCTACTGGTTCTTGTAGGCACTATCAGTGATACCTAGGGAATCATGGGGCGATGTTGCTAGGCGCTTTACCATGATTCGTTGGGCAAGTCGGAAAGTGTTGTTCCGAGTCACAAGGAGTTGTGAGCCCACGGCTAGCTGTATCCCTGAACCATTGAGGGTCACACAGTGTAATGGAGTTTTAATCCCCGTTGAGATAGTTAAATTTAAAGAGTTAAATTTAATGAACTAAGGAGTTGGACTTCTTAAATAAGAGTAAGGGAGTAGGATTTCCTAAAATGACATAGGGATGGACATTTTTGGAAACCACTGAATTCGGATTCAGGAAAATTTATTTTGACTTTAAAACGTGCAGAAATGGTTTCTGTGCACATTGGTGAAATCGTTTCATCAATCGGAGTCACGATGAATTTTATATTAATTTCTGAACGAGCGGGCTTTGCTTGTCGGGCCCCAGCTTATGATTAATGGGCCCTAAGGTGTTAGTGGCCTGCATTATAAATAAGTTATTTCAGTACAGAAATTACAGACAACAGGTCATAATTTTTGAGAGCAAAAATCGAAAACCCTAGTTCCTCTCAAATAATATTTCGGCCGCCCCCTTGCTCTGTCACAGAGAAATTCCGGTCTGTGATTTTGAATCGCAGTAAGGAATAACGAATCAGATTCGTTTATTCTCTTCGCAGAAAACTTCTGATAGATTTTCTAGTGCAATCTATCAGAGGGATTAAACCTCTGTTCGTGGACCTGATTGAAGGCGTTCATCGGTTCCGGGGAGAGACAACAAGAGCAGAATTGTTCTGTTGGTGTCCATTAATCTCGTTGCGAGATTTGAGGTAAAATTTATTTAATTGTTATTTAAATTTTACACACACGTAATTCAATCGATGAACGGTTGATACCCATACCATGGAAACGTTCCATGAAAAAATTTTTAAACTTCCGCTGCACCGGGTATCAATCGTAATTGGTCTGGGAACTCGCCAGTTTTCCAACAGTGGTATCAGAGCCAGGTTGCTCAGATCAATCGATTGAATTAATCAATTGTACAAAATTTTTGAGTCTCGGTTTATGAAACAAAATAAATATTTTTAATAAAAAAATTTTTTTCGGGGCAAAACCCGGGCAGCGATTGGATCGCTGCCCGGTGGGGCAGCAATTGTTGCTGCCCCGGGCGGCGCACGGCGCCGCCCAAAGGGGGCGCACAGCGCCGCCCAAGGCGGCGACCGTCGCCGCCCAGGGCGGCGCACGGCGCCGCCCAGGGCAGCGCTGTGCGCTGCCCAGCGCAGCGCTGGGCGCTGCGCAGGGCAGCGCTCGGCGCTGCCCAGGGGCGGCGCTCGGCGCCGCCCAGCGCAGCGCTGGGCGCTGCGCAGGGCGGCGCTCGGCGCCGCCCAGGGCAGCGCACGGCGCCGCCCAGGGGCGGCGCCAGGCGCTGCCCTAAGGGGGCAGCCGGGCTGCCCCGGCCCGCGCCCCGGGTGCGGGCCGACCCGGGAGTGTCCCGGGTGGCCCGCGGGAAAAATTAATTTTTAATTTTTTATTAATTTTAATATTTAAAAATTTTATTTTTGGTCCGGTCAAAAATTGTTTTTGATTGGTTCACGAGATTTCGGATCGAATTGTTCGAGTCCGTAAATTTTAAAATTGATTTTGGATAAATTTGAATTTTTGGAAAATTTTAATATTTTATCCGTAAATTGAATTTTGAAATCAATTATTTTGGTACAATTGATGATAAGATATGATCTTATGATATATTAGATAAAATATGATTTTATTTGTAAAATTGGATTTTATAGATAAAATATGATTTTATTTGATATGGAGATAAAATATGATTTTATATGTGAAATGTGATTTTATATATAAAATATGATTTTATCTTGTTTAAATTTGAATTGCCACAGCATGTTATCCAATAAATTAATTTTGAATTAAATGTTATTGGATAAGGATGATCGATTGCCATGACCAATTTTGTAGGTGTATGTTAGGAATTTACATTTTGTCTTTATTGTTGTTGGTTTTATTAATGGGCCTGGTTTATGGCCCGATATGAATGTCATATGTAATAAAAGTGGGCTTGGTTTATAGCCCGTTCCCACCCCCTAAAAATGTATCCCCTACTTGTCATTGTTATTTAATTGTAAATACATTAGATTTAGTGGGAGATCAAGATTTGAAGATGGTGGGCCCAGCAGACAATGAAGACTGAAGAAATGTAAATTGGAAGCATATGTAATAGGATTGCATTTGCATACTGCATATTACCTAGGATTGGACTAAGACCCGTGATTGGCAACCACGGGTCAATTAGAAATGGAATCGATCATCCTATATAATATATGATATTATGATTGTATGCATGTTTAGACATAAATTGCGTGAATCCGGCAATGCATGCAATAAATTAAAAATGATGAGACAAATATTTTTATAAATAAAATCCCTCATTTTAAATATGATTTAAAATTTATATCAAGATAAATAAAGGAAATTTAAATATTGTTTAAATGTTCCTACCTTCCATCAACGGTCAATGTATGTGATGCTACCCGCGGATACGGTCCGGCTCATATTATTGGGGGGGCCCGTCCGTCGGAAAGCTGTACATTGGATCGACAAATGTTGTAAGTTGGGTGGAACTCCCATGGGATCGGCTCATATTATTGGGGGATCCACATGGCGACCGTCCATCACAACTTAATATTGATGGGTCATCTTGACATGTCACTTTAAACGGCGTCATATTATTGGGCCCTTATTGGACATGAGGTAAACACATGGGGGTTGCTTTGGAAGCAATTGGGCTCTACCTTTTGAGAATTATGGTTGGCTGATATTATTCGGGACCATAAGTTTGTCAAATGGACTCCATGTTCTCACTAAGGAAAAAGTTTCCCGTTTTCACTAGAGGGTGGTGAAATCGTTAAAATAGTGGGAGTGAGATTCATAAAATTAAATTCGCCTATTTTATGTCTTAGTAAATTGTTAAACAATCATTGATATATGTCTGTTTTTCCTTTTCAGTATTTCACACAATGAATTCGCGAAATCCTTTATTCTCGATCCTCGAACAAAACAAGCTGACTGGCGCCAACTATACGGAATGGTTCCGAAAGTTGAAGATTGTCTTAACTTCGGAGAAAATGCTCTACGTGTTAGAGAAAGCACCTCCGAAGGAAGCACCAGCTGACATAAGTCCGGAGGAATTGGCCAAACTTGATGCATGGTGTGACCATGACATCAAGACCAAATGCTATATGCAAGCCTCGATGTCTGATGAACTCCAGAGGCGATTTGAGGACACGGTGAATGCTGCTGACATTCACACGCAACTCAAGGAACTATTTTGTGCTCAGTCGAGGGCTGAAAGGTTCTCTACTGTTAAGGAGTTGATGACGTGCCGCATGCGTGAAGGGACTTCGGTCCGTGATCATGGGGTACGAGTGATTTGGCTCATACAGAAGTTAGCGACCCTTGATTTGGTGTTGGAGCATGAACTCAATGTGGACTTGCTGCTTCTATCTCTTCCTTCTTCATTTGATGGATTCGTGATAAATTTTAATATGAACAAGATAGAGGCCACCCTTGAAGAGATGGTCAATATGCTCGTTACATATGAATCCACACTTAAGAAGGATAAGCCAGCTTTCTTGGTGGGCTCCTCATCTTCTGCTAAGAAGGGGCCAAGTATGAAGGGCAAGAAACGTTCTGCCCCACCCAAGAAAGTGGAACCCGAGAAGAAGCAAAAGACAAAGGCTTCAAACGATGGAAAATCCAAGGATGTTTGCCATTACTGCAAGAAGCCGGGTCATTGGAAGCGCAACTGCAAGGAGTATCTTGGGCAGTTAGGAACTGCAAAGGGTATGTTCTATATCGAAATAAACATGTCACTTAATACAACTTCTTGGGTATTGGATACCGGATGTGGATCTCACATTTGCAATGATTTGCAGGTGATGACAAGAAGTCGCAGGCTTAGAATGGGTGAGACCCAGCTGAGGCTCGGGAATGGTTCCAGAGTTGAAGCTACGGCCATTGGAGATGTTTGTTTGATTTTGCAGAATGGTTTTAAATTATTGTTGAGAGATGTTTTATTTGTGCCAGATTTAATTAAAAACATTATTTCTATTTCTATGCTTGATAGAGATGGTTATTCTTGTAATTTTGTGAATGGGATTTGCAGCATTTACAAGAATGAATGTTTAATTGGAAATGGACAACTTGAAAACGATCTATACAATTTAAAACTAAAAGACGTTCCAGTAAATTGTATTGACAAACCGGCGACAACAAACAAAAGGAAAATCGATAGTCAAAACCCGGCAAACCTTTGGCACGCTAGACTAGGTCATATTTCCTCAAGGAGGATGAACAAGCTAGTGGGAGAGGGCATGTTTGATATGTCTGATATTAACTCTCTACCTACTTGTGAATCCTGCCTAAAAGGGAAAATGACTAAATCTCCTTTTAAGGGGAAGCCTGAACGTAGTCAAAATCTGTTGGATTTGATCCATACAGATGTTTGTGGTCCATTTAGAGTAGGGACTCAACATGGCCACACCTACTTCATTACCTTTACTGATGATTATTCTAGGTATGGGTATTTATATTTAATGAAATATAAGTCTGAAGCATTTGAAAAGTTCAAAGAATTCAAGGCTGAAGTAGAAAACAAGCTAGGTAAAAGTATTAAAGCACTTCGATCGGATCGAGGTGGAGAATACTTGAGTACCGAGTTTTTGGACTATCTAAAAGAGAATGGGATTCTCTCTCAGTGGACTCCTATGACACCACAGCTTAATGGTGTATCGGAGCGTCGTAATCGAACTTTGTTGGACATGGTTCGATCCATGATGAGCTTCACTGAGCTTCCACCTTCGTTTTGGGGCTATGCGCTTGAAACGGCGGTATTGTTGTTGAATAACGTCCACACTAAAGCAGTGGACAAAACACCATACGAGTTATGGAATGGCAAAGCTCCTAAGTATTCGTACTTGAGGATTTGGGGATGTCCTGCTTACGTGAAGCGGACAGTGGGAGATAAGTTGGATAGTCGATCCAGCTTGTGTTATTTTGTGGGGTATCCGAAGAATTCAATCGGATATTATTTCTATTATCCTGCTGAAACAAAGGTGTTTGTTTCACGGAATGCCACCTTCTTGGAGAAGGAGTTCTTATTGGATAAGAAAGGCGAGATGATGGAACTCGAAGAAGTTCGAGAAGAACCCGAAATACAAAATAACGATCCCACACCTCAGGAACCATTGCTGGACACGCCTGCACCTAGAAGATCCGAAAGGACTTCTAGACCTCCAGTTCGATATGGTCTTCTTCTTGAAGAGGGTCAAGATGAACCCGACATTGGATGTGATCCAAGAAGCTTCAAGGAAGCAATTTCTGATGCGGATTCGAATTTATGGCTTGAAGCTATGCAGTCAGAATTGGATTCGATGCATACTAACCAAGTCTGGTCTTTAGTGGATCCTCCCGATGGAATTGTTCCAATAGGGTGTAAATGGATCTACAAAAGAAAGCTTGGGCCTGATGGTAAGGTATTGACCTACAAGGCGCGATTGGTGGCGAAAGGTTATACTCAAAGGCAAGGAGTTGACTATGATGAAACCTTTTCACCAGTCGCAATGTTCAAGTCCATAAGAATCCTAATTGCCATAGCTGCATGGTATGACTATGAGATATGGCAAATGGATGTGAAGACTGCTTTTCTTAATGGAGACATTAAGGAAGAAATCTATATGAAGCAGCCTGAGGGGTACACATCCATGGGAAGCGAGCATAAGGTATGCAAGCTTCAGAGATCAATTTATGGTCTAAAACAAGCATCAAGAAGTTGGAACCAGAAATTTGATGAAACAATTAAAGACTTTGGTTTCATCAAGAACCCGGAGGAACCTTGCGTGTACAAGAAAGTAGTTAAGGATGCGGTGACATTCTTAGTACTTTATGTTGATGACATCCTACTCATTGGGAATGATGTAGGGATGTTGCAGTCAACAAAGATATGGTTATCAGGTAGATTTTCGATGAAGGATTTGGGTGAGGCATCCTACATTCTTGGGATACAGATCTATAGGGATAGATCTAAGAGAATGATAGGACTCACTCAATCAACCTACATCGATACCATATTGAAACGGTTTTCAATGGATGGGTCCAAGAGAGGACATTTACCCATGTGTCATGGAGTTTCTCTATCCAAGTCTATGTGTCCCAAGACTGATGCAGAGATAGAGAATATGACACATGTACCATATGCGTCAGCTATAGGTAGTATCATGTATGGGATGATATCTACCAGACCGGATGTAGCATTTGCTCTGAGTGTCACGAGCAGATATCAGTCTAATCCTGGTCAGATGCATTGGAAAGCCGTGAAGGACATTCTTAAGTACTTGCGAAGGACTAAGAATATGTTCATGGTTTATGGAGGACGAGAACTCAAACTGGAAGGCTATACCGACTCTAGCTTCCAAAGTGATGTGGATGACTCGAAGTCAACCTCTGGATTTGTGTTCATGCTCAATGGCGGTGCTGTCTCTTGGAAGAGTTCCAAGCAGGACACCACAGCGGATTCCACCACTGAGGCTGAATACATTGCAGCATCAGCTGCTGCTAAAGAGGCCGTTTGGATGAGGAATTTCGTCCAAGAGTTGGGCGTCATTCCTGAATTTGTTGGTCCAGTCCCGGTGTACTGCGACAACACGGGTGCCGTTGCTCAAGCAAAGGAACCAAGGTCTCATCAAAGATCCAAACACGTACTGAGGAAATACCACATAATCCGGGAGATTGTGGAAAGAGGAGACATCAGTGTCGAACGAGTGGCCTCTGCAGACAATATCGCTGATCCACTTACTAAGCCTTTGCCAGGACCATTGTTTGACAAACATCGCGAAGCAATGGGTCTACGTAGTATGACTAGTTGGCTATAGGGCAAGTGGGAGATTGTAAGAGTGGGTGCCCAGTGAGCCAACTGTGTGGCTATGGGCTTTGTTGACTCTTTGTATAAACAATCTTTTGTTTAATATTATTTACACTTTTATGGCAATGACTTTATATTACTTCATATTGTTATATTGTGATATACTATTGTTGTTTTGATAAAGACCTTGAATATACTATAGTGTATGTAAGATGTGGTAGAACATGGAGATGTCTATCATGAAATACATCTTATAGTCACTGTATATTCTAAAACCGTTCCTAGTCGATTGAGCCGTCCGATAATAAGGATAAGGATCGCTCGAGTTTGAGACTAGCATTTGCGATGCGGAGTACCACGTTTCATTGGTAGGGAACATGGAGATGTTCGAAGCATGCAAATGGATATTCATAGGATGAATAGTCGAACTACCCTATCCGGACTTTCCAAGTGGTTATCACTTATCGAGTGGAAAAAGTCCGCGGTTTTGGTTGTACACCATTAGTCCTTACGACTTGAAACATCATGGAGACTCTATATGCTAGTACTGTGCTTTGACTCGTTTACCGACTCTGAGGGGGTCATCAGGTGTCGAGATTGGGTACAGTTACGACACATATAGGAGTCAATGCATTGTTGTCAAGGATTCACCACATACTTGCGAGTGTGGATATCCTATGCGATCTGAGGAGATATTAGTGTGACAAATCTCTGGCCAGAGTACTTGATGTGATTTAAGAAATGGTTTCTTAGTAGCACATGCGATGTCACTAATTTGATCTTCAAGATGCATTGCATAGTTATCGAATCTTGAGCGACTCTCGATATACCAATGGTTGTTGATTCGATCGGGATATATGGATGAAGGGACCGTACTGTACGTTAACCAAAATCTACTGGTTCTTGTAGGCACTATCAGTGATACCTAGGGAATCATGGGGCGATGTTGCTAGGCGCTTTACCATGATTCGTTGGGCAAGTCGGAAAGTGTTGTTCCGAGTCACAAGGAGTTGTGAGCCCACGGCTAGCTGTATCCCTGAACCATTGAGGGTCACACAGTGTAATGGAGTTTTAATCCCCGTTGAGATAGTTAAATTTAAAGAGTTAAATTTAATGAACTAAGGAGTTGGACTTCTTAAATAAGAGTAAGGGAGTAGGATTTCCTAAAATGACATAGGGATGGACATTTTTGGAAACCACTGAATTCGGATTCAGGAAAATTTATTTTGACTTTAAAACGTGCAGAAATGGTTTCTGTGCACATTGGTGAAATCGTTTCATCAATCGGAGTCACGATGAATTTTATATTAATTTCTGAACGAGCGGGCTTTGCTTGTCGGGCCCCAGCTTATGATTAATGGGCCCTAAGGTGTTAGTGGCCTGCATTATAAATAAGTTATTTCAGTACAGAAATTACAGACAACAGGTCATAATTTTTGAGAGCAAAAATCGAAAACCCTAGTTCCTCTCAAATAATATTTCGGCCGCCCCCTTGCTCTGTCACAGAGAAATTCCGGTCTGTGATTTTGAATCGCAGTAAGGAATAACGAATCAGATTCGTTTATTCTCTTCGCAGAAAACTTCTGATAGATTTTCTAGTGCAATCTATCAGAGGGATTAAACCTCTGTTCGTGGACCTGATTGAAGGCGTTCATCGGTTCCGGGGAGAGACAACAAGAGCAGAATTGTTCTGTTGGTGTCCATTAATCTCGTTGCGAGATTTGAGGTAAAATTTATTTAATTGTTATTTAAATTTTACACACACGTAATTCAATCGATGAACGGTTGATACCCATACCATGGAAACGTTCCATGAAAAAAATTTTTAAACTTCCGCTGCACCGGGTATCAATCGTAATTGGTCTGGGAACTCGCCAGTTTTCCAACACGCATCTCTGACGGAGCCAGACGATACGGTGCTCTAGAAATAGGCGAAGTACCCGGCATCAACTCTATGCCAAACTCGACTTCCCTAGCAGGAGGAAAACCCAGAATCTCATCAGGAAACACATCTGGAAATTCATTCACAACAGGAATGCTCTCTATCCCAATACTCTCAACGGACAAATCAACTGCATAGATAAGGTAGCCTTCCCCGCCAGACTCCAGAGCTCGACAGGCTCTCAAAGCTGATACCAAAGGCATCGGGGGTCGCGCTCCCTCACCATAGAAAAACCAACTCTCACTCCCTTCCGGATGAAAGCGTACTAATCTCTGATAGCAGTCCACTGAAGCTCGATAGGTAGTCAGCACATCTATTCCCAGAATGCAATCAAAGTCGTCCATCGCCAGGACCATGAGATTCGCCAACAGAACGTTCCCTTCGAACTCTAAAGGGCAACCCATCACTAGACGCTTAGCCAAAGCAGATTGGCCCGTCGGAGTAGAAACAGACATCACTACGTCTAGTGTAATGCATGGTAACTTATGCCTCTTAACAAAACGTTTAGAAATGAAGGAATGAGATGCACCAGTGTCAATAAGTACAAGAGCAGGTATACCATAAAGCATAAATGTACCTGCGATGACTTTCTCATTCTCCTCCACAGCCTGATCATGTCTCAGGGCAAACACCTGGCCAGAAGCTCGTGGCCTCAAATGAGAACTCCCAGCAGACTGTCCCTGCGACCTCTGCTGTACGGTAGCCTGAGAACCCGATCCTGAACCAGAACCAAAACCTCCTCCCCCAGACTGTGGACAATCCCTCCGGATATGACCAGTCTCTCCACAACGGAAACAAGCTCCAGAAGCCCTGCGGCACTTGTCGGATGGATGGTTCTTCCCACAGTGATCACACTTGTCCTTCTTACCAAAACGGACAACACCCCCAGAACCAGAGGAAGAAGAAGATCCAGACTTCTTGAAAGTTTGGGCACGGGGACCCAAAGAACTAGCAGGTCTCGACTGAGAGAAAGACCTATTTCGCCGAATGCTATCCTCTGCCTGATGACAACGGCTCACCAAACCCTCGTAGGACATGTCGTCGCCAACCGCCACACGGTCATGGATCTCAGGGTTAAGGCCCTGAAGAAACAGATTATACTTCATCTCTGAGCTATCAGCAATCTCGGGGCAATAGGATAGCAGATCAAAGAACCTCTGCTGATACTCATCGATAGACATGGTTCCCTGTCGCAGACTCAGTAGCTCGCCTGCCTTCGACTGTCGGAGTGCAGGAGGAAAATACCGCTTTTGGAAAGCTGTGCGGAACTCGGCCCAGGTGGCCACTCCTCTCGCCGCAACAAAAGGTGAAGAAGTAAATCTCCACCACCTGCACGCACGCCCATCCAGAAGATAGCCAAGGGTCTCCAAATTCTGCTCATCGGTGCATTGGAAAGTCTGAAAAGTCGTCTCCATGCGGTCTAACCAGTTCTCCGCATCTTCCGGAGACTCACCTCCAACTAAGGGCTTAGGACCCATAGCTAAGAATCGACGCACAGTGAAACGCTCGTCGTCATGGTGACGATGACGCCGTTCTCGACGAGGCTCCCGGTCGGCATCTCCCCAACGCCCACCAACACTGCCATGATAACTCTGGTCGTCACGATTTGACATCTACAAAAATACCTCAAGATGAGACTAAATCCCAAGAATTCTTTTGCATGCTCTGATACCATAAATGTAGTGACCCTTACCCGGATCACCTACTAAACAGAACTTATGCATGCAATTAACTTAATTAAACAGATATCAGAATAAAACTGCGGAATCCAAATAACATTATACAATCCCAAGTAAAGGAATCTGTAATTATCCAATAATATACAACCAAATCGAATAGCTGTATAAACCTAAGCAACAGTAATAAAACCTAAGCGAAGCTCCAGCCGGCCAACCGCTGACTAGCCCCTCCTGGATCCACCCTCCTCGTCCAAACGCAAACCTGCCCCATGGAATAGGGTGTCCAGAAAATACAGAGTACGAGACGTGAGCATAAAACGCTCAGCACGAGAGTATGAGTATACATGCATGCAAAGTGAACTCCCTATAGACTCGAGGTCAAGGATCAGATAACAGAGACAGACCGGGCCCTGGTATGTAGCACGCTGTGCCGTCGCTTCAGGAGGTGGCTCCCATACCGAGATAACTGTGGATACGCCGGACCCAAATCGATGGAAGTCCATCCACTAACAGGATAAGGTACAACCCTACTAACAGAAATCTCGAAAGAGATACAGCAAGATGCAAATGAATGCAGCATAATATCGTGGCATATAAATCATGCAGTCACATAATACATGCATACTCAGTCAGGATATCTCGAACAGTACTTTCGTACCTCAATACAGTGAAAGCTCTACCAACTCTAGGTCCACGCCTATAGTCTGCTCTACACTGCCAAATGATACTACTATCATTAAAGTGCTCTAAAAGCCTTAACTAAGCTATTGCATACTCCTAAATATTTATAGGAAGCAAAAGCTATACCTTCGTCCGTCGTTAGCCCTTTGATGTCGATGCCTCCAGAACTTGGGCACAACTCCGCTACGACTACCGAACGCCCCGCCGACCTTCGGACCAAGCCTAAGAAGACTAGAACAGCTCCAAAAGGACTAGAAAGGAAAGGAGGACTCGGAATTGGCATTTGAAAGTGAAGTCTCGGCCTTCTATTTATAGACAACGATCGTAACTTCCGATCCTTGATCGGAACGTCCGAACCCCGATCGGAACGTCCGATCCTGCCATCGGAGCTTCCGAAGATCCTGATCTGCCACGTGTCAAAATATCACTTGTTGACTCCGGATAGGGGTGATCGGAGCTTCCGGTCCTGATCGGAGCTTCCGATCCAACCACACGTCATGCCTGACGTAATATCGATCGGTGCCTCCGATCGCTCATCGGAGCTTCCGATCCTGTTCGGAGCTTCCGATCGTGCCTTCGGAGCTTCCGATCCGTCCGATACCTAATTCAATTAATTAGCATTAATCCTTTAATTACTCAATTAGGGTACGGGCTACTACATTTTGTCTGTGCAGAGCTCCGTCGTGTCCGACCCAACCCCGTTTGGTGAAGATTTGGAGATCCACTCTACCAGACCGAACCAGGAGGAAAATTTCGACATAATCAACTATATTCTTGTATAAACCATTATATGTGTGGTGATCGTGATCGTTGTATCTTTGAAAGTTGTGGTCAAGTTGTAAAGGCTATCCTTGGAGCCCTCAAGGCTAAGTAGATGCAGCAAGCGTGTTGTTGTAAAGGCTATCCTTGGAGCCTTCAGGGCCAAAAATAATTTTTAGAGATACCTCGGTTAATTGGTCTTAGCCGGGAAGGGAAGACAGAGAAGATTCTTCGTCGAACTTCCATAAACAAATCTCCTCTCTTTTATTGCTTTATTTGCTTTCTGTCATTTTATAAACTTTAATTTTTGTTATTCTTTTGATTGTCCAAAAGTCTTCTGCTTGCGTTTTTTCAAAATCATTTTAAATCTCTAAAAAGACCAAGGAACCTAATTCGCCGCCACCCCTCCCTTTAGGTTCCAATAGTTTCGCCACCCACCTTCAGAACCATATTCACAAAATTTTTCATGTCAAAGCAACGTCTGACATCCTTGTGGTGACTGTGTCCACGATGATGATCTCGCTCCTCATAATCTCCTTAGCATCCACCGACGCTCCCATGACTCTCGTCTCCATAGCCTGCCATCTACAAAAGCTGTTGGAACACAGTCGTTCTTCGGATCGAAAAAAAAAGTGATACCCGGTGCAGCGGAAGTTTTAAAATTTTATATGGAACGATTTCATATGAGTATCAAATTCCTACGATTAAAATTGATAATATAAAATTTAAAAAATATAAATTTTACCTTAAAATCTCGAAGCGAGATTATGGACACCAACAGATTAAACTGCTCTTGTTGTATATCCCAGGAACTGATGAACGAACAATTCTTCAATCAGGTCCACGAACAGAAATTTAATCCCTCTGATAGACTGCACTAGAAAGTCTATCAAAAGTTTCTACGAAGAGATAGAACAGATATGATCTGTTAAATCAGTCTGCAAATTCAAAAATTCACAGACTGAATTTTCGAACACTGTGAGGAGAGGGGAGGGGTCGGCCGAATTTCAAGAGAGGAGGCTCTCTAGGTTTTCGAAATTATGACCTGTGTTGTGTAATTTCTGTACTGCAATAACTTATTTATAATGTGGGCTGCTAACAGCTTAAGGCCCATTAGTCATAAGTTCAAGTCTGACAAGCAAAGCCCGCATGTTCAGAAATTAATATAAAATTCATCGTGACTCAGATTGATAAACCAATTTCACCAATGTGCACATAAACCATTTCTGCATCTTTTAAAGTCAAGATAAATTTTCTGAATCCGAATTCAGTGGTTTCCAAAAATGTCCATCACTATGTCATTTTAGGAAATCTTACTCCCTCTACTTTTAAATAAGAAGTCCCACTTCTTTATTCACTAAATTTAACTCTTTAAATTTAATTATCTCAACGGAAATTAGAAATCCATTACTTGTGTGACCCTCAATGGTTCAGAGATACAGCTAGCCGTGGGCTCACAACTCCTTGTGACTCGGAACAACAATTTTCGACTTGCCCATCGAATCATGGTAAGAGCGCCTAGAAACATCGCCCCATGATTCCCTAGGTATCACTGATAGTGCCAGCAAGAACCAGTAGATTTTGGTTAGTGTACAGTACGGTCCCTTCATCCATATATCCCGATCGAATCAACAACCATTGGTAAATCGAGAGTCGTTCGAGATTCGATAACTATGCAATGCATCTTGAAGATCAAATAGTGACATCGCATGTGCTACTAGGAAACCAAGTAACCTAAAACACATCATGTACTCTGGCCAGAGATTCGTCACACTAATATCTCCTCAGATTGCATAGGATATCCACACTCGCAAGTGTGCGGTGAATCCTTGACAACAAAGCATCGAATCCTATATGTGTCGTAACTGTACCCAATCCCGACACCTGATGACCCCAATAGAGTCGGTAAACAAGTCAAAGTACAGTACTAGCATATAGAGTCTCAATGATGTTTCAAGTAGTAAGGACTAATGGTGTACAACCAAAACCGCGGACTTTATCCACTCGATAAGTGATAACCACTTGGAAAGTCCGGATAGGGTAGTTCGATCATTCATCATATGAATATCCATTTGCATGCTTTGAACATCTCTATGTTCCATACCAATGAAACGTGGTACTCGGCATCGCAAATGCTAGTCTCAGTCTCGAGCGATCCTTATCCTTATTAACGGACGGCTCAATCGACTAGGAACTGTTTAGAATATACAGTGACTTTAAGATGTGTTTCATGATAGCCATCCCATGTGCTACCACATCTTACATACACTATAGTATATTCAAGGTCTTCATCTAAACATCTTATAGTATGTCACAACATAATAATATGATAAAAGATAAAGTAAATGCCATTATAAAAGTGTAAATTATATTAACCAAAAGATTGTTTATACATAGAGTCATAAAAGCCCTTAGCCACAAGTTGGCTCACCGGGCACCCACTTTTTCAATCTCCCACTTGCCCTAAAGCCAACTAGTCATACTACGTAGTCCTATTGCTTCGCGATGTTTGTCAAATAATGGTCCTGGAAAGGGCTTAGTAAGTGGATCAGCGATATTGTCTGCAGAGGCCACTCTCTCGATAGTGATGTCTCCTCTTTCCACGATCTCCCGGATGATGTGGTATTTCCTTAGTACGTGTTTGGATCTTTGATGAGACCTTGGTTCCTTTGCCTGAGCAACGACACTCGTGTTGTCACAGTACACCGGGACTGGACCAACAGCTTCAGGAATAACGCCCAACTCTTGGACAAAATTCCTCATCCAAACGGCCTCTTTAGCAGCAGCTGATGCCGCAATGTATTCTGCTTCAGTGGTGGAATCCGCTGTGGTGTCCTGCTTGGAACTCTTCCAAGAGACAGCACCGCCATTGAGCATGAACACAAATCCAGAGGTTGACTTCGAGTCATCCACGTCACTTTGGAAGCTAGAGTCGGTATAGCCTTCCAATTTCAGTTCTCTTCCTCCATAAACCATGAATACATTCTTAGTTCTTCTCAAGTACTTAAGAATATCCTTCACGGCTTTCCAATGCATTTGACCGGGATTGGCTTGATATCTGCTCGTGACACTCAGAGCAAATGCCACATCCGGTCCGGTAGATATCATCCCATACATGATACTCCCTATGGCTGACGCATATGGTATGTGTGTCATTTTCTCTATCTCTTCGTCAGTCTTGGGACACATAGACTTGGATAGAGAGACTCCATGACACATAGGTAGATGTCCTCTCTTGGACTCATCCATTGAAAACCTTTTCAATATAGTGTCGATGTAGGTAGCTTGAGTAAGTCCTATCATTCTCTTAGATCTATCTCTATAGATCTGTATCCCTAGAAAATATAGGACGCCTCACCCAAATTCTTCATCGAGAATCTACATGATAACCATATCTTTGTTGACTGCAACATCCCTACATCATTCCCAATGAGTAAGATGTCATCAACATAAAGTACTAAGAATGTCACAACATCCTTAACTACTTTCTTGTACACGCACTGTTCCTCCGGGTTCTTGATGAAACCAAAATCCTTTATTGTTTCATCAAATTTCTGGTTCCAACTTCTTGATGCTTGTTTGAGACCATAGATCGATCTCTGAAGCTTGCATACCTTATGCTCGCTTCCCATGGATGTGAATCCCTCGGGCTGCATCATATAGATTTCTTCCTTAATATTTCCATTAAGAAATGCAGTCTTCACATCCATTTGCCATATCTCATAGTCATACCATGCTGCTATGACAATAAGGATTCTTATGGACTTGAACATTGCGACTGGTGAAAAAGTTTCATCATAGTCAACTCTTTGTCTTTGAGTATAACCTTTTGCCACCAATCGTGCCTTGTAGGTCAGTACCTTTCCATTAGGCCCAAGTTTTCTCTTATAGATCCATTTACACCATATTGGAACAATTCCATCGGGAGGATCTACTAAAGTCCAAACTTGGTTTGTATGCATCGAATCTATTTCCGACTGCATAGCTTCAAGCCATAAATTCGAATCCGCGTCAGAAATTGCTTCCTTGAAGTTTCTTGGATCACATCCAATGTTGGGTTCACTTTGATCCCCTTCAAGAAGAAAACCATATCTAATAGGAGGCCTAGAAGTCCTCTCGGATCTTTTAGTAATAGGCATGTCAATCAATGGTTCCTGAGGTGTAGGATCATTATTTTGTATCTCGGGTTCTTCTCGAATTTCTTCGAGTTCCATCATCTTGACTTTCTTATCCAATAAGAACTCCTTCTCCAAGAAGGTGGCATTCCTGGAAACAAACACTTTTGTTTCAGTAGGATGATAGAAATAATATCCGATTGAATTCTTCGGATACCCTACAAAATAACGTAAGGTGGATCGACTATCCAACTTATCTCCCACTATTTGATTCACGTAAGAAGGACATCCTCAAATCCTCAAGTACGAATACTTAGGAGCTTTGCCATTCCATAACTCGTATGGTGTTTTGTTCACTTCTTTAGTGTGGACGTTGTTTAACAACAATACCGCCGTTTCAAGAGCATAGCCCCAAAACGAAGGTGGGAGCTCAGTGAAGCTCATCATAGATCGAACCATGCCCAACAATGTTCGATTGCGACGCTCCGAAACTCCATTCAGCTGAGGTGTCATAGGAGGAGTTCACTGAGAGAGAATCCCATTCTCTTTTAGATAGCTCAAAAACTCGGTACTCAAGTATTCTCCACCTCGATCCGATCGAAGTGCTTTAATACTATTACCTAGTTTGTTTTCTACTTCAGCCTTGAATTCTTTGAAATTTTCAAATGATTCAGACTTATATTTCATCAAATACAAGTACCCATATCTAGAATAATCATCAGTAAAGGTAATGAAGTAGGTGTGACCAAATTTTGTACCAATACTAAATGGTCCGCAAACATCTGTATGGATCAAATCCAATAGATTTTGACTACGCTCAGGTTTTCCTTTGAAAGGAGATTTAGTCATTTTTTCTTTCAGTCAGGACTCACAAGTAGGTAGAGAGTTAATATCAGACATATCAAACATGCCCTCTCCCACTAGCTTGTTCATCCTTGAGGAAATATGACCTAGCCTAGCATGCCAAAGGTTTGCCGGGTTTTGACTATCGATTTTCCTTTTGTTCGTTGTTACCGGTTTATCAACATAATTTATTGGAACGTCTTTTAATTTTAAGTTATATAGATCGTTTTCAAGTTGTCCATTTCCAATCAAACATTCATTCTTGTAAATATTGCAAATCCCATTCACAAAATTGCAAGAAAAACCATCTCTATCAAGCATAGAAACAGAAATAATGTTTTTAATCGATTCTGGAACAAATAAAACGTCTCTCAAAAATAACTTAAAATCGTTCTGCAAAACTAAATAAATGTCTCCTATAGCTTGGGCTTCAACTCTAGAACCATTTCCGAGTCTTAGCTGGGTCTCACCCTTCCTAAGCTTATTACTTCTTGTCATCATTTGCAGCTCATTGCAAATGTGAGATCTACATCTGGTATCCAATACCCAAGAAGTAGTATTAAGTAAAACACTTATTTCAATGTAAAACATACCCTTTGCAGTTACGTTTCCAATGACCGGGTTTCTTGCAGTGATGGCAAACTTGTTTAGACTTGTCCAATTTTGCATGTAACATTTTGCCTTGAGATCATGGTCCTACCATTTCTCTAGTTCGGCCAACCTTTCAGCAGTTACATCAGCCGGGGCTGTTTTCGGAGAAGCCTTTTCTTACACTTAGAAAATCTTTTCCGAACTCTGGACAATCTTAACTTATTGAACCATTCCGTATAGTTGCGCTAGAAAGTTTGTTTTGTTCGAGAATTGAAACATGTGGATTAAAAAGATTCATCATAATGATATACTGAGACGAAACAGACAATAATCAGTGATTGTTTAATTAATTTACTAAGACATAAAATATGGTGAATTTTATTTTATGAATCTCACTCCCACTATTTTAACGATTTCACTACCCTCTAGTGAAAACGTGAAACATTTTCTTTAGTGGGAACATGGAGTCCAATTGACAAACTATAGTCCCGAATAATATCAGCCAACCATAATTTTCAAATGGTAGAGCCCAATTGCTTCCAAAGCAACCTCCATGTCTTTACCTTATGTCCAATAAGGGCCCAATAATATGACGCCGTTTATTGTGACACGTCAAATGACCCATCAATATTAAGTTTTGACGGACGGTTGCCATATGGATCCCCAATAATATGAGCCAATCCCATGGGAGTTCCATCCAACTTACAACATGTGTCGATCCAATGTACAGCTTTCCGACGAACGGGCCCCCCCAATAATATGAGCCGGACCGTATCCGCGGGTAGCATCTCATACATTGATCGTTGATGGAAGGTAGGAACATTTAAACAATATTTAAATTTCCTTTATTTATCTTGATATCAATTTTAAATCATATTTAAAATGAAAAATTTTTAATTTTGAAAATTTGTCTCATCATTTAAAATTTGTATGCTTGCGGGATTCATACAATTTAGTCTAAACATGCATACAACAATAATATCATATATTATTTTAGGATGATCGATTCCATTACTAATCGACCCGTGGTTGCCAATCACGAGTCTAAGTCCAGTCCTAGGTGATATGCAAGTATGCAATGCAATCCTATTACATTGTGCTTCCAATTTATATTTCTTCAGTCTTTATTATTGCTTGCTAGGCCCACCTCCATCTTCAACATCTCCCACTATTTCTAGTGAATTTACAATAATTACTATGACAAATAAAGGGATACATTATAGGGGTGGGAACGGGCCATAAACTAGGTCCACTTTTATTACAAATGATAAAATCTAATTTGGGCCATAAACTAGGCCCATTAATAAAACCCAACAATCAATAATAAAGCCATATGTAAACAACCTAACATACACTTATAATATTGGTCATGACAATCGATCATCCTTATCCAATAATATTTAATTCAAAAATTAATTTATTGGATATCATGCAATGACAATAAATATAAATAGATAAAATCATATTTCATACATAAAATCTTATTTTATATATAAAATCATATTTTATCTAGTTTATCCATAAAATCATATTTTACATATAAAATCCAATTTTATACATAAAATCATATTTTATTATCAGTTGTACCAAAATTAATAATTAAAGATTTAATTTATTGGATTAAATTTATAAATTTCCAAAATTCAAAATTTATCCAAAAATTAATTTTCTTAAAAATTTTGGGCTCAAACAATTTTGACCCATTGCCTCGTGGACCAACTGAAACAATTTTCAATCGGGCCAAAACTGGGCTCGATAACAATTAACGGGCTGAAATTCAAAATTTCAAAAAAAAATTAAAATTTTAATTTTTCTGGTCTGCCCGGGACGATCCCGGGCAGTCCCCGACAATCGGGCCGGGGGCCCAGCCCTTCGCTGGGCCGCATCTGCAGCCCAGCTGCGCGCAGGGCAGCGGGCAGTCCCCCGGAAAACTAAAATATTTTTTTTTTTGTTTTATTTTTCTGAAAAATCGAGGCTTGTACAATTGAAAAATATTTTAATCGTAAAATCCGAGAACAGCCTGGCTTTGATACCACTGTTGGAACACGGTCGTTCTTCGGATCGAAAAAGAAAGTGATACCCGGTGCAGCGGAAGTTTTAAAATTTTATATGGAACGATTCCATATGAGTATCAAATTCCTATGATTAAAATTGATAATATAAAATTTAAACAATATAAATTTTACCTTAAAATCTCGAAGCAAGATTATGGACACCAACAGATTAAACTGCTCTTGTTGTATATCCCAGGAACTGATGAACGAACAATTCTTCAATCAGGTCCACGAACAGAAATTTAATCCCTCTGATAGACTGCACTAGAAAGTATATCAGAAGTTTCTACGAAGAGATAGAACAGATATGATCTGTTAAATCAGTCTGCAAATTCAAAAATTCAGAGACTGAATTTTCGAACACTGTGAGGAGAGGGGAGGGGTCGGCCGAATTTCAAAAGAGGAGGCTCTCTAGGTTTTCAAAATTATGACCTGTGTTGTGTAATTTCTGTACTGCAATAACTTATTTCTAATGTGGGCTGCTAACAGCTTAGGGCCCATTAGTCATAAGTTCAAGTCTGACAAGCAAAGCCCGCATGTTCAGAAATTAATATAAAATTCATCGTGACTCAGATTGATAAACCAATTTTACCAATGTGCACATAAACCATTTCTGCATCTTTTAAAGTCAAGATAAATTTTCTGAATCCGAATTCAGTGGTTTCCAAAAATGTCCATCACTATGTCATTTTAAGAAATCTTACTCCCTCTACTTTTAAATAAGAAGTCCCACTTCTTTCTTTATTCACTAAATTTAACTCTTTAAATTTAATTATCTCAACGGGGATTAGAAATCCATTACTTGTGTGACCCTCAATGGTTCAGGGATACAGCTAGCCGTGGGCTCACAACTCCTTGTGACTCGGAACAACAATTTCCGACTTGCCCATCGAATCATGGTAAGAGCGCCTAGCAACATCGCCCCATGATTCCCTAGGTATCACTGATAGTGCCTGCAAGAACCAGTAGATTTTGGTTAGCGTACAGTACGGTCCCTTCATCCATATATCTCGATCGAATCAACAACCATTGGTAAATCGAGAGTCGTTCGAGATTCGATAACTATGCAATGCATCTTGAAGATCAAATTGTGACATCGTATGTGCTACTAGGAAACCAAGTAACCTAAAACACATTATGTACTCTGGCCAGAGATTCGTCACACTAATATCTCCTCAGATTGCATAGGATATCCACACTCGCAAGTGTGCGGTGAATCCTTGACAACAAAGCATCGACTCCTATATGTGTCGTAACTGTACCCAATCCTGACACCTGATGACCCCAATAGAGTCGGTAAACGAGTCAAAGTACAGCACTAGCATATAGAGTCTCAATGATATTTCAAGTAGTAAGGACTAATGGTGTACAACCAAAACCGCAGACTTTATCCACTCGATAAGTGATAACCACTTGGAAAGTCCGGATATGGTAGTTCGATCATTCATCATATGAATATCCATTTGCATGCTTTGAACATCTCTATATTTCATACCAATGAAACGTGGTACTCGGCATCGCAAATGCTAGTCTCAGTCTCGAGCGATCCTTATCCTTATTAACGGACGGCTCAATCGACTAGGAACTGTTTAGAATATACAGTGACTTTAAGATGTGTTTCATGATAGCCATCCCCATGTGCTACCACATCTTACATACACTATAGTATATTCAAGGTCTTCATCTAAACATCTTATAGTATGTCACAACATAATAATATGATAAAAGATAAAGTAAATTCCATTATAAAAGTGTAAATTATATTAACCAAAAGATTGTTTATACATAGAGTCATAAAAGCCCATAGCCACAAGTTGGCTCACCGGGCACCCACTCTTTCAAAAGCAACAAAAATTAACCCCAAGACTGTTTTCCTAGATCGCAAATCTCAATGCATGCTCTGATACCAAAAATATAGTGACCCGATCCGGAATTACCTACTAATCAAACTTAAGAACGCGATAAATATCTTTAAGCAAAATAATCAATTAAAACCAACGAAAACTCAAATGATATAACTAAACCACTAGCGGAATACAACCATTACCAAACTCAAGTGTAGAAATTTTTTATACAACCCCATCGAATGATAGTACTAAAATCCACAAACAGAAACTTGGTACGGAACAAATCCCAATACCTTGCAGCTCAATGGCTACTACCTCCCGGTCCGTCCAACCTAAGCCCTGTCCCGTAAAATGGGGTGTCCAGAAAAAAAAACCGAGGACATGAGCTAACAACACTCAGTACGAAAGTATGAGTAGACACATGCTATGAATGCTAAAGCAAATGAACGGGTACCGGAAACCTATCATAGTAGAAAACTATGATCAAACAAGAGGCGCCATGTTATGTAGCACGGTGGGCCGTTGCATCAAGAGGTGGTTCCCATACCAGAAATATTAAGTGGATATATGTAACTGGATCCAAATCCACGGAATCCATCCACTCAATAACTCGAGGCTGAGCGACCCCACTACTGGTAATATCAAGGTGCAGGCTCAAAATGATAAATGCATGCAGTATAATAATCTTCACATTTATGCACATCAGCCATGCCATATAAATCAGGCAAACATAGAACATTCATACTCAACCAGGATATCTCGGATAGTATAGCTGGTAGCGCTAAGTCTTATCGCACCCAAATTACCCAACTCAATCAGATAACCACAAAAATTTAGTAGCGTGAGTAGGGATCGTTCCCACGAGGAAAGATAAATTTAATGCATTCTAAATAAACTAAAGGGGGTTTTGAGTTTTGGATTAACTACTAAAAATTTAAGCAATTAAAAATTGATAAAATCACTAGCATGCAAGAATGGAAATTAAGTTGAAGAAATCAATAAGAGACGAGTCTTGGTATCGGTCGACTACACCCTTGATATTTATTCATTCAATCATCGATTCCCTAAAAATAATTAATCCTATCAAATATTCATCATTGAAAATAAAATTCCTGTTTCACCTTAATTTTAGTTAATTAGACACCAGCGTTCTAGATTAACCCTTACCAATAAATTAATCCGGATTTCAGCGATCTAGATTTAAATCTAAGGTAGCATTCAAACGAGTAAAACTGACGAATCTAGACAACACAAACACCAGCGGTTGTATTTAGCCTAATCAATAATTGACCCTACGATTTAATAAATTCAACAATAGAAAATATCAAACGTAGTTACTTCACAAATTAGTTGATTCAAACAATTACGAATTTGAATTCTAATTTAGCTATAGTTATGTAGCAAAATCCTAAGATGGCCAGTCTAAGAAATTCACATACAAACATGAGATAAAACAGATCAAAAAATGATACTTAATAAGAATTAAACACTGAAAATCAAATCTCATGAACAAATTATATCAAGGTTTCGTCTCCCTCAACCAAGAAATAAAGTTTAGCTACAACGATTCATCACAAACTCAAGAAAAATTCAAAAGAAAAGAAGAAAACTTGAGAGAGATGTAAAATAAAACCTAGCCTCCAAGGTAGTCTCCAAAAATCTGATAATAATCTCTCCAAAATGGAATTAAAAGCCTAATAAAGCCTAGAATCTAAAATAACAAAGTTTCAAAAATTAAAATAAATCTTCTCGAAAAGACAAGCGCGCTCAATTGCATGAGTACGTCCGATCAAGCGCGTTCAAAATGTGCGATCTTCTGTCTTGAAATTCCTTGGCCGCGCTCGATCGCATGAGTACGTCCGATCAAGCGCGTGCAAAATGTCTCGCTCACTGCCTTGAATCTCCATATGCCGCGCTCGATCCTATTAGTGTGTGGGATCGAGCGCATGAACTTTTGCCAATATTCTGCCTTTCTTCTTCAAATTTGATATCTCCTACACATTAAACCCGGGAGTATGTTATGAAGCTAAATGCATGCAAACAAAAAAACTAAGATAAAACATGAAATAAAACAAATAAATGCATGCAAACGACTAACAAAATAACATTAACAAATGCAAACAAAACACAACTATCAAATACCCCCACACTTAATCCTTGCTCGCCCTCGAGCAAGTCATGCAGAACAAAATGAAACAAAACAAATACATAAGCAAAGATGAGCATACACAACATAGCCTCAGAGAAAACTACTTTTATCTAAAACAAATTCATAGCTACTCTCAATCATCAATGATACACCTTCAGTTGAATGCGAACGTGTGTGTGTGTCATGTTATCCCAGTTACATGCAACTTCAAAAGACAAAGCTTCAAGACTGTTCGCTGACCTAGAACAATTCAATGCAAGTCTCACAATCCAGAACCCTCATCTCAACAATCCTTCAACACAACACAACTTCCTTGAGAATAATTACGCACCGTCGGATTTTTCACCCGACATTTTTAAAGTCCCAATAATTACCCGCATACTTAGCTATAACTAGATAGGATTCGAATTTCAATCCCCTCGTCTATAGCCCGGATAGAATTACAATCCCATTAAGTCCGCAAACTTAACCATAAGCAAGGCACTAGGATTTCAATTCCTTACTTACAGTCCGGATGGAATTAAAGTGTGTGTTTTTTTTTCTTCAAAAGATTAACCCCATGTAATCCGCAAAATTAGCCACAAACAAGATGAATAGAATTTCAAACATCTCGCTCGCAACACGGATGGAGTTAATTGGTTTCCAAAAATTAATTTTCCTTCTTAGAAACTAAAAATTTTAGGTGCGCCCAAGAAAGTATATGCCACATGAAATATATCATCAAAATTCAAGAACTATCATGTTCCACAAACACTTATTGTCGTGCAATGGTCCTATAGACATTCAAAATATCTAATACATCGCTACACTTCACCGGTTAAACATGTGTGCTTAAGAATATTCAACAAACAACCTACGGTTTCTCAAATCTAATCAAGAGTAAAATTTTTTTCAAAAATTGCATTTTATTTTTTCAATTACCTCATCATAGGCTAACAAACTCATCTCAACTCATGCATTCGAACAACACCAACGACAACAACAATATGCAATAACAAAACAAGATAATGCAATACAATGAAAATGATATGATACTAACATTAAAGAAATGCATGGATGCACACAAAATGCATGAAACAAATGCATGAAACACCCCCCCCCCCCCACACACACACACACTTAAATGAAGCAGTGTCCTCACTGCTCAATAACTAAACGAACAAAACAACCAACAAACCAAAGAAAAAATGCAAACAGAATGCAATGCAAAGACAAGAAAACAAGACTTCCCTGGTTTAGCGGTCGGCGTCATCCTCCTCTTCATCATCTGGCAGCATCACGGAAGAATCATATTGAAACTTTGACTGCGGAGGTAGCGGCATTCGGTTTCTGAAAACAACAAAAATAAACGCAAAAACAAAAATAAAGAGAAAAACTAACTAAAAGAAAAGAACACTGGGTTGCCTCCCAGTCAGCGCCTCTTTTTACAGTCGTCGGCCCGACTGCACGCTTCTTTTCTTCATGGTGGTTCAAATCTAGTTTTCCTAACCACCTTCACCCACTTGCGCAGTTTTTCAGTAATGTTTGTTCTTTGATTCCTCTGCTTTGAGTTCTGGGATATTACTTTTGATCGATCTGGAGGAAATCTCGGCTCATTTTTAGGTACCTGCAAATCAGAGAGAAAAATTTCAGCAATAGAATTTTTCGCAGATCTTACAACAATCTCCTTAACTTTATCCCTATTCACAGCCTTCTTGTGTTCTTGCGACAGGTGATTACTGACATCAAGATTATTAACAACACTTTCACAATCAGGATTTTTCAAGGTATCAAAAATATTAAACTGAGAAATTTCCCCATCAAATTCCATAGTGAGAGTACCATTATCAACATCTATGATAAACTTTGAAGTTTTAAGAAATGGTCTTCCTAATAAAATAGGAATCGAAAACATACCTGGATCCTTGCATTTTGTAGGTATTTTTCTTTGAATTACGGCAGATACCTGTTCTCCCAATTCAACTTTCCGACATCCCCTCAGTTTTTGTTTTCTCTTCACAGTACACAACTCTTTTAAAAATTTAGCAAAACGAGGTACTTGCTTGATCACGTCTAACAATGGAATATTTACCTCACATTTACGAAAAACTTCATACAACCCCTTAATTCCTTCATCCTTTCTAGACTCTTTCAATGCTAAGGGAAAAGGGGCTACAGGTTTATACTTAGAAAAAGGAGGAAACTTACCTCTAGGTGCCTCTTCGTTCTGTACTGGCTCTTTCTCTACTTCTTCATTCTTTATCGGTACTTGCACCACCCTCTCATGAACCTTCAACTCTCTGCCACTCCTCAAAGTTATGGCACTCACGTTCTCTCTTGGGTTCACCACAGTCTGTGATGGTAAGTTGTTCGAATTCAGTGCCTCCAACCGGTTGACTGCGGTTGCCAACTACCCCATTTGAGTGTTCAACTGTTGGATACTTGCTCGAGTTTCTTGTTGAAAAGCTACAGTATTAGTAGCAAGATCCTTAAAAATGTTTTCTAAAAACTTACCCGGCGTGGGAATTTGAGGTTGATGTGGTTGTTGGGGATACGGTGGCCTATAAGCTTGATTGTGCGGTGGTGCTTGAGGCCCCGATTGATTTGCTTGAGGGTTCCCATATCTCAGATTTGGATGATCCTTCCAACCAGGATTGTATGTGTTGGAATAAGGATCATATTTCCGTTGTGGTGGTCCTGGAAATCCTTCAGTAGCATTTACCTGTTCAACCGATTCTTCTTGAAGTGTGGGACACATATCAGTAGCATGTCCCACTGCAGCACAAATTCCACATGCCTTTGCAGTTTGTCCATTCCCTACAGCCATCTGACGCACAAGAGACGTCAATTCAATTAATTGTTTCTCAAGGGAAGAGACATTTACCTCGGTGTTTTTCTTTTGTACATGCTCATTCCTGATGGTGCCAAATTGTTTTGAATTGGCAGCCATACTCTCTATCAAATTCCTCGCTTGTACCGGAGTCTTGTCCACAAAAACACCTCCACTGGCTGCATCTAGCATACTCCTGTCATGATGTAACAAACCTTCATAGCAAAATTGTATCAATTGATTTTCACTTATCTGGTGCTGCGGACAGCTAGCACAAAGCTTCTTGAACCGCTCCCAATACTCATGCAGTGATTCTCTGAAGTATTGCTTGATTCCATAGATTTCCTTTCGGATGTTCGCGGCTCTAGATGCTGGGAAGTATTTCTCCAGAAAGATTCTTTTCATCTCCGTCCACGTCGTGATAGAACCAGAGGGCAAGTAATATAGCCAATCCTTAGCAGCACTCTTCAAAGAGAAAGGAAAAGCTCTCAGCTGAATCTACTCCTCTGTCACTCCATGGGGTTTCATACTCGTGCACACTACATGGAATTTCATTAAGTGTTTATTCGGATCCTCACCTGCAAGACCATGAAAAGCAGGTAATAAGTGAATCAACCAAGACTTAAGCTCAAAAGTAGCATTATTTTCTAAGGTAGGAAAAGTAATGCATAAAGGTTGTTGATTGGGATCAGGAGTGCCCAATTTTCTAAGACTCGGGTTCGCATTAGTAGCCATCTCTTCTTCTTCTGGAAAAGCAGCTCGAGCAGCTGCCTCTTGTTGTTTCATACGAAGTACTCTCCTTCGCCTGTGTAAGGTCCTTTCAATATCCGGGTCGTAGAGAAAGTCTTCTTCAGCAAAATCACCTGAAAGAATGAACAAGAGAAAACTAGAAACAAAGAAAATAGAAGAGAGCGAGATAAAACAGAACAAAACAAAAAGAAATAGAACACAATAAATTAAACACCGTTCCCTGGAAACGGCGCCAAAATTTGGTAGCGCTAAGTCATATCGCGCCCAAATTACCCAACTCAATCAGATAACCACAAAAATGTAGTAGCGTGAGTAGGAATCGTTCCCACGAGAAAAGGTAAATTTAATGCGTTCTAAATAAACTAAAGGGGGTTTTGAGTTTTGGATTAACTACTAAAAATTTAAGCAATTAAAAATTGATAAAATCACTAGCATGCAAGAATGAAAATTAATTTGAAGAAATCAATAAGAGACGAGTCTTGGTATCGGTCGACTACACCCTTGATATTTATTCATTTAATCATCGATTCCCTAAAAATAATTAATCCTATCAAATATTCATCATTGAAAATCAAATTCCTGTTTCACTTAATTTTAGTTAATTAGACACTAGCATTCTAGATTAACCCTTACCAATAAATTAATCCGGATTCCAGCGATCTAGATTTAAATCTAAGGTAACATTCAAACGAGTAAAACTGACGAATCTAGACAACACAAACACCAGCGGTTGTATTTAGCCTAGTCAATAATTGACCCTACGATTTAATAAATTCAACAGCAAAAAATATCAAACGTAGTTGCTTCGCAAATTATTTGATTCAAACAATTACGGATTTGAATTCTAATTTAGCTATAGTTATGTAGCAAAATCCTAAGATGGCCAGTCTAAGAAATTCACATACAAACATGAGATAAAACAGATCAAAAAATGATACTTAATAAGAATTAAACACTGAAAATCAAATCACATGAACAAATTATATCAATGTTTCATCTCCCTCAACCAAGAAATAAAGTTTAGCTACAACGATTTATCACAAACTCAAGAAAAATTCAAAAAAAAAGAAGAAAACTTGAGAGAGATGTAAAATAAAACCTAGCCTCCAAGGTAGTCTCCAAAAATCTGATAATAATCTCTTCAAAACGGAATTAAAAGCCTAATAAAACCTAGAATCTAAAATAACAAAGTTTCCAAAATTAAAATAAATCTTCCCGAACAGACAAGCGCGCTCGATCGGTGAGTACGTCCGATCGAGCGCGTTCAAAATGTGCGATCTTCTGTCTTGAAATTCCTTGGCCACACTCGATCGCATGAGTACGTCCGATAGAGCGCGTGCAAAATCTCTCGCTCACTGCCTTGAATCTCCAAATGCCGCGCTCGATCCTATGAGTACGTGGGATCGAGTGCATGAACTTTTCCAATATTCTGCCTTTCATCCTTAAATTTGATATCTCCTACACATTAAACCCAGGAGTATGTTATGAAGCTAAATGCATGCAAACAACAAAACTAAGATAAAACATGAACTAAAACAAATAAATGCATGCAAACTACTAACAAAATAACATTAACAAATGCAAACAAAACACAACTATCAACGGTCGTACCTCTAATCAAGCAACCTAGCCACTCGGGTACTCAAGTGCAAGCCTATATGCAGATAATCACCATATTACTTATTGCCTACTGAAAGCCTTAACTAGAGTAATAGCTACTCACGGAAGCTAATCAGAGTCTAGAATTATACTTGCATTCTTCTTTATCCCTTTGAATGCGATGGCCCCAAAACCTTGGCACAACTCTGCTAAGATCCCGATAACACCTCGCTATCGAATGGCCCTCAAGAAGACGCCCGAAAGCCTTCCAAATCAGTAGAAAATGAGAGAGGAACGTGATTGGTGCGAGTTACAAATGAAGCCCTTGGCCACTCTTTATAAACAATGATCAGAACTATCGATCCCACGATCGGAGGTTCCCAACGGATTTTGGAGCTTCCGATCTCACCATCGGTGCTTCTAATCACTAACCACCGAACACGTGTCCCTGATTGGAAAACACACTGCTTCCGATGGAGTTTGGACCTTCCAAACTGGACTTTGGATTTTCCGATCTATCTCACATGAATTCACCAATCAGAAAGCCCATACTTTCTTATCCATAGGAGATCAGACCTTCCGATCTTGAGTTCGAAGATTTCGAACTCACCCTCTTCCTCTGAAGTACATCACTGCTTTCGAACAAGTTTGGTGCTTCCGAACTGTCCAATAACTTGAACCCCTTGGAACTATTTCCGATCATTCCGAATCTTATTTTCAACTCTTTAAATCCAATTAGGAACTCTTTAATCATGTTTAGACATTTGATTAACTTAATTAGAAAGCGGGCTACTACAGGCCCTCCATATTCCCCATAACACCATTGCCATATATTCAAGAACGATTACAGTTCCCTTCTAGAAAATTTGAAAAATCCATTGAACAAATCCATCTGATTCATTCGTTAAAGAAATCACTAGGTCCCAAGTGCTAAGATTTTATCATTGGGCAAAAAATAAATTGATTCCAGTGATTTTCCCATTAACTTCCACAAGTTGCACAAGAGATGGAGATTGTGACATGTTTCTTTTGGAGGTTACCTCTATTTGGTAGAATTTCTCTAGCTGCATGCCACATAAAGACCTTCACATTTTGTGGGATATTCAAGTTCCATAGCTTTTTCCAATCCCCGTAGATCCTATGATTTCACCCTCATCAAAAGTTTCCTGGGTGATTTATAACCGGACCGAACACTGTATTTTCCATCGCTACCATGGTGACAAATACATTGTCTCCTCTTATCCCCGTGTGTACATGGATATTCAAAATTTCCTGTACATATAGTTTTCCAAAAAGCTCAGACATTAATTCAATATCCCACTGGTAAGTGAAAAGAATGAATAGATCACTTACCTTGAGTGAGTGATGATCTGTAGCAGGAGTTGATGCTATATAAAAATTACTTGGGTCACGTAGCCAAGGGTCTTTCCATATACTTATATTGTCTTTTTTTCCAATTCTCTACAGTAAGCCTTTCTTAACAATAATTCTTGAACTCCACAAACTTCGCCAGATAAATTTCGGATTGTGGCCAAGATTAGCTTCCAGAAATTTGAATTTGGGAAATACTTAGCTGATGCAATCCCAAAATTTGTTTCCTGCGTCTTTGTGATTACACCGATGTCCTTACCTTAAAACCATGAATAAATTTGTTAAGGGGACTGGGATTCCTCCCAGTGTGACCCCTCTGATGTCCAAGTCAGGCAGAGAAAACATGGGAGCAAAAAATAGAAGAATCTGATGGGAGAAAATTCATGGGTAATAAAGTGCAAAACCTCTCTTCCCACGTTGTGTGTGTGTTTAGGAAGAAATAAATATATATCTATATTAAAAAACTTTCCTCTAATGTAGATTGTTGAAAACGTGTACCCTTGATGTCGGTCCATACCTAAGAGGACAAGGCCCATGATCTGATGAGATGTGTCCCATGATCTGATAATTCTAAAAAGTCCAGAACCAAGTTTAGATAGTGAATATCTGACAGGCTCATATCCAATAATAATCATCTGACACAACCATCGAAAGTCTGCCTATTGCTCACAAATCCCGGCCTAAGTTCTTCTGAAAAATGGATACAACCCGAGTTATAATCAGATAATACCCTGGGATGTATCCTAGGGCATCACCACATACCCCTCTCAACAAGTTGGTCTAGAGTCACCACTCTCTATCCCGATTTATTCGCCTTATCTATGAACTTAGGAAAGAATGTTCCAGTCACTCTCCTCAAGTCGAATCGATGGGTTAGGTGAGAAGACTTCATCTATGATGGGTCGAGAGAGTGGCCATGGATTTGTGTTTGACGAGGGGTCGAATTAAGATAATAATTTTTGAAGAACATCACACTCGAGGCTGGCTCGATATAATCGTCGAATACTGAGCAAGTAATCAAATAATCTCCAATGCCAAGTTGATAGAATTGTAGTGTCGAACGCGTCGGTCTTTAGTAAATGCAAACGAGTTGGTCGGGCTTATAATGTGTGCCAAGGCCTCATGCCTCCTGGACTTTGAGGGGTGTCGAGGCCTCATGTCTCCCGGGCTTATAAGATGTGCCAGGACCTCATGTCTTTTGGGCTTTGATAGGTATCGGGTCCTCATGTCTGTCGGGCTTATAGAGTGTGCCAGTGCCTCATGCGTCCTAGACTTTGAGGTGTGTTGGGCCTCATGTCTCCTAGGCTAATAGAGTGTGTCAGGGTCTCATGCCTCCTGGACTCTGAGAGGTGCCAGGGCCTTATGTCTCCAGGGCTTATTAGATGTTCCAGGGACTCATGCCTTCTGGCTTTGATAGGTGTCGGGGACTCATGTCTCCCGGACTTATAGATTGTTTCAGGGAATTATGCCTCCTGTACTTTGAGATGTGTCGGGGCCTCATGTCTCCGGGGCTTATAGAGTGTGCCAGGGCCTCTTAACTCCTGGACTTTGAGAGGTGTTGGGGCCTTATGTCTCCCGGGCTTATCAGATGTGGCAGGTCCTCATGCCTCCTGGACTTTGAGGGGTACCGGGGCCTCATGTCTCCCGGGCTTATAGTGTGTCAAGCCATAGATTGAGTCCTTACTACTAGATAGCATACATGAGCTGTAGATTGGGGGCGTACTGCTAGATTGCACGCCCGAGCTTTATAATGAGGCTTACTGCTAGATTGCATGCCCGAGATGTATAATGGGGCTTACTGCTATAAATTTCATGCCAGAGCTGTAGGCTGGCGTTTCTACTACATTTCATGCCCAATGATGCAAAAATATCCAAGCAAAATACAAAGGAGTGGAAATCTCATATAATCTTCGGAAATTTGAATGCATGAGGAAAAATGAGAGATTTTTTGTACCCCAGTTCCAATACTTATAAAATACCAAGCCTTTTTCAGTGATTTATTAGATCGAGGATAAAATTTTAAACTTCTTTTGAAAGTCCCAAAAACTGGAACACTTGAAATTAAATCAATTTATGGTTTAAACTCATGAGTTGGTACAAGGAGAATTCATTTGTGTTTCGAATGTAGTAAATTTGATACGATCCTCCATGTATTTTTGGAAATAAAGTAATGATAGTCAATTGACTTTTATTCCTTACTTAAGTTATCCATGCGGAGAGAAATCAACTACGTAAAAATAAAATAAAATTCAAAAATAATCCAAAGATTTAAATTATGTCACCGTGTTTCTCGGGATGATGGCGGTGATGTACGCCGACTCGATAGGTGTGAGCTATGGAAGCCTATATGATGATACAAGGTGCAGAGATGGTGCTCACCCAAGAAACATGTGGTCAAGAGTACAGCCTTTAGGAAGATGCAGTAATAATTTATCACCATGTAGAGTTGATGCTGACGGGGCAATTAATAGAGCCCAATGACGCACTAGCTGCAATGTCCAGCTTATAAGAAGGTTGAGAGACATGAACACTACTGCGCAATTACCCCTTAAACTCAATAAATCGAATTATTTCTCCTAGAAAGCTCAATTCCTTGCCCTCTTTTGTGGCCTTGATCTTCTCGGTTACCTAGATGGTACCCACCCAACTCCAGAAGCCACAACAACTCTAGATGGAAAATCAATACCAAATTCGGCGTACTCTGCTTGGCACCGACAAGACAAACTCATTCCATTGTTCCATTCGAAGAACTGTTTGATAAGATTGTCGACCATGAAACATCCCTCCTTCACAGTGACAAACACAACCCCGACCCTACTCCACCGACAGCATATGTAGCTAGAAACCACCAGCCTTTAACAAAAACTCACATACCCCAGGTTTACTCCAAACTCCATCATCTGGTCCCAGACAGTTCAAACCACACAACTCAAGTGAAAATCCTATCACCTAACAATATTGTGAAAGACCAGGTCATATTGTTAAACGATGCTAAAAACTCTTTCCTCACCTTCGTCCTCAACGTCCCTCGGCCAACCATGTCCACACGTCTTCTTCTAACTCTACTATGTGGATTGTAGACTCCGGAGCTTCTCATCATGTGACATCTCATCTATCGAACTTATCTCTTCATCAACCATACGAAGGATAGGATGACATCCAAATCGAAGGTTGACCGCTTGTTTCGGTGTCTACTAGCAAGTATACTAGGTCAAGTAATAGTAAGTGGAATTTGAGTCCAAGTGTCAAACCCTCAAAGACTGATATTTTATAATTACCAAAATATAATTATCATAACTTAATCTAGACTAAGCAATAAAAGTGATTTTTGAAATTAACTAACAATTAAATTATCAATGAGATGAATTAAAATAAAACGCAACAAGAATTTTAAAGTTTGATTCAATGATGAGAAATTCGATCAAGGACACACGTAGGTAACGAACAAATCATGCAACAAGTATTAAATTCAGGATCAAGATCAAATCTTAACTTACGGCGAATTCTCCTAAATTATTTAACAGTCTATTTCTAGAAAAGTTAAACCTATTCAAATATTGACGGATTAATTATTTATAATTAATTCTAATCAAATTCAAATGCTTTAAGGAATTATGAAAATTCAATTTTTATCCAAAGTCGCACAATGAAATCGAATACTATTTCTAGTCGATTTAACCTTGTGTTGATTATTAGAGTGATCAAAATCAATTCCTAACCTTTCGACTTGAAATTAATTAACATGCAAGCAAATAATTGGTCAGATCATTCACTAGACAAACATAAATCCAAAAATAAATAATATTAAAATAAAATCTAAAAATCCAAAATAAACATTCTAGTATTCAACATAAACTTGTTCGGCCCAATCATGTGGCCTTGATCGAAAGAAAACTACTGCTCTAAATCAAACATAATCTAAAACTCAAGTTTTTCAACCAAAAACTAGAATAAAAAATCAAAACTAAGAAGGGAAGAAGAAGAATGAAGAAATCTTCACTCCGAATAAGATATAGCCGCCTCCCTTGTGATAGAACACGTCCAGAACCCTTAATCTGATGAAAAATGACGTATTTATATGTCTCATATCTCCAAAAGATTGATTCTTTCTCGAGCAAGAGTTTTCCAAAATTAGGAGTCTGCACGTCGTCTCGCTCAGGCACAGGAACGTTCGCTCGAGCGAGACATCTTCTGCCCAAGAACTTTTTTTTCACGCTTTTCTTGCTCGGGTGCAGGAAGTTGCTCTCGAGCGAGACTTCTTCTGAAATTTTCTCTTACCCATAAACTGCGCTCGCTCGGGCGCATGATCTTGCGCTCGAGCGAGATTTTTTCTGTCTCGATTTTGGCCTTTTTTCCAAGTTTTCTACAAATAAACCAAGGGGAATGTTATGTAGACACAATGCATGAAATATTATTAAAACTTATAAAAACATAAGTAATAAAACACAAATGCATGCAAATTAACAATAAAAACGACACAAAAATATGCTCAGAAAACACAGTTATCAATTCCCCTATACTTAAATCTTGCTCGCTCTCGAGCAAGACGTTGCAACAACAAAATGCAAACACAAATACGAGTAGGGGTGAGTCACAAAAATTCACAGCCTCAGAGAAGTTCAAACACCAAATAAAATCACAACCGCTCTTTATTTTCCATAATACACCATTGGTTTAGTGTGAACGTGTGTGTGTGCCATGTTATTCCAGTTACATGAACTTAAAAAGAATCTGTTCTACGATTGCTTAGCGACCTATGACATATCAGTGCAAGTTTCACAATCAAGTGTCCCTTCCTCAAAACATCTTCTAACACAAGCACACCTCCCTTGAAATAGTTTACACACCTCCGGATTTTACACTCGGTTTTCTTAAGCCCCAATAATTACCCACAGACTTAGCTATAACTAGGATAGGATTCAAATTTCAATCCTCTCGTCTATAGCCCGGATGGAGCATTAACCCCATTGAATCCGCAAACTTAACCAAGGATCGGTGATTAGAATTTCAATCCCTTTCCAGGCTCGGATGGAATCGTTATTGATTTTATTTCAAACAAATTATATTTTTAAGTTTGTAACCCCATTTAATCTGCATACTTAGTCAAGAAAAAGGTAATTACAATTTCAATCCCTTGTTCATAACCCAGATGGAGTCAAAATTTTCACAAAAATTTTCATAAAATTTTTTATTAGGTGCGCCCAAGATCATAAGTGCAATGCTAGACAATCATTGAAACTCAAATAACACAATCAAGATCAACAAACACCTGTTGTCGTGCAATGGTCAAACAAACATGAACATCATCAATGATATCGCTACACTTCACTGGTCTAACATGTGTGCTTAAAAATATTCACTACCAACCTACGGTTTCTCATGTCCAATCAAGAGCAAAAATTTTCACAAAAATCCATTTTTATCATCAACTTTGTCATCATCGGCTCTCATTCCTCATTCTACTCATGCAAGACAAACACTAAAACAAATGCAACACGATGACATAAGACATATGAACTACATGCATTTAACTAACAATAAAATGAATGAAACACAAACAAACCAAATATAGATAACTAAGCTACCCCCCATACTTATCCAAAGAATTGCCCTCAATGATCTAGAAACACAAACAATATGCACAAACAAATAAACACATGCAAGACGAACAAAGAAAAAATAGAAGGAAATGTAAAACAAAAACTCCTCTGGTTTATGCGTTGTCATCCTCATCATTCTCCTCCCCGTCATATTCTGGTGGAGGCACTTGGAAAGCAGGAGGTGATCTGAAAAAGAGGTGGGTACTCCGAAGTGGCTGGGAAAGCTGAAGCGACTAGACCAAGCTGCATTTTCATTCCTCAAATCATGGCGTCCATAGTCTGTAGGTGAGTTGTGGTCGCTTTCATGTAAGCTTGTTGGTGGTGAGAGAAGGCCAGAAACTCATAAAAGATATTGATAACTGATCGAAGTGGTGGTTTTTGTTTTGCAGCGGTAGTGCACGAGCTCGCTCCACCTCCACGAGGAAATTCTTTCTGGCTCTTGTTGAGCTTTGTAGTGACATTCGATGCATCAATGGGCTTGAATGGCTGTAGCCACTCCTCATCAGGATGAACCGTCACTCCAACTTGAATACATAGTTTGGAAATGATTGAAGGAAAGAACAAGCCAACAAAAGGAGTGTAGATGGAACGTCGAATCTCGGAGTGAATGACCGAACCCACGTTAATCGGTCAATCCATATCCAGTGCATAAAGTAGGATTGAACGATCGTCATGCACATCACTGGTATGGGATACCGGCATTATTATTTGAAAAAAAAACATGTACCATATGGCCGGGTCCAGCTGTAGAAATATTTCGGGGAAGTGTTGATAGGAATTCAGATCATTCCACATTGCTCCCTCATAGCATAGTTGATCAATAATTTCATCGAAATCGGGATCTTGTTTCAGACTTTGATACAAACTATCATTCACAACCGGTGTTTGAAGCAAGGTATTAATCACATTTTCATCAAAAAAAACAATCTTGCCCCTAACAAAATCTTTACCGCCCTCCCTCTCCGCGAATTTAGCGTAAAATTCTCTTACAAGTAAAACAACCGCAGCTTTCGGATTTGAACAAAATTTATCCCAATTTCGATTAAAAATATCAACCCCAACACCACATTCACTTCTATGCGATAATTCAATACCACGCTCCTTGATATTATTACGGTGAAGTTTAGAATGGTCATACCTTTCTTTTTCCGCGAGAGAAACGAATTTTTTGGTCATACCCGAGGAAAAGCGACGGCCTGGGGCTAAGACGATTGTCCGGCGTTTCGAGCTCTTGTTGGAGGCATAGTGAATTGAGAAAGTATTATTCCGGCGAGAGGATGTAACTTTAGAAGATTACGGCAGAGGGGATCGGCAACCAGAGAATATTGGGTGAGGAACGGCATGACGGCGGTGGAGAGGAGCAGCAACCGGGACGTCCGAGAACAAATTCAGGGGCGGCGCTAGAACAGCAACTGGGCGGTGCTTGGTGGTGATGGTGGTTAGCTAGAGGGGCATCGGAGGCACTGGTGAAGAACAAAAATCGGCCGCAACAGAGGTTATGGAGAGCAACAGCAGGGGTTTCCTGATTGTTGACGGTGATGGAGCGATGCCGGCGGTGACCTGAATTTTGAGGAGAATCATAGTGAGATTTAGAATTCGGGCTTAATTTTAAAAGAGAGGGAAGAGGGAATAATGTCTGCAAAAGGAAGAAAGTTTAAAAGTTCTCGCAGATCTGATCTCACTCGAGCGCATAAAGGTGCGTTGGCACTTGAGAGAGACTTACCCAAAAAATTTGAACTTAGACCAGAGGAAATCTCTCTTGGGCGCAAGAAGTTGCGCTCGAGCAAGAGAATTTTTCCAAAAATTCGGGGTGAAACAGAACCCCTCTTGCTTGAGCGCATAAAGTGGCGCTCGAGCGAGATTATAAAAAAATTTTAAAAAATTTTCAAAATTCAAAAGAACCAAAAAGGAGGAAAAGATAAATTAACAATAAATAAAATTGAAGGAAAAAAGCATTGGGTTGCCTTCCCTTTCAATTTTTCGGGTCCTGCAAATTGACCGTGGTTTGGGTTTCATCCACATGTCCACCTCGATAAAATTTTAACCTCTGACCATTAACCTTGAATGCTCCAGCTGCAGGACTTGTAATCTCCACTGTACCATATGGTAACACTTGCGTGATAATCAATGGACCTGACCACCTCGATCACAACTTACCTGGCATGAGCTTCAAATGTGAGTTAAATAATAATACCTGTTGGCGCATTTCAAACTCACGGGAGACAATGTTCTAATCATGCCATTTTTTGGTTTTTTTTCTTTTTAAATTCTTGCATTCTCATATGCATCCAATCTCAACTCATCTAGCTCATTCAGTTGCAGCAGCCGCTCCTCACCTGTAGCATTAGGATCAAAATTAAGAAATTTAGTAGCCCATAATGCTTTATGTTCAAGTTTAACAGGGAGATGACATGCTTTACCATATAACAACCTAAAGGGAGAAGTGCCTATAGGTGTTTTAAATGCAGTGCGATAAGCCCAAAGCGCATCATCCAATTTAGTGGACCACTCTTTCCTATTGGAATTTACAATTTTTTTCTAATATTCTTTTCAATTCCATATTCGAAATTTCAACTTGCCCACTAGTTTGGAGATAATAAGGTATTGTCATCTTGTGAGTGACCTCATATTTACTTAACAATGTGTCAAACTGTTGATTACAAAAATAGGTTCCTCCATCACTAATAATGGCTCTAGGTGTACCATATATAGCGAAGACAAACTTTTTCAAGAATTTCAAAACTACCCTAGATTCATTAGTTCTGCAGGCAAATGCCTCTACCCATTTAGACACATAGTCCACGACTACTAAAATATATTTATGCCCTTCAGATGTAGTAAATGGCCCCATAAAATCAATGCCCCACACATCAAAAACATCACAAAAGAATATTATTCAAGGGAATCTCATGACATCTAGAAATATTTCATACTCTTTGACACTCATCACATGCAATCACAAAAGAGTACGCATCTTGGAACAGTGAAGGCCAATAAAATCCCGACTATAGGACTTTAGCAGCGGTTCTACCCGCTCCAAAATGTCCGCCAGTGGGGCCTGTGAGACAGTGTGACAATATAGAACTTACCTCCTCCAATGTAATGCATCTACGGATAATACCATCTGCACAAATCTTAAAAAGCAAAGGATCTTTCCACAAAAAATACTTCAACTCAGAGAAAAAATTCTTTTTATGTTGGAAGTCATATGCGGGGGAAGAATCTTACATGATAGATAATTGAAAATATCTGCATACCATGGCAAATTCTTTACCTCAAATAACTGCTCATCTAAAAATTCATCATGTATTACCTGCGTCTCGACTCCTTGATTCTCCAGACGAGAGAGGTGATCCGCAACTTGATTCTCCAAGCCCTTTCTGTCAACAATTTCCAAGTCAAATTCCTGTAATAATAAAACCCAACGAATTAACCTTGGTTTAGCATCCTTTTTTATCATCAAATATTTCAGCGCCGAGTGGTCAGTATGGACAACGACTTTGCTCCCCATCAAATACGATCTGAATTTATCCAGCGCAAACACCACTGCAATTAGTTCTTTTTTAGTGGCTGCATAGTTCAGCTAGGCGGTTGACAATGTGATGCTGGCGTAGCAAATCACATGTAGCACTTTTTCCCTTTTTTGCCCGAGTACTGCTCCCAAAGCTGTGTCACTAGCATCGCACATCAACTCGAACAGAAAACTCCACTCTGGGGAAACTATTACTGGTGCGCTGGTCAAATTCTGCTTCAATATCTGAAAAGCCTATAAACACTCAGTAGAAAAGTTAAAAGGCACCTATTTTATCAATAAATTATTAAGGGGTTTGACAATAAAAGAAAAATCCTTGATAAATCTCCTATAGAAACCAGCATGCCCTAGAAAATTTCTTATCCCTTTCAAGTTCATGGGAGGTGGAAGTTTTTCAATTACTTCTAGTTTTGCCCTATCCACCTCCACACCTTTTTCTGACACCTTATGCCCTAGCACAAACCCTTTTTGTACCATAAAATGACACTTCTCCCAATTTAACACAAGATTACTATCCTCACACCTTTTCAAACATTTTTTTCAAATTGCATAAACAGTCATCAAAAGATGAGCCAAAAACAGAAAAATCATCCATAATTACTTCAATAAACTTTTCTACCATGTCATGGAAGATAGCTATCATGAAGTGCTGAAAAGTAGCAGGGGCATTACAAAAACCAAACGACATTTGTTTATATGAAAAAGTACCATAGGGACATGTAAAAGTAGTTTTGTGTTGGTCCTCGGGTGCTATGGGAATTCGCATATAACCTGAATAGTCGTCTAAGAAACAGTAAAAAGCATGCCCTGATAATCTCTCAACAATATGATCAATAAAGGGGAGGGGAAAGTGATCCTTACGGGTGGCATCATTCAATTTTCTGTAGTCTATGCATACTCGCCATCCCGTAACCGTCCTAGTAGGGATTAATTCATTATTCTCTTGTCTATCACAGTTATTCCTCCCTTTTAAGGCACTACCTGTATTGGACTCACCCATTTACCATCAGATATAGGATAGATAATACCTGCATCAAGAAGCTTGATCACCTCTTCTTTCACTACCTCTTGCATCGCTGGGTTAATCCTCCTCTGTGGTTGAGTAGATGTCTTGTGCTCCGCTTCCATCAGTATCTTGTGCATGCACATGGTTGGACCGATTCCCTTTATGTCAGCCAGGCACTATCATATGGATCCAATATGCTCTCTAATCACTGGCAGCAGCTTCTCTTCCTCGCTCCATGTCAAAGAATAAGAACAAATTACTGGAAGTTTATCATTCTATAATAAATATAAATACTTCAAATGAGAAGGGAGTGGTTTTAGTTCGAGAGTAGGAGGCTCTTCGGTTGATGGATTCAATGGTTTTGGGATATGCCCAAGCTCTCCTATCTTGGAATTAATGAATCTTGCAAGAGGTTTCATTCCATCCAGATATCTCACAAACTCTTGAACTTCCTCACTTTCGTGTTCCTCATGCACCTTTTCTGCCAAGAAAATCTCTAGTGGGTCTGCAGACAACTGTTCCTGCAAAGAGCACTCAACCAGTTCATCAGTAACATCAATTCTGAAACAATCAATATTGTCCACAGGATATCGAAGGCCATGAAACACATTAAAAATCACAGTCTCATCATTCATACGCAAATCAACTCCCCTTTATGTACATCAATCAAAGCTTTTCCAGTCGCCAAGAATGGTCTACCTAAAATAAGAGGTATCTCTTGATCCTCTTCCATGTCAAGCACAATAAAATCCACTGGAAAGATAAATTTATCAACTTTAAATAATACATCTTCCACAATCCCCCTAGAATATTTTATAGATCTATCAGCCAATTGTAGGGAGATGGTGGTTGGTCTAACTTCCCAAATGCCAAAATTTTGGAAACATGAGTAAGGCATAAGAGTAATACTTGCACCAAGATCACACAGTGCCTTACTAAAGAAATAGTTCCCTATTGTGCAAGGAATTGAAAAACTACCTGCATCCTTAAGTTTCGGAGGGAGTTTATTTTGTAAAATGGCAGAACATTCCTCCGAAAACTTCACAGTTTCAAAATCCACAAACTTCCTCTTGTTTGAATAAATCTCTTCTAAAAACATTGCATAACTAGTCATTTGAGCCAAAGCATCTGCAAATGGAATATTTATGTGGAGTATTTTGAAAATTTCTAAGAATTTTAAAAATTGATTATCCAATTGCAGTTGCTTTGCTCGCTGGGGAATATGAGTTTACTCACATCAATATTATCATTAATAGTTAGGTTCGAAGACTTACCTTTCTTGTCCGTAGGTGTCGACTCTGTAGATTTTGGCTTGTCCTCCATCCCTTTATTAGTCTTTGGTTCCATTGCCTCCTCATCATCAACACTATTTTCCTTTACGTATGCCTGTGATCTAGTGACTTCAAGAATAGCATTGACGTATCTTGGGTTCTTCTCAGTATTTCTATGAAGCGATCCCGTTGGCCTTGCTGACAATTGAGTGGCTATTTGGCTCATCTGCATCTCCAACTTCTGTGGCATTGCTTCTTGATTCAGCAGCCAAGTCTCAGTACCCGCAACATACTTCATCATGATCTATTAAAATCTCGGCTTCTTCCCCATTGGTTTGGATGTGTTGGCAGTGGGATCTGCAGGTTTCCATGCGAAATTTCAGGTGATTCTTTCAGCCAGGATTGTAGGTGTTGCTGTAAGGATTGTACGGCTGTCACCCTTGGTTTCCTGCAAAGTTTGCTGAATCATTTTCAAACAACTTCTGTTCTTCAGGAAAATTCACTTGAACTTGATTTTTTGGAGTTGTCTGCATAATAGCCATTTGATGTGTAAGAGCATCAATTTTCGCATTCAGCGTTGTCAGTGCGTCGACCTCTAGAACTCCAACTTTCTTCTCTTTTTTCAGATCCGGCCATCCCACCTTACTTTCCGCCAAGTTTCCAATGATCTCCCAAGAGTCTGCTAGAGTCTTTCTAAACAGTCTTCCATTGGCAGCAGCATCTAACATGGATCGAACTGACTGATCGGCTCCATTTTAGAACGTTTGAGTTTGTTGGCTCTGAGTGAGATTATGCTAAGGACACATCCTCAAAATCTTCTTGAATCTAGTCCATGCTTCATGTAAGGACTCTTCCTCCTTTTTCTTGAAAGAAATAATGTCAAAAAATAAATTCGCCATCTTCGTAGGAGGAAAATACTTGTTCAAAAAAGTTTTAACAAGACCGGTCCAAGTAGTAATAGAGCCCGCACGTAGATCATCATGACATTCAAGCGCCTCGCCTTGTAGAGAGAATTGGAATAACCGCAGTCGCACTGCATTAGATGTCACCCCATTGAATTTGAAAATATCACAGATGGACAGAAATCGCTCCAGATGAGCGTAGGGGTTTTCCACAGATGTGCCCCCGAATCGTGCTTGCAGCTAAATCATCTGTATAATAGAAGGATTTAACTCAAAGTTGTCCGTCTCAACAGCAGGGCGAACTATGATAGATCCATAACCTTCCACCGGTGGACGAATGAGATAAAGAACAGTTCTGTTATCCACCATTTCTTCCTCTGATTCAGATTCCGACTCAAGCTCAAGATTAATAACTCGCCTAGCTCTCCGAATCCTGCTGAACGTGCGTTTGATTTCCAAGTCAAGTGGTACGAGATCCTTGGATGATCGAGTGTTATGCATGCACAACAGAAATTAATTGAAAAACACAGATAAAAGAAAAATTTCAAATTTCAAAAACTAATTAAGTAAAATAAACGTCTAGTCGCATGTAAAATAAAAATTTTGATATTACAATCAGTCCCCGGCAACGGCGCCAAAAACTTGACTGCTTGTTTCGGTGTCTACTAGAAAGTTTACTAGGTCAAGTAATATTAAGTGAAATTTCAGTCCAAGTGTCGAACCCTCAGAGACTGATATTTTGTAATTACAAAAATATAATTATCTTAACTTAATCTACACTAAGAAATAAAAGTGATTTTTGAAATTAACTAACAATTAAATTATCAATGAGATGAATTAAAATAAAACGCAACAAGAATTTTAAAATTTGATTCAATGATGAGAAATTCGATCAAGGACACACGTATGTACCAAACAAATCATGCAACAAGTAATAAATTCAGGATCCAGATTAAATCTTAACTTACGGCGAATTCTCATAAATTATTTAACAGTCTATTTCTAGAACAGTTAAACCTATTAAAATATTGACAGATTAATTATTTCTAATTAATTCTAATCAAATTCAAATGCTTTAAGGAATTATGAAAATTCATTTTTTACCCAAAGCCGCACAATGAAATCAAATACTATTTCTAGTCGATTTAACCTTGTGTTGATTATTATAGTGATCAAAATCAATTCCTAACTTTTCGATTTGGAATTAATTAACATGCAAGCAAATAATTGTCCAGATCATTCACAAGACAAACATAAATATAAAAATCAATAATATTAAAATAAAATCAGAAAATCCCAAATAAACATTCAAGTATTCAACATAAACTTGTTCGACCCAATCACGTGGCCTTGATCGAAATAAAACTACTACTCTAAATCAAACATAATCTAGAAATCAAGTTTTTCAACAAAAAACTAGAATCAAAAATCAAAACTAAGAAGGAAAGAAGAAGAATGAAGAAATCTTCACTCCGAATAAGATATAGCCGCATCCCTTGTGATAGAACACGTCCGGAACCCTTAATCTGATGAAAAATGACCTATTTATATGCCCCATATTTCCAAAAGATTGATTCCTTCTCGAGCAAGAGTTTTCCAAAATTAGGATTCTACACGTCGTCTCTCTCGGACGCAGGAAGGTGCGCTCGAGCGAGACATCTTCTGCCCGCGAACTTTTTTTTCATGCTTTTCTCGCTCGGGCGCAGGATGTTGCGCTCGAGCGAGACTTTTTCTGAAATTTTTTCTTTCCAATAAACTGCGCTCGCTCGGGCGCATGATCTTGCGCTCGAGCGAGATTCTTTCTGTCTTGATTTAGGCCTTTTTTCCAAGTTTTCTACAAATAAACCAAGGGGAATGTTATGTAGACACAATGCATGAAATATGATTAAAAATCATAAAAACATAAGTAACAAAACACGAATGCATGCAAATTAACAATAAAAATGACACAAAAATATAAATATAAAACACAGTTATCAGTGATGGTTCAGGTTTAAAAATTACCCACGTCGGTTCTTCTTCACTCACTCCTTTGTTTCACTTATCTAATGCCCTCTGTGTAACATCCATTAAACAAAATTTAATATTAGTCTCTTAATTTTGTCGCACTAATCAAACCTCTATTGAATTTTTTTCCAACTCACTTTATTGTGAAGGATTTAGGTACGGGGAACCAGCTCCTCTGCGGAAAGACTCGACATGATATATATGAGTGGCCAGCGGCTAACAATTCAAAAACAAGTCCAGTTACGGCTCTTTCCATTATTCACCCAAACAAAGCTACTCCACTGCTATGGAATGGGCGTCTAGGCCATCTTTCTTCAAAAATAATGAACACTCTTGTTCAAAGTGGTCTCGATCTGGGAGAAGCTATACCAAACAAATGCCTTGTAAGCAAAGTGTTGCGGTTTCTTCTTGAAAGATTTCACATGAAAATCCGTGCCATTGATGAATCAAAAAATAAATCCATATTGGGTTTGGATGAACTGATGAATTCCCTACGTACATATGAGTTGGAGATGAACATGCAGAAAAAGACAAAGGTAATTCTATTGCTCTTAAAGTTTCAAATGATTCATACAACGAATTTTTTGAATTTTCGCAGGATGTCAATGAATCTGATCTAGGAGATGAATCCATCGCCTTGATTACCAAAAAGTTTGGTGATTATCACAAAAGGATGAGGGAAAAAAAGAAACCAGGACAAAAATCCAAAGTCCCAGTCACTCCTAATCCTAACATTCCTTGGAGAATTTGCGGACCAGATCAAAACAAGTCACAAGCTAAAGGTCAATCTTGACCAAAGATTGAAATTAGAATCCTGACCATAGCCAAGAAAATTGACTCGGTGTAGTGTAATGAGTGCAAAGGATATGTCCACTATGCAAATGAGTGTGCCAACAGACTTGGGAAGGGAATGAATGCTTCTTTGAGTGATGATGAATTTGAATAAGATCACGATCCAAGCGAAGAAGAATATCACACTGCACTGAGTGTCCTGTTGCAAAGAAAAAAAGGTATTGCCGCAAGTGTCATAATACTTGGCCACAACACTTACCAAAAGCTAAAGTTCTTGAATGCTTCAGTAGCTGAAGAACCAAAGAATCAAGAAGCTGGTGAGGATGAGTTCTTTTTGGAAAACGTTCAAAAGATGTATGAAGAGTTGTATGCCAAATGGGTGACAAGGAACAAGCTGAATACTACTCTATCAAAGGAAAACAAAGAACTAATAGCGGTTGTTGCTAAACTTGCAGTTGTTCTAAGTAGGAAGGACTTAGAACTGTATAGGATCAAGGATGAAATTGGCAAGGCAACTGCTACTCTTGCCAAGTTTAATTCAAGCAAGGTCAAACTGGAATCAATACTGATGATGGGGAAGATGACAAAGCTGGTCTAGGCTTTGAAAATAACAACTTTGAAGAGGGAGAGTCATCTAAACAAACTGTCTTCGTCAAGGAGAGCAACCATTCTACAAGAGTTCCAACTGTGACTCCCAAGACAAATTGTAGTGGCCCATATTCAGAATTAACGATAATGAGTAATTATCGTGTGATCATGTTAGATTTAGTAAAACATGATTAAGGAGACTTCTAAATGGATTAACGGAGCCCGGAAACAGACCCAAAATGATCAGAAATGGTCTGGAGGATCAGAGAGATCGGAATCTCCGAAGTTAGGATCGGATGCTCCGAAGGTAATTGGAAGCTCCGATGAACGATCGGAAGCTCCGATCGAATTACGTCATCCATGACGTGTGGTTGATCGGAAGCTCCGAATAGGATCGAAAGCTCCAATCACCCCTATCCGAAGTCAACCAGTGAGATTTTGACACGAGGCAGATGAGGATGTTCGGAAGCTCCGATGGCAGGATCGGACGTTCCGATCGAGGATCGGACGTTCCGATCGAGGATCGGATGTTCCGATCGAGGATCGGAGGTTCCGATCGCTGCCTATAAATATAAGGTCCAAGGCCTTCATTTCTTGCCAATTCCGAATTCTCTCCTTCGCCCTCGTGGCTCTATTTTATGGCTTTGGGTACTCTTATTTTAGAGTTTGAGTAGAATATTTGTTTTAGTATAGTCAGACAGTGTCTGACATAGTAGCTGAGCCGTGCTCGTGTAACGGAGCAGTGCTTGAGACTGTGGAGATGCAGCAGGGGTGTACCCCTAGTTGCATGATAGTCGCCATCAGTGGGCTGACGACGGACGCAGGTATAGCTATGGTCTCCTTAAATTATTTAGGAGTATGTAATAGCTTAGTTAAGGCTTTTAGAGCTTATTGAATGATGCATGGGTATTTGCAGTGTAGACTTGATGATAGGCTTGGAACCTAGAGTGAGACTACTAGGACTGCCTTAGAAAGGTACGTAAGTACTGACTGAGATTGTCAGTGGATATGCATGCTTATATGTTGCATTTATGTGTTTGCATGTTATTATTGTTATGCGGCATGTGCATATCATCTTGTGCCTGAACATCTGTATATCTTTCGAGATGAGCCAGTTAGGGTTGCTCAGCCCTGATAGGACATTTGATATCGAGTACCCTTAGGTACTGATACCTCGAGGACTCCGTGGTCCGCATCCGTGATTCGGGAATGAGTGGTCGCACACAGTGGTTAGCTACCTCGATGTGACGAGCTTATATCCCAGGCACCAGTCTGAGCAGTTCGTATACAGTTATCCCAGATATGGATACCCTGTCATTTGCATGCATCATATTTGTATGTTTATCCGTGCTTTCGTATTGAGCTTAGAGCTCACGTCCAGTATTTTCTGTGTATCTGGATACCCTATTCGACGGGGCAAGTGTAGGTGCAAGATTGAGCACCAGGAGCCTGGAGGAGCCAGCGACCTTGAAGACAGCAGTATTTAGCTGTAGGTTTTTATCTAAGTAATTCGATTGGGTTGTATAAATCGAGTTTGTTAGCCGGTTGTATTCTGCCGGTCTGCTTGTATTTAGTCTTCCGCAGCAATTTTATTTAATGCATGCTTAATTATGCTCTTAACTCTGATTAGGTAGTGGATCCGGGATGGGTCGCTACATTTATTCGGAGGTCGACTATTCTGCTGACATGTGTATTGAATCTTGGAATGTATAAATTCGGTGGTCGACTATATTGCTCATTACTGTTTTGCTCGGAACTAGCAAAAGTCTAAGTTTGGGGGGATTTGATAAGTGCATTTTATTCACTTAATTTATATATGATTTGACTTGAATTTTGTGATGTATCGAGTGAATATTATGCATATTTGTTGTTGTTTTTGTGAGTTGCAAGGATTTGAAGAAAAGTAGCAAGAAGAAGCGGAAAGACGAATTACGGGACAACAAACTTCAGAAAATTACTGGGAATGTTACAGACATTCAAATCCGATCTCCATTGTTCAAATTGAAATTTAGGATGTTTTAAAGTTGCTGTCAAAATTCCAGCTCGATCCGACGGCTAGAACTTAATTATGATTTTTACAAAACTGCTGTGCAGATGGTGAAATAGAAGAACAAGTCGCGCCCCAGCTCTAGTTTTCCAGCGCTCCCGCGCCCGTAAATTCATGTCCCGAGCACCCCAGCGCCGTCTTGTGAGCGCTCCAGCGCGAGATGTCCGTCATTGAAAAATAAAATACGAAACTTGAGCGCCTCAGCGCCGTTTTATTAGCGCTCCAGCGCTGCGCAGTCTTTAAAAATATGGAAAGTCTTTAATCGAGTTTTAAAAGGGATTTTATGACTTATTCTGTGGGATACGAGGGTTTAGAGAGTTTTCAGAGCATAGAGACGGCTATTGAGAGTTTTGAAGTGCACAAGAGCTCGAGAATTTGATACGAAGACAGAAGACGGCGACATCCGGCTACGGAAAAGCTTAATTTTACTTCGTTCTAGTTTTTCTTTAAACTCTATTTTTCTAGTTTGATGGATTATTTGAAGAACAAGTTTTGTTTGATCTTTGAATTTGTTATGAACTAATTTCTTAGTCTAGAGGTAGACGGATCTTGACTGGAAACCATGATTGAGATATTTTTATTTATATATTTGAATTCTTCGCACAATTTATTTTTGTTTTCCTGATTTTAATGCTTTCAATTTACTGGCCATAGATTGAATGATAATTTATTTAGCGAGAGAGGAGATTTTGAATACGATATAGGAAAATACATCTTTGGTGTTTATATTGTTCGAGAGGCATATAACTCCATAGAAGTCATTAGAAGAATTCTTGTGCTATTTACCGGATTTAATAATTGAACTTTGATAGAGATATTGAGTTTGTTATTGAATACGAATTTCTGCTTGACACTCGAGAGAGGTAATAGAAAATAATATGGATTCTTGGCTAATAAACTAGAAGAATTGATAATTGAACAATCATTAGAAATAAATTGTGGTGAACAGTCAAGTGAAGTCGAACCTCTAGCATTCTTCGCTTATTGAATTTTTCTCTCGTGAACTCGTGGTTATTTAGTTTTGTTTCTTGCAAATTTTAGTTTTATAAAAATCAAACCATTTTCGTAGCTCTACATAGGATTAGGATTTTATTCGTTGCAAATATTTGATATAATATCATTTATTCATTCTCCGTGAGATCGACTTGGACTTAATTCTTATATTATAACTTGACATCGTGCGCTTGCGAGCGAAAAACACGCAACAATTATATCTGATGCTAAGGATTGTACATGACTATTTGAGGTGTGAGGAAAGCGTGACTTATGCCAGTGTACACTTGGTGGTGATTTCAGGTGGGACATCATGGCAAATTACCTCAGTCTCGATTTGTTGCAGTCTTAGCAAGAGATATAGTTATCAGGAACATGTTCAACGATAGCTGGAATCTTTCGGGCCTGTATTGCGGCTTGGGTTGAACAAGTCCTTATGATCATCTTGAATGAATATAGACAGTGGATAGTATGTCTAGACTGGTGCAGGTTTAGCACTAGTGATTACTTGTATCTGTTGTCTGACTCTATCAAAGATGAGTGATTGAATCAGCTGTGATTCTTTTGATTCCAAGTATTTGGGATCTGCAGACATGTGGCAGTGAGATCATCGATATTGATCGGCCATGAGAGTTTCATTGATCTGTGATTGTTTGATTAGGGTTGATATCGTCAGGTAGAGCGAGAGCTACAGTAGAGCAACTTGATCGATCAGATTATTCCAATCGGTACTGATTGGGATATAGTGAATCAAGAAGTACTGGGAATAGTACTATAAGTATGGTATGCTTTGATATAGTGATTCAAGTGCATTTAGGGAATTCTTTAATTGCTAAGGAATCTCCAGGGATGCGAGAATCAGGGCTTTTTGGATTCTGCAGATCATGAGAATAGTCATAGGTTGGCTCTTGTGATCATTTTCTAGTTAATAGCATTACTGAGATTACCATTGACGGATTTTGATCTGAACATTGCTTGGTTTTAGCAATGATTTATCCAGTTTGCGGAAATAGAATTCAGTGATTGTTCCAGGATTGTCAGTGGACAAATTTTGGGGACTGTTAGTCAGAATGTTTAGCTTGAGGGCTTCCAACAGATTTCTCGAGATTTGTTCTTGAGAGGCGATTCGACAAGTGCTCATGGATTTCAATGAACATTAGCAGGTTAGCATTAGTTGTTTCATGGGACAAGACAGCAGCTGAGACTTGTGTTTCTGAGTCTGGCAGGATTGTTGTCACTGATATCCCAGTGCGTTTTGATATGCTGTGTCATTGAAAGGATTAGATAACGTAATTGCCACTAGTATTGATAGATTCTGTGCGGGATCAAGGTGAATCAGTTTGGTTATCCCCGCTAGTGAACCAAGGGTTTGGTTATCTGGAACAGGATAACCGGAATCGTTTTCGTCGATACTATCTCTAGTTCCGAGATAGAAGTAAGTATTCGATATAGGCTACTAATGCTGAGGGTGGTGTTGGTCCATCTGAGGGTTTCAGCAGGATGGTAGTGAATTTCGAGGCGACGACCTCGAAGGATGCATTTAGACAATAAATTGTGTATAAAGATTTTGTCATCTGTTTACTTAGTTGGTGTTCTTTGGGAAACATTCATTGGGCAGATTGAGTACTGAAAGTACGTACTATGACGCCAGGAATTGTCAGGATTTTGTTGTTATCCATGGAAGGATGACTAATGCGATCGAGTAGATTCTATCTACGATAGCGGGATTCGGATCAAGGTTTATCACAATCAGTCTGAGGATTTCAGATGGTTAGAGTGGTGGCAGTGATGCGATTGCTTTGCGAACTGGTGGCCGGTAGTTGCCATTTCTATTCACATAAGGTACTATTTTGGGAAGAAATATTTTATCCTTAGTGATAAAGAGTAACTCACATGAGTTCTTGGAAGAAGGATATCTAGGATTTGACCGAAAGTCAAATCTAAATCAATTTGTTTAGAACTTTTCGATAACGTCAAGGGATGCGATGTTACCGTTAGACCAGTGAAATACAATGTGTTGTATCTGGTTTTATCGTGGGCAGCGATGGAGTTCGTGCATGTCTAGAGAATAACTGATGGCTAGTTAAGATCTTAGCAAGAGTGTCATCGCTAAGATTTGTAGGCAGTGTGGCTGATACAGTCGGCAATTTGGACCGAAGGTGCCATGTTGTTGCGGTTATCGATGGATAACTGACGATAGTCAGTAGTGTTACTCGATTCTCGCACGATTGCTGATAAGAAGGCAGTGATTTCCAGAGTGATCGTTAAAAGCGTGCGAGTTTGAAATCAGTGCGAATTATAAATCGAGTTTATGTTCTGATGTGGTTCAGTGAATGAACAGACCCTGCAGGTTTAGCGAGGTTTGGTATTGTCGAAGGTTATTTGACCAGATGTTTTGAACCGGAACTACTAATGAATTGGACGAATGGTTTATACTATAGTCCCGAGGTTTACCTTAGATTTCGAGGACGAAATCCTTTTAAGGTGGTGGGAATGTAGTGGCCCATATCCAGAATTAACGATAATGAGTATTTATCGTGTGATCATGTTAGATTTAGTAAAACGTGATTAAGGAGACTTCTAAATGGATTAACGGAGCCCGGAAATAGACCCAAAATGATCAGAAATGGTTCGGAGGGTCAGAGAGATCGGAAGCACCGAAGTTAGGATCGGATGCTCCGAAGGTGATCGGAAGCTCCGATGAACGATCGGAAGCTCCGATCGAATTACGTCATCCATGATGTGTGGTTGATCGGAAGCTTCGAATAGGATCGGAAGCTCCGATCACCCCTATCCAAAGTCAACCAGTGAGATTTTGACACGTGGCAGATGAGGATGTTCGGAAGCTCCGATGGCAGGATCGGATGTTCCGATCGAGGATCGGAGGTTCCGATCGCTGCCTATAAATATAAGGTCCGAGGCCTTCATTTCTTGCCAATTCCAAATTCTCTCCTTCGCCCTCGTGGCTCTATTTTAGGGCTTTGGGTACTCTTATTTTAGAGTTGGAGTAGAATATTTGTTTTAGTATATTCAGACAGTGTATGACATAGTAGCTGAGCCATGCTCGTGTAACGGAGCAGTGCTTGAGACTGTGGAGCTGCAGCAGGGGTGTACCCCTAGTTGCATGATAGTCGCCATCAGTGGGCTGACGACGGACGCAGGTATAGCTATGGTCTCCTTAAATTATTTAGGAGTCTGCAATAGCTTAGTTAAGGCATTTAGAGCTTATTGAATGATGCATGGGTATTTGCATTGTAGACTTGATGATAGGCTTGGAACCTAGAGTGGGACTACTAGGACTGCTTTAGAAAGGTATGTAAGTACTGACTGAGATTGCCAGCGGATATGCATGCTTATATGTTGCATTTATGTGTTTGCATGTTATTATTGTTATGCGGCATGTGCATATCATCTTGTGCCTGAACATCTGTATATCTTTCGAGATGAGCCAGTTAGGGTTGCTCAGCCCTGTTAGGACATTTGATATCTAGTACCCTTAGGTACTGATACCTTGAGGACTCCGTGGTCCGTGTCCATGATTCGGGAATGAGTGGTCGCACACAGTGGTTAGCTACCCCGATGTGACGAGCTTATATCCTAGGCGCCAGTCTGAGCAGTTCGTATATAGTTATCCCAGATATGGATACCCTGTCATTTGCATGCATCATATTTGTATGTTTATCCTTGCTTTCGTATTGAGCTTAGAGCTCACGTCCAGTATTTTTTGTGTATCTGGATATCCTATTCGACGGGGCTGGTGTAGGTGCAGGATTGAGCACCAGCAGCCTGGAGAAGCCAGCGACCTTGAAGACAGCAGTATTTAGCTGTAGTTTTTTATCTAAGTAATTCTATTGGGTTGTATAAATCGAGTTTGTTAGCCGGTTGTATTCTGCCGGTCCACTTGTATTTAGTCTTCCGCAGCGATTTTATTTAATGCATGCTTAATTATGCTCTTAACTCTGATTAGGTAGTGGATCCGGGATGGGTCGCTACACAAATTATGTCCCATCATAAGCACAAGTCCTTGCTCCAAGAACAAATCAAAGGAAACGTCGTTTTGTATGTAACTACTGTCACAAACAAGGTCACAACAAGCCCTACTGTTTTAAACTCGGGTATGATTACATGTACTAGATTACCAAGCAAGTGTTGCCACCAATGTTTTCCAACACTTACCATAACACTGCCAAATAGAAAAACACTATGAAAAATGTTTGGGTACCAAAAGCTAAATCCAACTATAATGTTGTTTATACCTCTTTGAAAACTAATGTTGCAGGTAACTGGTACTTTGACAGTCGAAGTTCGCGTCATATGACAGGGTCGAATAAGTACCTCACTGATTATGTTGAACAAGATAAAGGGACTGTGACATATGGAGGTGGAGCTAAAGGAAAGATTGTTGGAAAAAGCACACTGAATATGGAAGGAGTACTAATAAGTGTATTTTAATTCATAATTTGTGTGTTATTTTTTAGTCGATTTTGCATGCATTCATGTTATATTAGCATTTATTAAGTATGATTTTATTCTTTTTCATGCATATTATCTCCACCTCACTTTCCTTGGGTTAATTATAGGATTTATGAAGAATTCAAACTTTTTGGGCAGAAGTGTATGCGCTCGAGGGGGTGTTTCTTACCACTCGAGTGCGTGAAGAAGGAATTTTGAAAAATTGGGCAGAAAACTTCGCGCTCGAGTGGGCACTTTTTGCGCTCAAGTGCCGGGAAGAATTTTAATATACGAGGCAGAAAATGTCGCGCTCGAGCGCGATCACGGGAAAGAATTTTCTATTTTGCGGACTCTATTGGAAAGGAAACAAAACTTATGTTATTTATGGGGCGTATATATACCGAATGGCAGCGGATTGCGTAAAAATGGAGGAGATTATTGACGAACAAGGCAGCTAGGGCATGGGAAAACTCGAAGAAAGCTCCATCTCTTCTTCTATATTTTTTTCTTTAGTTAGTGTTTATGATTAAAACTTTGTTTTGAATCATGTTCTCTATTATGGGGTAGACTTTTTCCTTTCAACTAAGACCACGAGATTGGGTCGAGACTGATTTATGTTTGAGACGTGGTTGCATGTTTGAGATATTTTCAATTATTGATTGATGTTAGTTTAATATTTCTGATGAATGGCCTGATCACCTAGTCACTTGTTGATTAATCACGAATTTGATTAAATATACCTTCAAATATATCAATCAACATATGGTTAAACCGACTAGAAATATTATTCGGTTTCAGTATGCGATTTTAGGTGAAAAATGAATTTTCATAAATATTTAATGTGTTTGAGTTTGATTAGAATTAATTAAAAATAATTAATCCGTCCAACTTGAATAGGTTTAGAAAGACTAGAAATAGATTGTTGAATAATATAGGAAAATTCACCGTGATAGGAATAAACATAATTTTCAGTCTATGCTACGTGGATGCATAAATTAGCTCGGTACCTTCATGTGTCTTGGTTGTCTCGTTTTAATTGAATTTATCCTTGAGCTCTAGTTTTTAGATAGCTTCATAATTAGTTATTATTTTAATTCTTATTTTTTTAATAGTAATTTAATTTTTATTCAACTCATCACACCTTTTTTATTATTTTTTCTAGATTAAGTAAAATAATTAAATCTTGAGAATTAACTGCAGTCTCTGTAGGATCGATATTTGTACTCATCGTCCATTTACTATTACTCGACATAGTCTGCTTGCTAGATTTATTCCCAACCAAAATTGTCGGTCAAGTACCCAAACTTCACAATGTCTTACATGTTGAGGGATTAAATTCTAATCTAATTAGCATTAGTCAATTATGTGATGATGATTTTTTTTGTCAAATTTGATAAGAATTTGTGCGAAGTCTTTAATCATAATAACTCATGTGTTTTGACAGGCACCAGACCAGCAGAGAACTGCTATCAACTTGGAGAAGAAATTTCATGCAAGCACATCAAAGTAGATGATCTGAATTTATGACATCAAAAGTTAGGTTATGCTAACTTCAAAACACTGAAGAAATTGAGAAAGCTCGATGTTGTTCGAGGTATGCCAATACTGATTTCTGGAGTTCCATATGTGTTCGGAGCATGTCAAAAAGGTAAGAAAACTCGAGTGTTGCACCCAGTGCTACAACACTTCGGGAAAACACACTGCCTTCAACTCTTGCACATGGATTTAATGGGTCTCATGGAGGTTGAAAGTTGTGGAGGTAAGAAGTACTTACTTGTGTGTGTGGACGACTTCTCAAGGTATGCATGGGTAAGTTTCTTAAGAGAAAAGTCTGATACATTTAATGCTTTCAAAAATTTGGTTACACGGACTTCTAACTTGCATAACTTTAAGGTTGCCAAAATAAGAACCGACCATGGTAAGGAATTTTAAAATTCATTATTTGATCAATTTTGAGAAAAACAAAAGGTATATCACATGAATACTCAGCGTCCAAGACACCCCAACAGAATGGATTGCGGAACAAAAAAATAGAACTCTACAGGTAATGGCGAGGGTCATGCTAAGCTCGAAAAATATCTCAAAAAGATTTTGGGCTGAAACTTTGAACAGTGCATGTCATATATAAAATAGATTTTATTTAAAGAAAGGTTCTACTATGGAGTCCTATGATATTCTCATGGAAAAGAGGCATAACTTTAATTATTTTCATATCTTTGGATGTATATGCTATGTGTTGAATGACAGGGTGCACTTGGACAAGTTTAATTCGAAAAGTGACAAGTGCTTATTTCTTGGATATGCGTCTAATATTCGAGCTTATCGGATGTTTAATTTGAGGACTAGGAAAATTATTGAATCCATTAATGTTGTTTTTGATGAATTTGCAGATATGAAAGGAAAAACAGCTGAAGACAACATTGATGATCTGTTGGAATACATCTCACCTCAAGAGGATTCAAGTGTTGTCCCACCCAGCACAACACCTAGCTGAACACTTAGTCCAACACGTCCTTTGAGTTTAACTGAACAAGATAGTGAATAGAATACTGATGATCCAGAAGTCTTTGATGAAGAAGTGAATGATGATCAAAAAGATATATCGAGCAGAATTCAGAAGAATCATCAATCATCTCAAATCATTAGAGATGCAAATGGACACATGCAAACCTGAAGAAAGGAAAAGGTTGTTTACAGAAAGATGATACAGTTAGATTATATGAGTTTCGCATACTCTCAAGTAATACACTCCTACTTCGTATCAAGTAATACAATTTAAAATAAATTTTATCACTAGCATGCAAGATTAAGAATATGAGAAATCAATAAATTAACAAACCTTGGTATCGGTCGACTACACTCTTGAAAATATTCATTCGATCATCGATTATCTAATTATAATTAATTTTCATTGAATATTCATCATCGGAAACTTAATTACTATTTACCTTAATTTTAGTTAACTAGACACAAGCGTTCTAAACTAACCCTTAATAATGAATTAACCCAAATACAAGAGATTAAGGTTTAAATTCAAAGTAGCATGCAAACTAGTAAAATTGATGAACCTAGATAACACATACTCAAGCGGATGTATTTAATCTATTCAATTGTTTTTCCTACGAATTAATACATTCACAAGCGGAAAATAGCAATCGTAGTTGCTTCACAAATTAGAAGAATCAAACAATTACGGATTTGATGTCTAATTTAGCAGTAGATTGTATGATAAAATCACAGGGTGATCAATCCAATAATCTCACATACAAGCATAAAATAAATTCCAAACAACTTTTGATATTCAAATAAAAATCAAACACTTGAAATTTAAATCTCACAAATAAATAAATTCAAGGGTTTGTCTTTCTCAACCAAGTACTAAAACTTAGCCACAAATTATCATGAAATTCTCAAGAAAATTCCAAAGAAAAGAAGAAATCTAAGAATATTTAGAAGAAAACCTAGCCGCCCAAGAGTTCTTCGTGTTCCAACCCTTCAAGTCTGATTACAAGATACTAAAAATTCGGAATAAAATCCTAATTAAAGACTATAGTCCTTCAAAATCAACTTTCCTAGTTTAAAAGATTTTTTTTCAAAATCGGCGTCATGCTCGATCGGTGAAAACATACCGATCGAGCGCACATTGATGTGATCCAAGGTTTCGCATTGTTCTCTTCCTTCCGATCGATCGTTAAGTTTCAACCGATCGAGCGGAATATACTATGTCTCGCATTCCTTTGTTCAATCTTCACCTCGCTCAATCGGTAGAAAACTGCGGATCGAGTGAGCTTCATTCTTATTCAATTTTCCAGCAAAATGCTACGTCCTACACAATAAACCCGGTAGCATGTAATGTAGACATAATGCATAAAATACGAACAAAAACTTAATTAAAACAAATAAATGCATGCAAAAACTACAATAAAATGATATTAAAATATGCAACAAAAACACAACTATCAAATTCCCCCACACTTAAAGTTTGCTCGCCCTCGAGCAAGATATGCAAAAACAATATGTAAACAAAACAAAAACATAAGAAAGGATGAATCATGAATATCATAGCCTCAGATAAGTCCTACACACAAAAATAAGCTTACGAATACTCTCGATTTTCTATGATACACCTCCAGTCAAGTGTGAACGTGCGTGTGTATCATTTTATCCCAGCTCCATGAAACTTCAAAAGACACAGTTTCAAGACTATTTTTCGACCTCTGACACCTCAGTGTAAGTATCACCATCTAAATTCCTCCTCCCAACAATCCTATAACACAACTCTCTTGAGATATAATTACGCACCGTCGGATTTTGCACCTGACATTTTTTAAAGTCCCAATAATTACCCGCAACTTAGCTATAACTAAGATAGGATTCGAATTTCAATCCCCTTGTCTATAGCCCGGATGGAACTACAATCTCATTAGATCCGCAAACTTAGCCAAGAAAGAGTGATTAGAATTTCAATCACTTTCCAAGCCCGGATGGAATTGTTATTTTAAAATTTTTCAAAATTTTAACCCCATGCATTCCGCATACTTAGTCAAGAGCCAAATAATTAGTATTTCAATCTCTTGCTCATAACCCAGATGGAGTTGAATGCATTTTCATAAAATTTTTCATAAACCAAAAATTTTAACATGTGCACCCAAGATTGTATATTTCATATCAAAAAGGTCATCAAGATTCAAGAACGCTATCAGGCTCCACAAACACCTATCGCCGTGCAATAGTACAATAGACATCAACATCATCTAATATATCGCTACAATTCACTGGTTAAACATGTGTGCTTAAAATATTCACTACTCAACCTATGGTCTCTCATATCCAATCAAGAGTTAAAATTTTGTCACAAAAATTTCTTTTTTTCAACTTCATCATCATAGGCTAGTAGTCATCCACCTACTTATGCATACGAAATAAACATGAAACAACGACAAGACAGTTCACGAACTATATGCAGATACACAATAAAAAAAATGCAGACAAAATGCCAAACAATGAATCTACCCCCCCCCCCCCCCACACACACACACATACACAAACACACACACACACACTTATCAAAAAAATTGCCCTCAATGCTTCAGAAACAGAGACACAAACACAACAACACAAATAACAAAATGACAATGCGATGCAAATGTAAAATAGAACTCCCCTGGTTCAATTGTCGGCGTTGTCATCCTCTTCGACCTCAGGTGGAACGGCAGGAGAATTGCACTGAAATTGGAATGGTGGTGGGTAGGGGTGTTCAAACGGTTAAAATAGCCCGAATCGAACCGGTTTTTTGGTCTTCCAAAAAACCAAACCGAAAACCGAACCGAATGGAGCGGTTCGGTTCGGTTTTTAACCGAAAAAATTTTGGTTTTTCAGTTAACCGGTTTTATTTTTTATTTTTTATTTTTTTTTGGAATTTGGTTTGGTTTGAAAAATTTTTTGATGAAATAATATTTGGAAAAGTGAAGAACCAATTATATCGAGTCAAATATATGCGCTTAAAATTTAATTGTTTTGCAAAATATATTTGGACGTAAACCATTTGAGATTTAATTTTTAAGAACAAAAATCGAACAAAGATTCCATCATGAAGTTTGGTTAATAATAATTTATGAATTTATAAAAAATAATATTATATATAATGTAAATATATGCATACATATAATTTTATAAAAATTAGCTTAATTAATTTTTATATTTCTATTTGAAAAAACCACAAGTCCACAAATGTTTTATGTTTATATGTTCTTTTAAAAATAGGTACAATTTGAGTTTGAGTTATGTATTTTTGATTACTTTAAATATACTAATACAATAATACTTATATAAACTAATATTTAAGTATTAATCTATTTTCTTCAACTTGGCTAGAAATTTGAAAATAATCCTAATCACTAGTCACTACAGTAATTTGAATTTAGAAACATAAAAAAAATTAACAAACTCATTGGTTAATATTTAATATAATATAAATATAATCAGGATCCACAAACTCATACCGTCATACATTCATACAAATATTTTTTATTTAATGCTTCAAAAATGTATTTGAAAATAACTGCACTGAGAACAAAAAAAGTGCTAACGTTTCTAATTTTAATAATAATAATAATTTATGAATTTATAAATAATATAATATATAATGCAAATAAATGTATATATAATATAATAAAATAACTTAATTAATTTTTAATTATTTCTATTTGAAAATAAATATTCTTTAAAATCATTAAATCAATACATTTTTCAAGTTGAATCCACAATTGAAGTCATGTATGTTTTACTAATTAGATAAATAATTAAACCAAGTATGTCTTTTTTTAAACTAACAAATTATGACTTTTGTTCTTCCAGTTTTTCCATAAATTTAATTTTTTGAGCTCACATTGATGCACATATTAATTGATTAGTAAAAAAAATTTAAATACCAAAAACAAAGCAAAAATTTTTTTTAAAAAAATCGGTTTTTCGGTTCGGTCCGGTTAACCGCAGGAAAAAAACCGAACCGAAAACCAAAAATCCGAAAATCCGAAAACCAAAAATCGAACCGAATTTTCGGTTCGGTTTTCGGTTCAAACCAAATTTTTGGTTTCGGTTCGGATCGGGCGGTTATCCGAACCGTGAACACCCCTAGCCGTGGGTATGGTACAGCAGGCGGAAGAGTAGCAGGATCAAGGCCAAGGTGGCTAGACATGCCTCGAATGATGGAGTCCATGGCCTGGAGATTCGCCATAGTTGCAGCCATGAACTCGTTTTGATGGTGGGCAAAAGCAGTGAGCTCCCTGATGGAATCAACGTTTGAGCGATAAGACGGCTGCGAAGGACGAGTGGGAACCTGACTAGAGGAGGCTCGACCACCTGGCGGAAAATGCTTGGCCCGATATGCTTTCTTTGCATCAACAGTGGCCTTATCGACAGGGCGCATCGGTTGTAACCACTCTTCATCATCTCAGATTTGAACACCAGCTCGTACGCACAATTCGAAGATGATCTTCAAAATAAAGGCCCAAAGAAGTAGAATAAATCGACCTCCTGATTTCGCTGTGAATAACTCGACCCACATTAATTGGCCAATCCATATCGATTGCATATAGGAGAAGGGCTCGATCAGTTGTGACATCGCTAGTGTGGGAAATCGGCATCAGTCGCTTGGTTAGAAAAATATACCAAGTCATCGGATCCACCTGCAGAAAATGCTCTGGAAGAATTGACAAGTCACAGGATTGTGCCAAGTAGCTCCATCATAACACAACTAAGCTATAACCTCATTAAAATTCGGATCATATTTGAGGCTCTGGTACAGAGTATCGTCAACATTCGGGGTCTCAAGCAAGTCATTAAGCTTATTTTCATCAAAAGATACCATTTTCCCCCTGATGAAAGCTTTAACATCCTCCCTCTCAGTAGTGGACTAATTCCGTTGGGCATCGTTCAAAATTCGCGAGGCGTAGTAGATGGCATGCGATGATTTTCCAACTTTTTGTCTCAATACCGCTCTTACCGCATAGTCACTGGCATCACACATGATTTCAAACGGTTTGCTCCAATCAGGTGGTTGGATGATAGGTGCAGAAGTCAATGAGTCCCTAAGTTTGTCAAACGAAGTTTTACATGACTCATAAAATTCAAAAGTGACATCTTTCTGCAATAGCTGGCACATGGGGGATGCGATCTTAGCGAAGTCCTGGATATATCTACTATAAAAATCTGCATGGCCAAGAAAGTAACGCACTTCCCGCACACAAGTGGGATAAGGTAAAGACTGAATGATATCAATTTTAGCTTTATCTACCTCAGTTCCCTTAGAAGAAATGACATGACCCAAAACGATCCCCTGCCCAACCATAAAAATTTAAGACTAGATTGGTTTTGACACACCGCTTAAGAACAAGAGCAAGGTTAGACAAGCATTTCTCAAATGTATCACCATAGAGGGTAAAATCATCCATGAAGACTTCTAATATGTGCTCAATAAAATCAGAGAATATGCTAACCATACACCGTTGGAATGTAACTGGTGTGTTGCAGAGCCCAAAGGGCATACGCCGATAAGCAAAGGTGCCAAACGGGCAAGTGAATGTCGTCTTCTCCTGATCCTCCGGTGCAATTGCAATCTGAAAATATCCAGAATATCCATCAAGAAAACAATAGTAAGAATGAAAAGCTAATCTTTCAATCATTTGATCAATAAAAGGTAAAGGGAAATGGTCCTTTCGGGTTCCAGCATTCAATTTCCTATAATCTATACAAACCCTCCACCCGTTTTGAATGCATGTGGGAATTAATTTGTCATCCTTGTTCTTCACCACTATAATTCTGGTTTTCTTGGGAACCACTTGGACAGGGCTAACCCACTGGCTGTCAGAAATTGGATAGATCACTCCAACTTCAAGGAGTTTGAGGATTTCTGCCTTCACTACCTCCATCATTAGTGGATTCAATTTCCTTTGCAGCTGACGCGAGGGACTTGCTCCTTCTTCCATCAGAATCCTATTCATGCATGTAGAAGGGTAGATTCCCTTGATGTCTGTAATGGTCCATCCTATAGCAGTCTTGTGCTCCTTTAAAACTTTTACGAGTTGATCTTCTTGTTCTTCTTCCAAGCTGCTAGAGATGATGACTGGCAATGTTTTTCCTTCTCCAAGGAAAACATATTTGATATGTTTGGGAAACGTTTTTAGCTCAATAACTTGTGCCTGCAAAATAGATGGAAGACGCCGAGTATTAGGTATTGGTAAAGAGATATATGAAAGATTACCTGATTTAGGTAGCTCAGGGGCACGGTTCATGTAAGGCCCGAAAATATTAAGTTATTAATGACGGGATTTAAGATTTAAATTCCTAATAAAAGTAAAAAGATGAATTTAAGAATTTATGGAAATTAGAGATTTCAATTTCGGGTCAGAAATATTTAATTTGAGGATTTTCGGATTTTAAGATTTTAATATCCGAAATTCTTAAATTAAAAGATTAAAAATATTTGAATTGATATTTATGGAATTTAAGATGTGAATTCCAAGATGATAAATATCAAGGATTTAATTTGAGGATGAAATCCGAGCAAGGGCCAATGTGCAAATATTGAGTAGTTCAAGGACTAAAATGCGAAAAGTTCCGAAATGATTTAATTTTAATTCAAAAATATTTAATTTGAGAATATTTAGAGTTTAGAATTGAATTCTAATATTCTTAAATTATTTATGATTGAAATTAAATTAAATCGCTTGTCCGAGGACTGAATTGCAATTAGGTCAAAGTTCAGGGACCAAATGCAAATAAGTAGATATATATCTTCTTTGAAACGTGGGAATCAGATTAGATTCAGAAGAAAAGCAGAAAATGGCCGAGAGAAAGAGGAAAAGGGTCCAAGTTCACTTCTTGACCTTTCAAGCTTTCACATCTTTTGATCCGCCCGGTAGAATTTTCGATTGATCGTATATTTGCGATCACAGCTCTGAGTACTTCGTTTTGACGTAAGTTTTATGAAGTTCTACCATGTTTGAATTTTAATTTGTTGTTAGAATTAAGATTTGATTGTATAAACATGTTCTAGCATATACGACGATAGCATATCTAAAACGGATCGTGAAAAGATCGTCGTTTGAATATGTTTTCGATTTTTGAAAGACTTGTTGAAATTCTGAAATTATGGGGCTGCATATTTCGAATTTTATCTGTAGAATTGGTGATGATATGAGATTGATATGATTATCATATTGATTTTTATGCTTTTGGAAAGACTGAAATCGTATCGTTACGCCGCCGGTTCAAGATTTTGAATTGATAGACATTATGAATGTCTAGAGCTGATATTTAAGTTTATTGTGGATGAATTGAATATAAGATTATGTTGAGAATGAAGATATAATGATATTTGAATCGAAAGATTTATCGGACTCGAATAGTTGCAACGTCGGTTTGAATTCCGATCGTATTAGCAAGATTTGAATTGTATAAGCTTTAAAGAAACATCGATTCAGATTGGATATTGATGTTTAGCTATGTTATAATCTATTTCAGATTTGAATGGAAGATTATCTAAGTTGAATCGACACGTTCGAGTTCGAATGACTTGAAGTGTTTGAAGTGGAATAAAAAATACCTTCAAGTAGCACTGATTGAAATGAGCAGCATTGTATGACCGATTTGGCTAGCTTTGAGATGATCAGCATTGGCAACAGATTCAAGAGATTTGAATCGCGATGAAAGGTATGAATCGACATTATTCCTGCCAGGTAGAACAACTCGAGAACGTGGTGGTTTTCGAGTTATCCTGAAATCACATACTTAGTTGTTTCAGTGCTCTTATGTGATTTATATGAGTTTTGATGCTTTGTTTGATTATGTGATTATATGTTCAAGATGTTTTACAGTCTTTAATGCATACAGCTTATGTTGCATTCATCTTGAACTCCAGCCTGTAAAGCATAAAGGCAGATTAGCCTAGAGTGCGAAATGACATTTGGAGAATTATAGTTGAGTGGCATGGATTGCAGCCTTCGCTTTCAGAGCCAGAAGACTCTCTATAATTGCACCAAAGTCAGAGGATTAAAATACTTGATGCCGCCTCAATTGGGAGTGTCGGCGGTTTGATAGTTATTTTATTCCTCGGGATCCCAAAGAACTAAGCTTTATTGATATCAGATTTGATAGCCTTTTCCTTGGCACATGCATTGCATTTATGCATTAACCTAGAGTTTTCTATGGTTTAGATTATGCAGTTATAAATGCTAGCATGTTGTGATACGCTATTCAAGATATGAATGTGTGCTATTGCTTTAGATGAATCATTATGTGTTAAGAGTTTAAGCATCGATGATGATTCTATGATTTACATGTTATTACATGTTTTATGATTTTAGAGTTTTATAGCATATAGATTCCATATGCTTTCATGATGTATATGCATGTCTTTTGTAACGCCCCGTTTTTATCTTAAATGAGTTTATTTGAGATAATCGGAGATTCCAGAATTCAAGAGCCGACTTGATTTTGATCAGGGTCCTTTTTGCAAATTTTGGATTTTTGAGGGACTAAAATGCAAATTTGGACTTAAATAGATATTTAAGCAAGTGTTGACTCTTTTCCTTCACTTCATCTCCTCCCTCACGCCTCCTCCCTCCATTGAAGACGCATCAAACCCATTTCAAGCTTTTAGATTTCTCCCCGAGCTCGATCCGTCCGTTAGAAATTATTTCTGAAGGCAGATTAGCGATCACGGCTGAGAGAGCTTCGTTATACCATAAGTATTTCTCCGATCGGATATGTTTTGTTTTTCGGAGGTGGTTAGAATCGATTTAGATTCTATTATGTTGTTCCTGGCGGAGTTCTGATCGTTTATTATCTGTCAGTTTTGAATTAGAGCGACGTTCGGATTTGTTATGAATTTTTGAAGGGATTTTTGAAAAGTGAGTTTTGTGATTTGTTGGAATTGGATTGTTTTGGTTGAATGTTGATTGATATGAGTTGCTTAGAGTGATATTATGCTGTTTGCATTTTCGGTTAGTTGAATTTATAGCCGTTATGCCGCCGGTTTGAGATTTTGGAAATTGGAGATTCGTTTGAGTTTTTGGGTGTTGCTTGTTTTGAATGGATTGATATTGGATTGATTTTATCTCCGCAGATTAGTTGAAGATCGTGGAGTTCCGAATTGGCAACTTTCGAATCGTTGAAGAGTGATCGAGGTTTGGTATCGAGTTGATCCATCCTCGAAAGTTGAATTGAATTATCTTTATCGTTGAACTTGATTTGGAATGGAATTTTGATTTGGAATTCTTGTATCGATGTTGTTTCCAGATTTGGAGCATCGACGTTGTTGAAAAGAGGTATAAGATGACGTGGAATGGAATGGAATGAATGACTCGAATCCGACTTGATTCGAGTGTTCCGGAAAAATCACATACTTGAATGTTAATTGATTATTTGAGTTATGTTGCATTGCATTCATATTGAGCATATGAACCCTGATTTGAATAGCGAGCAGGACGGCCCTTTTGATGATAGACGTTTTGGGAATTATATTGTGAGTGGCCTGGGTGTAGCTGTTTCACCTAGTGCTATCATACTCCTTATAGTTGCACCAAAGTCTAGAGGATGGAGATACGTAGCACCACCTCGATCGGGAGAGTCGGTGAGTTGTTTACGTGATCTCGTCCTCGGGATCCCAAAAGCAAAAGCTGAAATGTTTTGATTATCCGACTTGATAATCTCAGATTTAAAGACATGCATTGCATTTATGCATATGAATTGAGTTTTAGACATGCTTGTGGAATTGCATGGTTGTTATTTGAATATGTAGAAGATGATGCATTTCGTTTGAGATGTTTTTATGATATTGCATGTTTGTCTCTTTTACTGGGAATATTATTCTCACCGGATTATCCGGCTGTTGTCTTGTCTTTGTATGTGTGCTTGGCAACAGGTGGGGCAGGACCGAGTCAGAGATCGCATGGCTAGGTGGATGAGTTGATAGAGTGAGGCCTTGTTATTGTAGAACTCGAATTTGAAATCGAACTTAGATTGTATTCGAACTCGATTTGTATTTTGGATTTTGGAACATAGAATTGATGCATGTTCTACTCTTTCTTGTAATTGAATACTTCGTTGTTGGAAAAGTGTTAGTTGGATCATGTCGGAGCCTTTTCGGGTGTTAGATTGCACTTTTGGAGCCATATTTTGAGCTAAAACAGCAGGCCATGCGCGCCCGCGCCTGGTGAGGAGCGCCCGCGCGTTCTGCTCCCTTTCTCGGAGGCCCGGGCAGGTCTGTATGCGCGCCCGTGCCTCGGGTGGCGCGCCCGCGCGTCACCCTGTGTAAAAAAAAAAAAAAAAAAATTGCTTTATCTCTTGGATCTTTGGATGTCTATTGATAGGATTGATTCTTGATTAGATGATTAGAATCGGGGTCTCACATTAAGTGGTATCAGAGCAATAAGATTCTTGGACTGAATTTAGAAGTGAGCGGGGTAGATCGAGTCTGCCTGAATTGATTCTCGCATGTGGTTGAGTTATTTAAATTGATTTATTTAAATACCATGCGAGCATGCTTTGTTGTTGAGAATTACTTGATTTACATGATTTTGTGATTTGAAATATGAAGCATGAATTATTTGAGATATGAACTGTATTTCACCTGTATCCGGAATTCTGAGAGGTTGCAAGGGCACCGAATTGCAGCGATTGAGATATCTTGTGTCCTAACCTTTGATAATCAGATGGGTCCTCGACGAGTTATTAATAGGAATCCACCGCCAGTTATTCCTACAACTGAGCAAGCTAGTACTGAAACGGTAGAGATGGATGCTTCAGCGACGCCTATGGAAACCCTGTTAAAAAGGTTTCAGTCGTTCAATCCGCCGTTGTTGATGGGTTCAGAAAATCCAGTTGACTGTGAGAGTTGGTTGGATGATATCGATCAGTTGTTCGATTCCATCGATTACACAGATGACCGTCGAATCAGGTTAGTCATTCATCAGCTTCGTGGGGTTGCTAAGAGTTGGTGGATCATGACGAAGAAAGCAATGGAGAATAGAGGTACGGAAGTTACTTGGACTGTTAGATACTGGCGAATCTCTTGCCTTCTTATTGAAGAATCTGTATATGTTTAACGTGCCTCTATTAATTGTTGAATTGTCGAATTGATGAATACTCCAGTAGTGTTGTTCTATTAACCGGATCTTTTAGAAGAATTAGTTGAGACTAGGAATTTTTATCGCTGATTTCTTATCTTTTTGGAATGAGAATTGTACTGATCTTTCGGAGCTTTTAAGACTCGTATAGCAGATGTTTGTGCCGAGCAGTTGTACGTTATTCTTCGATGTCTGAATTCTTTTGGATTGAATGGTTTTCTTCGATTGTATGATTTGATGATGGAATTTCTGTCGATCAGCGATCTCTTCTTATCGAAATTTACGGGATGCATTCTTGTTCAGAAGAATCACTTATTAGCTTGATGCATCGAGACAGCTGAAGACACTCGAGACTCAATGTCTGAATCTGGACTTCGAGCTCGCAGCGATCTTATTGATTTGAAGATCTGTTATCTTTGGTCTTATGAGGAAATTTACGTGATCTGTTATAATATTTAGAGTTGGAGAAATTGTTTTCACAGATGAAATTTATTTGGAAAAAGAAAAGAAGATTAGATTGTTTGAGATTCTGACTGCGAATCTTTATCTGAGGAATTTTATGCAGCAACCGATGTTTTGAACTGTTCTTATTTTATCTACTATCTGAATTAGAGTGACCTATTGCTGGAATCTGCTATTATTTTCTGTACTGGATGACTTTCAGTCAAGATTAGAGGATTGATATCTTGTCAGAGGTCGTCAGATGTCTTGTTTTTGTTGAAGTCTGTCAGTTTAGACAGAGATCCTTGATGCACTCATTCTTTCGGCAAGGACTTCGATGAGATTTTGTTGCCTGAATTCAAATTTTTCAGTTCGATACCCTCAGAGCTACGGACAGCCAGAGCAGATGAGTTGAACTTTTGAAGTTATGCCATGACCTGTAGTGCTTGACTTAGCACTAGTTGACAGAATTCTTTATTCTTGGAGATTTGAACTGTTTTGGAGTATTGTTTTGAAAATTTAGTTGATCGCTATGTTGATCAGTTATGGTCTCCTTACAGATTTGTTTGGAGTTGTCGAGCCCGAAGTTAGCAGCAATTGTTCGTTTCAGAGATTTGGACAAAGAACGATATAGAGAATCAACCTAGTGACGTTGTTGTTGTTTAGATTGTATAGCTTTTGATACAATCTTTTGTTGTAGCTTATCCAGAGTTGGAGCTACTGCCTTGAAAGGTAAAAGCAGTCATCGTAGCGGGATAGCATACTCGGGACAGTTGGTTCTCAAGTTTCCCTTTCAAATCACATATCGCATCGATACTTGTTCTAGCTTGTGGAACTCGTATTTGGTTGATGGATTGAGTTTTGTTATGTTTTATTATGATTTCATCTTGAGCCTATCTTTGATTCAGCGGGCAGAATCGCCCTTTTTGTTTAGACGTTTAAAAACTATGGTTGTAAGATGGAAATTTCTTGTCGAGATAGAAGATGAATCGAATTGTGACTAAGCAGAGGAAGATTACTCTGACGAGAATGAGTCGACTTTTGATTGACGGACTTGAAGGAATAAGTTGAGAGATACAGTTCGTGTTAGAACCGTGTTTGATTTCGAGGACGAAATCTTTTCTTAGAGGGGGAGAATTGTAACGCCCCGTTTTTATCTTAAATGAGTTTATTTGAGATAATCGGAGATTCCAGAATTCAAGAGCCGACTTGATTTTGATCAGGGTCCTTTTTGCAAATTTTGGATTTTTGAGGGACTAAAATGCAAATTTGGACTTAAATAGATATTTAAGCAAGTGTTGACTCTTTTCCTTCACTTCATCTCCTCCCTCACGCCTCCTCCCTCCATTGAAGACGCCTCAAACCCATTTCAAGCTTTTAGATTTCTCCCCGAGCTCGATCCGTCCGTTAGAAATTATTTCTGAAGGCAGATAGCGATCACGGCTAAGAGAGCTTCGTTATACCGTAAGTATTTCTCCGATCGGATATGTTTTGTTTTTCGGAGGTGGTTAGAATCGATTTAGATTCTAGTATGTTGTTCCTGGCGGAGTTCTGGTCGTTTATTATCTGTCAGTTTTGAATTAGAGCGACGTTCGGATTTGTTATGAATTTTTGAAGGGATTTTCGAAAAGTGAGTTTTGTGATTTGTTGGAATTGGATTGTTTTGGTTGAATGTTGATTGATATGAGTTGCTTAGAGTGATATTATGCTGTTTGCATTTTCGGTTAGTTGAATTTATAGCCGTTATGCCGCCGGTTTGAGATTTTGGAAATTGGAGATTCGTTTGAGTTTTTGGGTGTTGCTCGTTTTGAATGGATTGATATTGGATTGATTTTATCTCCGCAGATTAGTTGAAGATCGTGGAGTTCCGAATTGGCAACTTTCGAATTGTTGAAGAGTGATCGAGGTTTGGTATCGAGTTGATCCATCCTCGAAAGTTGAATTGAATTATCTTTATCGTTGAACTTGATTTGTAATGGAATTTTGATTTGGAATTCTTGTATCGATGTTGTTTCCAGGTTTGGAGCATCGACGTTGTTGAAAAGAGGTATAAGATGACGTGGAATGGAATGGAACGAATGACTCGAATCTGACTTGATTCGAGTGTTCCGGAAAAATCACATACTTGCATGTTAATTGATTATTTGAGTTATGTTGCATTGCATTCATATTGAGCATATGAACCCTGATTTGAATAGCGGGCAGGACGGCCCTTTTGATGATAGACGTTTTGGGAATTATATTGTGAGTGGCCTGGGTGTAGCTGTTTCACCTAGTGCTAGCATACTCCTTATAGTTGCACCAAAGTCTAGAGGATGGAGATACGTAGCACCACCTCGATCGGGAGAGTCGGTGAGTTGTTTACGTGATCTCGTCCTCGGGATCCCAAAAGCAAAAGCTGAAATGTTTTGATTATCCGACTTGATAATCTCAGATTTAAAGACATGCATTGCATTTATGCATATGAATTGAGTTTTAGACATGCTTGTGGAATTGCATGGTTGTTATTTGAATATGTAGAAGATGATGCATTTCGTTTGAGATGTTTTTATGATATTGCATGTTTGTCTCTTTTACTGGGAATATTATTCTCACCGGATTATCCGGCTGTTTTCTTGTCTTTGTATGTGTGCTTGGCAACAGGTGGGGCAGGACCGAGTCAGAGATCGCATGGCTAGGTGGATGAGTTGATAGAGTGAGGCCTTGTTATTGTAGAACTCGAATTTGAAATCGAACTTAGATTGTATTCGAACTCGATTTGTATTTTGGATTTTGGAACATAGAATTGATGCATGTTCTACTCTTTCTTGTAATTGAATACTTCGTTGTTGGAAAAGTGTTAGTTGGATCATGTCGGAGCCTTTTCGGGTGTTAGATTGCACTTTTGGAGCCATATTTTGAGCTAAAACAGCAGGCCATGCGCGCCCGCGCCTGGTGAGGAGCGCCCGCGCGTTCTGCTCCCTTTCTCGGAGGCCCGGGCAGGTCTGTATGCGCGCCCGCGCCTCGGGTGGCGCGCCCGCGCGTCACCCTGTGTAAAAAAAAAAAAAAAAATTTGCTTTATCTCTTGGATCTTTGGATGTCTATTGATAGGATTGATTATTGATTAGATGATTAGAATCGGGGTCTCACATCTTTCATACTGAGATTTATTCTCACCGGAGTTATCCGGCTGTTGCTTTGTTTGTATGTGTGCATTGCATCAGGTTGGGGCATGATCATGCTAGAGTTGGCTTGGATAGCTTGAGAAGAGAGATAGCATGTGGTGATTCGGGTTTTAAGCAGCTGATATGTATTGTATATAAATATGTTAAAAGACAAGGAATCTTGTACATGTTTATGTGAATCCTAGTTTATATTCAAGAATGGATGTATTTTAATGTTAGGATTTATTTTTCAATGCATGTATAGTATTCAGCAGCTTGTTAAAGAATATATTTATGCATGTTCCATGGTTGATAATAAGAGTGTTTCCTGTAGATTTTCTTGAAATACAGCTCGCTCGATCGATAGGATTTCACCGATCGAGCGAGGCCTTTTTGTTGCTCAACAGAAGATTGAAATTTTGGGCTCGCTCGATCGGTAAGATGTCACCGATCGAGCGAGGCCAATATGGATGCAGACCCAAGAGTTTTACTTTGTGCTCGCTCGATCGGTAAAGTTTACCCGATCGAGCGAGGGGCCTTCTTTTAAAAAAAAAAAATTTTTTTTTAGCACTTGGTCTTTTATTCATGTATTGTTTGATTAATTGTTAATTAATCATTTATTGCCCTAAGATGAGATTAGCAACCCGGGTCCCCACAACAGGTGGTATCAGAGCATAAAGTCTTGGACTAAGATAGAAGTTGAGGGGGGGTAGATTGAGTCGCATGCATTTATAGTATGGCATGAGTATGCTTTACTTGTTTTACAGAATTGTATGCGACTATGATTGCTTGATTGAACACTACTTGCTTTATTGAGATAAGAATTACATGCTTATATGCTGATATGTATGCATGATTTCTTGAATTTATTAGAATAAATGAATTCGTTGCAAGCATGTATTATGTGAAAAGCATGAGAATTTGCAAGCATGTGTTCTATTCAGAAGCATGAGATTATATGTATGTTATACTTAAATTGTATGTTATAATCTTTGCCATATATATTTCTTCTGTTATCAAATAAGACAGCTTGTGCAGATAGCATGAGAACCTCAGACAGAACAGAACCTCAGATAGAACAGAACCGTGTTGAGGTAAGGTTTTGAACCGATTGTACTGAGAAGTATGTTAGTTGAACAACTCCAAAGCTATGAATCATCAACTCAGAAAGATACAGAATATGCTATGTCTAGAAAGGAGTTGATTTGAAGAGCTGGATCAGTTGTTCAAGAGAAGCATATTCAGATGAACATAGAACTAGCCTGATTTTATATCAACTCCAGGACTTAGCAAGAAGTTGGTGAAATTGCCAGAAGAAGTACTGAAATTGTTTGGCAGGTAAGTAAAGAGAATTGTTTCTTTCCGTTTATGCTAAAGAAGATAGAACATTAGACTTTGCAGAATATAAGCATAAGTTGATTTCAAGCCAGTAATAGAGAAACGAAATCATGAACCGGTAGTACGAGGCAGAGTTGAATTTTTATTCACGCCTCTGTAATTGTGAAAACACTATGATCATCACCTCCACTACAACTTCCATAGCAATATAGCTATGAAGCAAGAGATAGTGGCAATAGCAGCAAAGATTGAAAGGCTCAAGTTGTATCAGATAAGAATATTACAGGTAAGTGAGTTAATTCCAGTTAACCGCTTATATATTGATTACATAGTATACAGTCATAGATTAGTGATTTGGATGCTATAATCCGTATCTGATGAGCCTTTATTCAATATATTTGCTGAGATTTTTGCCTTTGAGTCGAAGAAATGCATTTGAATGATTTGACAGAGAAGATGAAATGCAGACTTGAGGAAATAAGATTGAATATGCATTATAGATATTAATGCAATAACTGAGTACCAGTTAACAGCTGATTAAATCCGTGCACTGATAAAGCAATAGAAATGAATAGAATTTATGATATGAGTTTCAGAAATTAGATTTGGTTAATTCGGTACTGATCATATCACGATGACCGTGGAAGAATGTCAGTAGAAGTCTAGTCGATATATTGAACTAGTACAGAATTAACCTAGAATTGACAGCTATGTCAGTGGTTAGAATGTACAGACATAGTTCAATGACATATATCGATTTTTCTACAACATAAATGCATTTCTATATAGAGTTGTGTCTAGTACGATGGTATTATGACAACTTGTATAGAAGAGCATTACGTGAACTGAAGAACTCCAGAAACAGCTAGAAGATTGAGTAGAACAGAGTTATGTAGTACCGAAATGATGATTAATTCTATAACAATAAGTTAAGTCGAAAAAATGATATTCGACTATTGTCAGCTAAGAATTAATAACTGAACTCATGTCAATAGAGAATAAGAAAGATCAGTTATAGTTGAGCGTTATCTTCAATTTTGCTGAATCTATTACATCATAAAAATCGTGATTCTTGAATTTCTTGATATCGATTCTGAGGTTTTTGTATTCGACCTCGATCGAGTTTGATGGACTCTTATTTTTTTACTAGAGTCTGATTTGATTCCTTCTTCTTGATTTTTATGATGCAAGTGATATGGTATCACTTAGCAGATTTTATCATTCAGAATATGTAATTTTGGATGATCTTGATTTGAGCAAGTTCCTTTGAGCTGAGATTTGAGAATTTTGATTATTTGATGTATTTATTCAGTGTATTTTGAAGTATTTGGCTCGTAACTGATAGAAATTCAGATTCATAATACTAGCAAGATTTCTGGGTTTTAGCTAATTGCTGGATTTATTGGGTACAGATCTATACTTGTTGAATATTTATGCTTGACAGATACTTAAACGATCAGAATTGTTGCGATCCAAGCTAAACTTGAATTAGTTTGGAAAGATAAAAGCAATATTGATCTTAGATTAAGCAATAGAATATTGATTGAGAATGCTAGATTAAGATAAGAGATAAGACAGCAGAGCAGAACAGATGAATTTTTGCGGTGAATAATTGTTGATTATGCCAGATATTCTAGATATGGAATATTAGATTCTGAAAGAGGCATATGCCAACATATTTACTATCCATTCAGTTGTCTAAACATGTATGACTTACATGTAGTCATTACTTGGAAATCAGTATTGGTGAAAGAATTGAAAGCAGATACGACATAATTAACAGTACCAATACAAAAATTCCAGTAAAAGAAGCATAAAAGAAGTACTCAAGTGGTTTCTGTAACAGATTAGTTACATAAGAGTTGAAATCAGATCAACTTTGTGAACGACTTTAGTTCGAATCTATTCGAATCGTCATGATTTTGTGATTTAGAGTATAATAGATTTCGACAGATTCAAGAATATGTTGTATTAGATATGATACAAACATAAAAGCGATACTGGTTATGCATTTAGCAAGATGATCAAATTACAGGAATTATGAAAATCTATTGTCAAGATATAGACTTTAGATTTTTTTTCTAGATTGTGGCATTGATTGTCAGATGTTCTGAGTGGTTGGTTGTATGAGATTTCATTATACCATCCTCTGATTAGTGGACTATCAGATGTGATTATCCAGATTTCCAAGGATATGCTCAGAACTATAGTATTAGATTCGGTACTAATTGATTGATTATTTGCCACTTGATTACTATGATTCATGTGACAGCTATTTGATAGATATAAAGACAGTATTTTGATGATTGATTGATCAGAAACACAGAATTGTCTTTATATTGAAATAATCTTACAGAAATATCAGCTATGAGACCAGATATGAGTCAAGAAACGATAGAGAATGTGAAGATTGCTTCGAACAGAATAAGAATAGAGCAGCATTAACAGAGCTAGTAGATGAGTAACAGATAGAAATGTGAAGCCTGAACAGAATGATCAGAAAAGAAATTTTTCCCAAGCATCATTAGATTCAAAAAGATATTTTAGAAGCTATGAGTATTTGATCTAGCTAGTTGATTAATACTTAATCGTGAATTGTCAGATAAATGAATTGTTATCCATATGCATTGGCTGAAGAATATCAGCTAGAATATGTATGTGCATTCAATTCAGATACAACAGAAGTCTATAAGATTGTAAGCAAGACAGATTAACTGATGAATTATATCACGAGAAAGAGCAACTTAGATATAAGTTGACTCAGTGACTATATGTTAATAAGCATTGATATGATTGCAGAAATCAGAAAAAAGATTAAGATACGATAGAAGATAAGATATCATAATAGATATCGAAAGCTCAGAGAATTGAAGTCAATATTACTTCAGTCAGCTATACAGATTACGAGAATCAGCAGTAAGATCGAATGCGATTTCGAGGACGAAATCATTCCTTAGAGGGGAGGAATTGTAAGGTCCGAAAATATTAAGTTCTTAATGATGGGATTTAAGATTTAAATTCCGAATAAAAGTGAAAAGATGAATTTAAGAATTTATGGAAATTAGAGATTTCAATTTCGGGTCAAAAATATTTAATTTGAGGATTTTCGGATTTTAAGATTTTAATATCCGGAATTCTTAAATTAAAAGATTAAAAATATTTGAATTGATATTTATGGAATTTAAGATGTGAATTCCAAGATGATAAATATCAAGGATTTAATTTGAGGATGAAATCCGAGCAAGGGCCAATGTGCAAATATTTTGTAGTTCAAGGACTAAAATGCGAAATGTTCCGAAATGATTTAATTTTAATCCGAGAATATTTAATTTGAGAATATTTAGAGTTTAGAATTGAATTCTAATATTCTTAAATTATTTAGGATTGAAATTGAATTAAATCGCTTGTCCGTGGACTGAATTGCAATTAGGCCAAAGTTTAGGGACCAAAATGCAAATAAGTAGATATATATCTACTTTGAAACGTGGGAATCAGATTAGATTCAGAAGAAAAGCAGAAAATGGCCGAGAGAAAGAGGAAAAGGGTCCAAGTTCACTTTTTGACCTTTCAAGCTTTCACATTTTTGATCCGCCCGGTAGAATTTCCGATTGATCGTATATTTGCGATCACAGCTCTGAGTACTTCGTTTTAACGTAAGTTTTATGAAGTTCTACCATGTTTGAATTTTAAATTGTTGTTAGAATTAAGATTTGATTTTATAAACATGTTCTAGCATATACGACGATAGCATATCTAAGACGGATCGTGAAAAGATCGTCATTTGAACATGTTTTCGATTTTTGAAAGACTTGTTGAAATTCTGAAATTATGGGGCTGCATATTTCAAATTTTATCTGTAGAATTGGTGATGATATGAGATTGATATGATTATCATATTGATGTTTATGCTTTTGGAAAGACTGAAATCGTATCGTTACGCCGCCGGTTCAAGATTTTGAATTTATAGACATTATGAATGTCTAGAGCTGATATTTAAGTTTATTTTGGATGAATTGAATATAAGATTATGTTGAGAATGAAGATATAATGATATTTGAATCGAAAGATTTATCGGACTCGAATAGTTGCGACGTCGGTTTGAATTCCGATCGTATTAGCAAGATTTGAATTGTATAAGCTTTAAAGAAACATCGATTCAGATTGGATATTGATATTTAGCTATGTTATAATCTATTTCAGATTTTAATGGAAGATTATCTAAGTTGAATCGACACGTTCGAGTTCGAATGACTTGAAGTGTTTGAAGTGGAATCAAAAATACCTTCAAGTAGCACTGATTGAAATGAGCAGCATTGTATGACCGATTTGGCTAGATTTGAGATGATCAGCATTGGCAACAGATTCAAGAGATTTGAATCGCGATGAAAGGTATGAATCGACATTATTCCTGCCAGGTAGAACAACTCGAGAACGTGGTGGTTTTCGAGTTATCCTGAAATCACATACTTAGTTGTTTCAGTGCTCTTATGTGATTTATATGAGTTTTGATGCTTTGTTTGATTATGTGATTATATGTTCAAGATGTTTTACAGTCTTTAATACATACAGCTTATGTTGCATTCATCTTGAACTCCAGCCTGTAAAGCATAAGGGCAGATTATCCTAGAGTGCGAAATGACGTTTGGAGAATTATAGTTGAGTGGCATGGATTGCAGCCTTTGCTTTCAGAGCCAGAAGACTCTCTATAATTTCACCAAAGTCAGAGGATTAAAATACTTGATGCCGCCTTGATTGGTAGTGTCGGCGGTTTGATAGTTATTTTATTCCTCGGGATCCCAAAGAACTAAGCTTTATTGATATCAGATTTGATAGCCTTTTTTTTGGCACATGCAATGCATTTATGCATTAAGCTAGAGTTTTCTATGGTTTAGATTATGCAGTTATAAATGCTAGCATGTTGTGATGCGCTATTCAAGATATGAATGTGTGATATTGCTTTAGATGAATCATTATGTGTTAAGAGTTTAAGCATCGATGATGATTCTATGATTTACATGTTATTACATGTTTTATGATTTTAGAGTTTTATAGCATATAGATTCTATATGCTTTCATGATGTATATGCGTGTCTTTCATACTGAGATTTATTCTCACCGGAGTTATCTGGCTGTTGCTTTGTTTGTATGTGTGCATTGCATCAGGTTGGGGCATGATCAAGCTAGAGTTGGCTTGGATAGCTTGAGAAGAGAGATAGCATGTGGTGATTCGGGTTTTAAGCAGCTGATATGTATTGTATATAAACATGTTAGAAGACAAGGAATCTTGTACATGTTTATGTGAATCCTAGTTTATATTCAAGAATGGATGTATTTGAATGTTAGGATTTATTTGTCAATGCATGTATAGTATTCAGCAGCTTGTTAAAGAATATATTTATGCATGTTCCATGATTGATAATAAGAGTGTTTCCTATAGATTTTCTGAAAATACAGCTCGCTCGATCGGTAGGATTTCACCGATCGAGCGAGGCCTTTTTGTTGCTCAACAGAAGGTTGAAATTTTGGGCTCTCTCGATCGGTAAGATGTCACCGATCGAGCGAGGCCAATATGGATGCAGACCCGAGAGTTTTACTTTGTGCTCGCTCCATCGGTAAAGTTTACCCGATCGAGCGAGGGGCCTTCTTTTATAAAAAAAAAAAAAAATTTAGCTCTTGGTCTATTATTCATGTATTGTTTGATTAATTGTTAATTAATCATTTATTGCCCTAAGATGAGATTAGCAACCCGAGTCCCCACAAATCAGAATTGTCACAATCTCTTTCACTTCTTCATTGAAACAAATTCCATCGTTTTCCTTTTGGATGGGTGCTATAATAGCCACCTATAGCTCGTATTTTCTTGAAAACTCAAAGCACTCATGTGTTAAGTAATCCACAATGTCAACAGAATAAACACAATCATCATTATTAGGTAATTTCATGGCATCATAGATATTAAATTTAACGACCTCCCCATCAAATTCCATAGTAAGTGTGCCACTGTGAACATAAATTTTTGTCATCGACGTTTTCAAAAATGGTCTGCCTAACAGAATTGGACTATTGTGATCACCATTTTCCATGTCAAGTACATAAAAATCAGCAGGAAACATCGAATTATTTACTTGCACGGTTACATCTTCTACTACTTCCCTAGGGTATGCATTATACCTATCAGCCAATTGTATGACAATTCCAGTTTTATTCAAAGCACCAAGATTCAAGGATGCATAAATATAATATGGCATGACCTTGATTGATGCTCCTAGATCTAACATGGCATTTTCTAGTCTAACATTCCCTATTGTACATGTGATAGAGAACATACCAGGATCCTTGAATTTTGCAGGTAATTTCCTTTGGATCACAGCAGATATATTTTCTCCCAACTCTACCTTTTGACATCCCTTCAATGTCTGTTTCCTTTTCGCAGTGCACAATTCCTCCTTTGATGAAGCATCAACTACCTTGTCCTTAACCTTCAGCTCTTTTCCATTCCTGAGAGTGATCGCACTAGCATTCTCCCTTGGGTTAGTGACTGTTTGAGAAGGCAAAGTGTTGGAATATTGTGCTTCCAACTTGTTGATTGCAGTGGCGAGCTGTACCATTTGGGTATTCAAGTTTTGGATACTTTCTCGGGTTTCCTGTTGGAAATTCAGAGTATTAGTTGCAAGATCCTTAACTATATTTTCAAGAAGCTCACCTGGCGCTGGAATTTGAGTACGTTGCTGTTGTGAAGGATACGGTGGTCTATAAGCTTGATTGTGCGGTTGTGCATTAGGTGCAGGCGGATTCACCAGACGGTTTCCGTATCTAAGATTTGGATGATCATTCCAACCTGGATTTTATGTGTTGGAATAAGGATCATACTTTCGCTGTGGTGGTCCAGGAAATCCTCCAATAGCATTCACATGTTCAACCGATTCTTCTTGAAGTGTGGGACACATGTCAGTCGCATGTCCCACTGCAGCGCAAATTCCACATGCCTTTGCAGTCTGTCCATTCCCTACAGTCATTTGACGCACAAGAGACGTCAGTTCAATCAATTGTTGCTCAAGAGAAGAAACGTTTGCCTCATTATTCTTTTTGGGTGAAAGATCACTTCTGTTGGTGCCAAATTGCTGATAATTGGCAGCCATATTCTCAATTAAGTTCCTTGCCCCTCGTGGAGTTTAGTCCACAAAAACTCCTCCACTGGCTACATCTACCATGATCATGTCATGAGGAAACAAACATTCATAACAATATTGAATTAAAAGATTCTCACTTATCTGATGTTACGGACAGCTAGCACAAATATTTTTGAACCGCTCCCAATATTCATGAAGTGACTACCCCACATATTGCTTGATGTCGTATATCTCCTTCCTGATATTTTCTGCTCTAGAAGCTGGGAAATATTTCTCCAGAAAAATTCTTTTCATCTCTGTCCAGGTTGTGATGGATCAAGGAGGTAAATAGTACAGTCAATCCTTTGCAGCATTCTTCAAAGAAAAAGGAAAGACTCTCAATTGGATCTGCTCCTCTGTTACTCCATGGGATTTCATACTCGTGCATACCACATGGAATTCCATCAAGTGCTTGTGAGGATCCTCATCTGCGAGACCATGAAAAGAAGGCAATAAGTGAATTAGTCCGAATTTTAACTCAAATGTAGCATTAGCTTCTAGAGTAGGAAAAGTAATGCATAAAGGTTGCTGGTTTAGATCAGGAGTGCCCAGTTGTCTCAGACTCAGATTTGTGTTGACAGCCATCTCTTCCTCGAGATTTTCAGTTTGATGTTCGTCCTCTTCTAGTCTCCTTCGAGCTTCTCTTCATCGTCGGTGAAAAGTTCTATCAATCTCACGATCGTAGGGAAATTCTTCTTCTGAAGATTCTCCTGCAGACATGAACAACCAGAGAAGTACTATAATAAAAGAAACAAAACAAAATAAGATAAAATAAAATAAATAGAACACAACTAAATTAAACATCGTTCCCCGGCAACGGCACCAAAATTTGGTAGCGCTCAGTCGTATCGCGTCCAAATTAACCCAACTCAGATTAACTAAATATACATGTAGTAGCGAGAGTAGGGATCGTTCCCACGAGAAAGGCGAAATTTATTTGTGTTCTTAAAAATACTAAACATAAATAAATGGGGGTTTTGGGTTTTAAAATTAAATACTAAAAATTAAAAACAATTTAAAATAAATTTTATCACTAGCATGCAAGATTAAGAATATGAGAAATCAATAAATTAACAAGCCTTGGTATCGGTCGACTACACCCTTGAAAATATTCATTCGATCATCGATTATCTAATTATAATTAATTTTCATTGAATATTCATCATTGGAAACTTAATTCATATTTTACCTTAATTTTAGTTAACTAGTCACAAGCGTTCTAAATTAACCCTTACTAATGAATTAACCCAAATACAAGCGATTAAGGTTTAAATTCAAAGTAGCATGAAAACTAGTAAAATTGATGAACCTATATAACACATACTCAAGCGGATGTATTTAATCTATTCAATTGTTTTTCCTACGAATTAATACATTCACAAGCGGAAAATATCAATCGTAGTTGCTTCACAAATTAGAGGGATCAAACAATTACGGATTTGATGTCTAATTTAGCAGTAGATTGTATGATAAAATCACAGGGTGATCAATCCAATAATCTCACATACAAGCATAAAATAAATTCCAAACAACTTTTGATATTCAAATAAAAATCAAACACTTGAAATTTAAATCTCAAAAATAAATAAATTCAAGGGTTTGTCTTCCTCAACCAAGTACTAAAACTTAGCCACAAATTATCATGAAATTCTCAAGAAATTCCAAAGAAAAGAAGAAATCTAAGAATATTTAGAAGAAAACCTAGCCGCCCAAGAGTTCTTCGTGTTCCAACCCTTCAAGTCTGATTATAAGATACTAAAAATTCGGAATAAAATCCTAATTAAAGACTAGAGTCCTTCAAAATCAACTTTCCTAATTTAAAATATTTTTTTTCGAAATCGGCGTCGCGCTCGATCGGTGAAAACATACCGATCGAGCGTACATTGATCTAATCCAAGGTTCCGCATTGCTCTCTTCCTTCCGCTCGATCGTTAAGTTTCAACCAATTGAGCGTAATATACTATGTCTCGCATTCCTTTGTTCAATCTTCACCTCGCTCGATCGGTAGAAAAACGCGGATCAAGTGAGCTTCATTCTTATTCAATTTTTCAGAAAAATACTACGTCCTACACAATAAACCCGGGAGCATGTAATGTAGACGTAATGCATAAAATACAAACAAAAACTTAATTAAAACAAATGAATGCATGCAAAAATCACAATAAAATGATATTAAAATATGCAACAAAAACACAACTATCAAGCACCTCCACCTGATCATGGTAATATAATTGGAACAAAATGGATTTTTAAGAATAAAACGGATGAATCAGGAAATATTGTGAGGAATAAAGCTAGGTTGGTATCTCAAAGGTACACACAGGTTGAGGGGTTGACTTTGATGAAACCTTTGCTCATGTAGCCCGTATTGAGTTTGTCTGACTTTTGCTAGCCATTTCATGTAACATGAGAATGAAACTTTTTCAAATGGATGTTAAAAGTGCATTTTTGAATGGGATATTGAATGAGGAGGTGTACGTGAAGCAGACCAAGATATTTGAAGATGCACACCACTTAGATCATGTGTATAAATTGAGTAAAGCACTCTATGGATTGAAACAAGATCCTCGTGCTTAGTATGGAAAGTTGAATGAATACTTGCTCAACCTTGGATTCAAAAGAGGTGAGGTAGACAAAACAATGTTTGTGCAAAAAGGTCAAGGTAATATTCTCATTTGTCAAATCTATGTTGATGACAAAATATTTTTTGCTTCATCTCAAAAACTTGTGAATGATTTTGTTAAGTGTATGTCTTCTACCTTCGAAATGAGTATGGTTGGTGAATTAAACAATTTCTTGGGTCTACAAGTAAAACAAATGAATGATGGTATTTTTCTGTGTCAAAGTAAATATGCTAAAAATTTGGTGAAGAAGTTCTATAATGAGCATACCAAACATATGAAAACACCAATGGGGTCGAGTGAAAAAGTAGGCAAAGACAGTTTTGCGGACAGTGTTGAAAACACTGTGTACCGTAGAATAATTGGCAGTTTGTTGTATTTGAGTGCAATTCGACTTGATATTATGTTTAGTGTATGCTTGTGTGATCGTTATCAATCTAATCCTAAGGCCACACATTTAAAAGCAATGAAGAGAATTTTGAAATATGTGGCTGGCACATTTGAATTGGGTTTGTGGTACACCAAGGAAACCAACAAATTTGGTAGGCTATAGTGATATGGATTGGGTAGGAGACATTGATGATAGAAAAAGCACCACGGGTGGTTGTTACTACTTGGGTAATAACTTGGTCTCTTGGTATAGTAGAAAAAAAAATCGTGTGTCTCTTTCCACTACCGAATCCGAATATGTGGCAGCTAGAAGTTATTGTACACAACTCTTGTGGATGAATCAAATGCTAGAGGATTATGGTCTTAAGAGTGAAATCTCAATTGTGTACTGTGATAACTCAAGCGCGATTGATATATCTAAAAATACATTACAACACTCTCGAACTAAACACATTGTCATAAGACATCACTTTATTCGAGATTTAGTTGAGAAAGGCATGATCCGTATGGAGTTTGTTGGAACTAATAACCAACTGGCTTATATATTCACAAAAGCATTAGATTTTGAGAGATTCACTAGCCTAAAGAAATCTCTCAGCATATGTTCACTCTAATCACTCACGAATGTTGTCCCTGAGTGTTGTCAACACTGAAGAACAACACCAAACATGCATGTGAATTTTTAGGACTATAGGCATTCAGTATTTTCATTTTGTCCTATGTTTTGCACTGTGCGTTAACATTAACCAGCAAGTTGTAGTTCTGTAAAAGTTATTTTAGAAAACACTTGCCATGATTTGTGTTGTTTCTCTTACTAAACCACTAAGTAGTTGAGGGATGTTCGTGTACTCCATGACTTGTCCCATGTGAAAAGTGGTTTCGCAAATTTAGAGTTTTGTTTGATAAAATTCATTGACCAATCTGTCATGGAAATAAAAATAAAATAAAAAAATCAGAAAAAAAATTTGGAAAAAGCTACCTAAACGAGCCCGAGGAAGACCGTTCCTTTAGTGTGCAGACTACGACTTTTGAAATAAAAATTAATGACTCATGGCTCTGTAAGTATGAAAAATTCATCAAAATATTTCGAATACTACAGTATTGCTGGAAAATATTGCCAACACTAGTGTTCAACACATACTGCGCATAATCACTACATGCATTTTGTTATTGATATAATCACATTAAATTTTGTTTTAGACATAAATTAGGCCATGCATATATCATATATCGTGAATATATTGCTCAGAGTTAGAAGTTCGAATATAAACAAAATTGGAAATTTGTTTAACTCACTAAAAATTGAATTATTTTGTGATGAATATGTTTAAGTGGTGTTGAATTAAAGTGGAGTTAATTATGGGTTGATATTGAATTAATCTTGAGAGTGTGATCCTCGGGTAATTACCTTAATTAATTAGGATTTTATTTCCAAATTTTGAAAAGTTACTTGTTAAGCTTTTGTTGCTATTGGAGAAATTACTGCAAGCTTCTGTTAAGAATATATAAGGGGTAAGTGGTTGTGATTGTGTTTCCTTTTCACAGCTATACACTTATATATTGTGTGCATATTTCTGGCTCGCATCTTATCGCCTGAATCGGCTGCATATCATTTCACACTCTCCCAAATTCTTTTTAAATTATTTTTTTTCACTCACTTTCATATTCTCTAAAATGGCCGGAAAGGGTTTCGATTCCCCCGACATTCGATCGTAGATGGGGTATCGCGAAGGGGATACATCATCGGAAGTTCCACCTCCAAACCCTTCTCTAAGGATTGTTCCATTCAGTGTCCAACCTGAACCCCTGGAAATTGTTGCCCCTAGAGAGCCGGGCAATGAAATTGATATTGAAATTCTACCAGATTTTTCAGTGTTGAACCATGTGTTCCCAGCACCAGTGATAGCACGAAGGTCGAAGCGCCAAGCCGGCTACAACCCTGAATTTACTCCTTCGAAGAGATTTCAAGGAAAGGGGGAGTCATCTCGCCCATTTTTGGATGACCCAAACTTCTAATTCGGAGATGATTTTTGTGATCAGGATTTTGAGGTTGTGACTAGGAAAAAACCCTCTGGTACGGCTTCTGTGGAAACTCAGGAAGAAATTTCATCGTCTGATGAAGATGAGACTCCTTCATCTGGTGTGGCTCCCACTGATGATAAGCTACATGTATCTATCAAAACTTCTGCTACGATGGTTCCTAACAAACATGTATTTTCTGATGAAGATGAAGTATCTTTGGCGGATTTCATGGAAAGCATCAGGAAATCCAAAGATGCGCCATCTGTTTCTGCTCTCATCTTATCTGATGAAGAACCTGATGCAGAGATGTTGCAAGAATATAAATACAACAGGCCTCAAGTTTCTGACAGTTCCTCCTCCTCTAGCTCAGATGAAGAAAATTATGATGAGGCGGACACCAATGATTCTACCAGTGAAAAGGAAGACATGAGTGTTGAAGCCAGTGCAGTCGACACTGAGGGCAACATTGTTGATTCTGATGCTGAGCTTGACCCTGATCTGGCCTTCATCATTGATTTTTACTTGGAATCATTTGCTGCCGAGTGTCCAGAACATTATAAGAGAGAATGTTGGGAAGAAAGGAACATTGAAGAAGAAGCCTTTGAAAAGCATAATCTAGTGACTTTTCTGAAGCAACAGGAGTTGTATGCTAATGTCACCGCTCCTGCTCCCTTCTCAAGGAAAGATGTGCTGGAATTCTATAGCAATCTTGCTTCTCGAGCTGGAGATGCAAGTTCTGCCAGATTTGGACAAGTATATTTCCGTGGAAAGGTATATAATTTTACTCTCGTCCTGATCAATGAATTTTACAACACTCCGAACGTGGAAGATGATACAGTGGCAGAGGATATTGATCATATCTGTTGCGTAATTTTATGCCCGCAAGTGCACGGTGTCAAGTTTTAATAAAGAGTAAGTAAAGTGTTGATCCCATGAGGAGTAGTGTGAAAATTATTTAGTACTTGTAATTAAAATAGTCTAAAATTTATTTAAAAAATTAAATAGAGAATTTTGAGTTTTAAAATTTAAATAATTCAGAAATTCTAAGAAAAGCTCGCACACAACTTCAGAAAAATATCAATGAGAGATAATGTCTAGAGTATTTGATTTCACCTGGTCTCGACAAAAACTACTTCTAATTAATTTATTTTCATGAATTCTATTCAGTTAATAGCCAAGAACACTTAATTATATTATTTATCTCTCCCGAGAAACAAATAATTTGTATCAACTAAGATTTAATTTCAATATCCCTATTAAAAATCTAGTCTTAGTGATATTTGAAAATCGATGTTCTTCCTAAAGCCCCATTAACGTTATACACTCTCCCGAGCTATATAAACAATTAACAGTGGAATTTCTAATGTCCTATTCAAAATCCCCTCTCCCGAGCAATGATTTCAAATAAATATAACAAATCAATTAGTGATCAAATAATTGAAAAGACAATCAAAGCTAGAAAAAACAATTAATCTAGGAGAATTCAATCCAATAAAAATCAAAAGTCATAGAATAGTCTACACAAGACTACGTCAACCTCTAGACTAAGAAAATTTAGTTAATGATCAAAAATAAATAAAACCAATTCATGTTCAAAAATCCAGATATCATTCAATAAATAAAGAGTTTAAATAAAGATAACAATCCGAATATTCGCTCTTTCGTGTCCGGTCGATCGATCTTCGTCTTTGTTCTTCAAATTATTCACGTCTTCTCTTCTCAAAAATCACGATTTTGCTCTCTCTCTCTCTTTTCTGAGTGTTGTGCGGTTTTCATCACTTCTATTGTGTCCTTGAAATCTCTTTTATATGTCCTCAAAACCCGTCAAAGAAATTCCGACAAATCAAGAGTTTTAAAGTTGCAAAAATCTGAAAAATTCTCGCACAGAATAGCGGGGGCGTGCTAGGAAAATAGCAAGGGCGCGCATGAGCTTCGTCTTTTCGTTTATTTTTCATGCAGAGTAGCGCGGGCACGCATGTGCACATCCTGATCACGCAGAATTGTTGCAAAAATCATATCTCGGGTTCTAGCCGTCGGATCGAGCTGAAATTTTGACAGAAGCTTTAAAACATCCAAAAATTCAAACTGAATGGTGGATATTGGATTTGGATGTCTCTAACATCCCCAGTAATTTTCTGAAGTTTGCTGTCAAGTAATTCATCTTTTCTCTTCATCTCGTTAGTTTTTCTCCAATCCTTGCATTCACAAAACAACAACAAATATGCATAATATCCACTCGATATATCACAAAATCCAATTTAAATCATACTCAAATTAAGTGCATAAAATGCACTTATCAAATCCCCCCAAACTTAAACTTTTGCTAGTCCCGAGCAGAACAATAATGAGTAATATAATCGGCCTCCTTATTTTATATTCTACAATTCAATCCACATGTCGGCTAATTTTTTTAAGAGTTCTCGTGTGTGTGTGAGTTGCCAATCTCATCTACCCACCTAACTTTTGATAAAATCAAGCAATCCATAAGCTTCATAAAATTATTAACCCCACCCTCAAGTTTCAAAATGCAATCAAACAAGTTCAATCTTTATTTGCACAGATCAAAAGGACTTTTTCGGTTAACTTTTAGGATCAAGTATAATCAGCAGGAGATAAGTATCCATGTATATATCAATGGTAATCAAAGTCTCAGGATTCAAGCAAAGGGAATTGGATATTTTTAATTTGGGCAGTATTGAGTATGTAAGATTATTATTTGCATTGCATTTGCCAGATATTGATCTTAGCTTCCTTATACTCCATACATTCTACATCTTTTTTCCTTGTTTTTAGATTAGAATTTCAATCAATTTTTTTTTCAAGGCTCCCCCTCACCTTACTTTCTCCGCCATTACTTTTTCTTTGAACTTTTTTGCTGTTCATTTTGGTTTTGGATTTTTCATATCAAGGCTAACAAATAAATAGTGGCTAAAAAGTCTCAATTGATTAAAAAATTATCTAAATCATTTATGTGTTCATAAAAATCTACCTCGATTTCAAAAATCACAAGAGTTAAGAATCAACTCCTCTAATCCACATCACAAATCCACATAATTTTTCTCTAATTGCTAGGAGTATCGAAATCATGGAATTCGTGCATATGAGTGAGAAATTAAGATTAAATATAGCTAACATTGACTTTTAGCACAAAAAATTTATTTTCGTCATAGGCCAACACAATTACAACATCATGTTTTTAACTCAAACTAACTCATCAAAAATTTTCAAAATTTTCAAATTTTCACAAACCTCCCCAAACTTAAATATGTGTGTTTTCCTCGATGTACAAAAAAAAAATAAAAGAAAGGGACACGTACCTTGAGCACCGAACATCAGTACTCGGCACCTTCTTAATCATTCAAAGCTCTTCTTCAGGGGTGGCGCCGAAACTCATTCAGTTTCGCATTGTTTAACTACACATTTAAAAATTATTATTGATGTCTAGGCTCATCATGCACAAAAATAAAAACATCTAAAAGAAATAAGAATAAAGAAAATAAACAAAAAAATAACTTGGGTTGCCTCCCAAGAAGCATTTAGTTTAAAGTCCATAGCCCGACGGTCACCGGTTCTAGCCTATTGCCACTTTGTTGGAGGTCTTTCCCTTCTCTTTCACCCTCCAGACATATTCAACAACCCTCTTGATCTTTGCTTTCTTTTTATTTTTTTTCTTCTTTGCCATCGATGGATCCTTCTCCCTTGGCAGTTAATACCTTACTCTTAACTTTGCAGCAACATTCCATATTCTTTGATTGTTCAATCATGAACGCTTTTTCCGTGGATGGATTTTTAACCTCCTTAAATACATTAAAAAATCACCTTCTCACCGTCAACTCCCATCGACAACTCACCTTTCTTGATATCTATCTTGGCTTCAGCAGTAGCCAAGAACGGTCTCCCCATCAATGGCATATTTGCATCCTCCTTCATATCTAGCACAACAAAATCCGCAGGAAAAATAAATTTATCTATTTTTATCATAACATCCTCAATGATTACAAGCGGTTATGTGATAGATCTATCAGCTAACTGCAACATGATAGTTGTGGTCTTCACCTCGCCAAGTCCTAAACTCCTGAAAATAGACAAAGGCATTAAGTTAATACTAGCTCGTAGATCACATAATGTTTTATTAAAATAAGAAGAACCAATAGTGCAAGGAATAGTAAAACTCTCTGGATCTTTTAATTTTTGTGGTATCTTCTTTTGAAGTAACGCGCTACACTCCTCAGTCAGGTTCATTGTCTCAAACTTCTCCAATTTCCGCTTCCTAGACATTACCTCTTTCAAGAATTTGGCATAGTTCGGCATTTGTAGCAAAGCATCGGCGAACGGAATGTTCATGTGAAGTTTCTTGAAGATCTCAACAAATTTTGCAAATTGTTCATCCAACACTTTCTTCTTGAATCTCTCCGGGTATGGAAGTTTCGGCTTATACATAAGTTTCTCTTTAGGTTCATCATTTTTCTCCTCAACTGCAGAATTCTCGACACCCTTTGGCTTCTCATTCTCGGATTTATTTTATTCAGCCCCTATTTCTCTTCCACTCCGCAACTCTATGGCTTTGCAGTGTTCTATTGGATTCACATCAGTATTACTTGGGAACTGACCTATGTTATTATCTTTCAATGCATTCTTCAGCTGCCCAGTTTGTGTCTCCATAGATTTCATCATAGCGCCCATGTTGACCACATGCGTCTCTAAGCTATCGAGCCGATTTTCAGTTCTCGCCATCCTCTTACCACATCCAGTGACAAAAGTACTTACCACATCTTCCAATGAAGGCTTTCCCTCACCATTATTTGTATTAAACCCCGAGGGAGGATTCAACACATTCTTATCATTGGAATAAGAAAAATTTTCATGATTACGCAAGTCAGGATGATAAGTATTAGGATTATGATTACCTCGATATCCTCTGTAGCCATTAGGATTGATGTAGTTAACTTCTTTCGGAGGATGAGACTCCTCCATGGCAACTGATGCACCTTCTGAATCCGCTATGCTCACTTTGTTCAATGTAGGCACTTGTGTAGTCAATGAAGATAGTTGTGCAGAGAAAGAAGTGAGAGCATCAACTGCATATGCTCCGACAGATTTCTTGAATCCCATACGTTCAGACGGCCATTGAAAGATATTGATTGTCATTTGCTCCAGCATATCATGGGCCTGAATAGGGTCCTTAGAAAATATTGTACCTCCAGCAGCAGAGTCCACTAATATCCTAGTAGGCGTATTCAACCCATTATAGAACAATTCAATTTCTTTCCAATCTACAAAATTATGATTAGGACAATGCCTCAGCAAATCCTTTATCTCTCTCATGCTTCATATAATTGCTCTGAGTCATGCTGCCTGAAATTACTGATCTCAATCTTCAGCTGACTGGACTTGGCAGGTGGAAAATATTTCGCTAAAAATTTGACAGCCATGTCCTCCCATGTAGTAATGCTTCCTATCAGCAGTGACTGCAACCAACTCCTAGCCTGATCCCTGAGAGAAAAAGGGAACAAACGTAAACGAATAATATCCTCGGAAACACCATTCATCATTACCGTATCAGTGATCTCCAAGAATGCCCTCAGGTGCAGATGAGGATCGGATGTGGCGCTCCCATTAAATTGGTCCTGCTGAAAAATATTGATCAATGCAGGCTTGAGCTCAAAATTATTAGCATGTACGTTCCTCGAGCTATGCCTGAGTAGTGTGCTTGAATAGTAGGCCAAAAGTGATCTCGAATTGGCACCAAGGGAGCCTGTGGAAGATTATCTTTAGTCATATTTCTTAATTCTTCTTCTCTTCTCAACCTTCGCAAAGCTCGTGCAGTTCGTTCGATCTCCAAATCAAACAGTAGAGAATTAGCGCTTTGAGATCTTCGCATAAACTACACGCAAGAATAATTAAAAATCAATTAGTAACCAAAAAAATTAAAAATAAAAAAACTCTAAATTAAAATCTAGACTAATTTTTAACAAGATTAAAATAAAATCAACAAATTACTCCCCGACAATGGCGCCAAGAACTTGTTGCGTAATTTTGTGCCCGCAAGTGCACGGTGTCAAGTTTTAATAAAGAGTAAGTAAAGTGTCGATCCCACGAGAAGTAGTGTGAAAATTATTTAGTACTTGTAATTAAAATAGTCTAAACTTTATCTAGAAAATTAAATAGATAATTTTGAGTTTTAAAATTTAAATAATTCAAAAATTTTAAGCAAAACTCGCACACAACTTCAGAAAAATATCAATGAGAGAAAATGTCTAGAGGATTTTATTTCACCTGGTCTCGACAACAACTACTTCTAATTAATTTATTTTCATGAATTCTATTCAGTTAATAGCCAAGAACACTTAATTATATTATTTCTCTCTCCCCGAGCAACAAATAATTTGTATCAACTAAGATTTAATTCCAATATCCCTATTAAAAATATAGTCTTAGTGATATGTGAAAAACGATGTTCTTCCTAAATCTCTGTTAATATTATACACTCTCCTGAGCTATATAAACAATTAACAGTGTAATTTCTAATGTCCTATTAAAAATCCCCTCTCCCGAGCAATGATTTCAAATAAATATAACAGTTCAATTAGTGATCAAGTAATTAAAAAGACAATCAAAGCTAGAAAAAACAAATAATCTAGGAGAATTCAATCCAATAAAAATCAAAAGTCATAGAATAGTCTACACCAGACTACACCAGACTACGTCAACCTCTAGACTAAAAAAATTTAGTTCATGATCAAAATAAATAAAACCAATTCATGTTCAAAAATCTAGATATAATTCAATAAATAACAAGTTTAAAGAAAGATAAAAAATCAAAATATTTGCTCTTCCGTGTCCGGTCGATCGATCTTCATCTTTGTTCTTCAAATTCTTCACGTCTTCTCTTCTCCAAAATCACGATTTTGCTTTGTCTCTATTTTCTGAAGTGTTGTGCGGCTTTCATCCCTTCTATTGTGTCCTTAAAATTTCTTTTATATGTCCTCGATGCCCGTCAAAGAAAGCCCGAAAAATCAAGAGTTTTAAAGTTGCAAAATTCTTAAAAATTTTCGCACAGAATAGGGAGGGCGCGCTAGGAAAACAGCGAGGGTGCGCACGAGCTTCGTCTTTTTTTTATTTTTCATGCACAGTAGCGCGGGCGCACATGTGCACATCCAGCTCGCGCAGCATTCTTGAAAAAATCATATCTCGAGTTCTAGCCGTCGGATCGAGCTGAAATTTTGACAGCAGCTTTAAAAATCCCAAAATTCAAATTTGAATGGTAAAGATTGGATTTGTATGTCTCTAACATCCCCAGTAATTTTTTGAAGTTTGTTGTCCTGTAATTCATCTTTTCGCTTCATCTCGTTACTTTTTTTCAATCCTTGCATTCACAAAAACAACAACAAATACGCATAATATCCACTCGATACATGTAGTAGCCCGTACCCAGAATTAGTGATTAATTGTTAATTAATCCAATAAATCATGTTAGTTTAAATTAAACATGATTAAGGGAATTCCTAATGGATTAGCGAAGTACGGCGATGGACCAGGAATGATCAAAAATGGTCCAAAGGATGACCAGGAACGGAAGCAACGTTCGTGGAAGGGACGCAACGTTCTTGATGGGACATCGGACGCAACGATGGTGGAACGGACGCAACGATGGGGAACGGACGCAACGATGGAGGAATGGACGTTCCGTTCTCTGTCTATAAATAGAGGTGTCGAGATACATTTTCAGACGCACCAATCACCTCTCTTCTCTGATTCCTTAGTCTTCTAGCATAGATCTAGGGAGATCTAGACTTCCTTTGGGAAATCCGGAAGTGGCATAGAGATCCAGGCGTCGTAGTGGAGTTGTGGCCTAGTTTTGAGGCAACCGACATCAACGGGCTGACGACGGACGCAGGTATAGCTTTTCTTCCTAAAAATATTTAGGAGTACGCAATATCTTAGTTAAGGCTTTTGGAGTAATATAATGATAGTAGTATCATTTCGCAGTGTAATGCAGACTATAGGCGTGGACCTAGAGCTGGTAGAGCTTGCCTAGTAGTTGAGGTACGAAAGTACTGTTCGAGATATCCTGACTGAGTATGCACGTATTATGTGAATGCAAGATTTATATGACATGATTTTATGCTGCATGCATTTGCATATTGAGCTATCTTTTTTGAGATATCTGGTAGTAGGGTTTTGCCCTATCCTGTTAATGGATGGACTTCCATCGATTTGGGTCCGGATTATCCACTGGTATTTTGGTATGGAAGCCACCTCCTGATACGATGGCACAGCGTGCTACATACCAGGGTCCGGTCTATCTTTGTTATCTGATCCTTGGCCTCTAGTTTCAGTAGGTGGTACGCTTGCATTAATGTATATATATAATATGGTATGCTCATACTCTCGTGTTGAGCGTTTTATGCTCACATCTCGTACTTTGTATATCTGGACACTCTATTCCATGGGGCAGGTTTGCGATTGGATGAGGCGGGTGGATCCAGGAGGGACTAGATAGTGGATGGCCAGCTGGGATTTGGTCTAGGGTTTTATTTTGATGAATTGGAATTATACATTATTCGATATGGTTGTATAATTATTGGGTATTTGCATATTCCTTTCCTTGGGATTGTATAATATTTATTGCTTCCGCAGTTTATTCTGGTTTACTATTAATTGCATGCTTAAGTTTTTTATTAGTAGGTGATCTCGGTAAGGGTCACTACAATACATCACAAAATCCAAGTTAACTAATACTCAAATTAAGTGCATAAAATTAACTTATCAATATCACTATTGTGATCACTAGAGGGCTGGTTAACAAATTTCCACTGCATCATGACCGATTGTCTGCAGCCAAACTCACGTCCTTCTTTTCTGTGTTGCACAAAATTGCTACGAGGAATTGGACTTCATCCACCAACACTACCTAGGTTACCATACCACAGGCACTGGCTCTGTTTGCTATTGGGACTCAGGCTCCCTTGGACTTTGGAAATCTAGTTTTCAGGATTGTTCTCTCGTTCAAGAAGGTGGTTGGAAGGCTTCCAAACTTCCTTTTCCCTCACTTATCTTTAAAATTCTTGAGTCTCAAGGATTCAAGACAAAGGCTGATGAAGGTATGATTGGTGGAGATGAGCTTTTGAAGATAGCTCTTGCATTGCTTAAGGGAAATTGAAAGATTGACCTTCCCTGGAATGGTGTTGCACCAAGTGTTGCCAACACAGAGCCTTTTCCTACCAACACCATAAAAAATATTGTTATACTTATGCTGAACTCCTCTGCAATCCGAGCTCAAATGGCTCATGATGAGCAAAAAATTATTCCAGCCAAGCAGGATATTGATTACTATGAAGCTTTGATGGTTGAGTATCGGGACAAACTCGGGTTGACTATCCCTTCTGGAAAAAAAGGGGGAGATGATTCAAGATCTGGACCATCCGGAGCAAAAGGAAGTGAAGAAGAAGAAGAAGAAGAAGAAGAAGAAGAAGAAGAAGAAGAAGTTTATTTCGCCTTTATGCTTGTTATGCATTTTTAATATATATCTGGTTGTGTTCCATATTTGCTCTGATTTGTTACGTTAAATATGGTATGGTCTATAATGCTAAAATGTTAATTTCTTCCCTGATATAAGAAGTGTTGTGATTCTGTGTTGACAACACGAAAGACCAACACTTAGTTCTGGAAAGTTCAAATTCATGGGGAGCATTAGTTATCAAACTCAGGGGGAGTTATTCACTTATCTATGTATGTTTTAATTTGTCCAAAAAGGCAAACCTTTCACGTGCCTAATATTTTGTTCCTAATTTGCAATAAATCTTGTATAAAAGTGGTTTGCATTTCTAAAGACTTATTAAAATAGTAAACATATATTCTTATTAATTGATTCCTAATAAACTCTTGTTTCTATTTTATGTAGGAATTCAATTAAGGAAAGTTTCCTAGTCCATAAAGATCATATATATAATCAAGGGAAACAGACGAGAAGAATAGAGAGACACAAAGAATTATAAACGCTTACTACAAGAACTCACGAGCTTGATGATCGAAGAGAATTGAAGAATTCCTGGAGTAATCGTTACTGATTGATCGTGCTGCCATAAAGTGTCGGAAACACTTGAAGATCACACGAGTGAAGTGTCGTTCAAGAGTGGTTCTGTGTTTGTTCAAGTTTTGGCACACAAGTTTCATCATCCTTTTGGTTTTATGTTCTGAGTTTTGTGTCGTTTTTAGGATGATATTTATTTTATCACCTTGTTGAGAAAAGTGGTTTTTCATATACAATAACTAGTATTCATGAGTTTTGTAAAATGATTTGTTTTCTAGTGATTATTTTTTCCTGAGGCAGCACAAGTACTGAATACTTGTGCATAATTAGCTCTGTGTTATTTATTGTTTACGTTCATTTATTCTGCTATACATTGTCTTGAAGTGTTGACAACACTTATAGATGACACTTACACTAAAATTGTTAATTTTTAATTCATGTTGAGACGTCAAACCCTTTCAAAGTTGAATGATTTCAAATTTCTGAATCTCATTCCACCATGTATCCTCCTTTCACAAAGACGGTCCCAACTTAATCATTTGATACTGAAAGGAATAAAACCACCTAACAGATACCTCTATTGTCTTTGGAGTTAGAGCCCCACCAGAATGAATTCATAATATAATACATTGTAGTTCATCAGCGGTGGATGTCGGCAATAGTAAAACATTCATGCAGTAGGACGGTAATGCATGGGCTACTGCTTTGATTAAAACTTCTCTCCCTAGATGCTTTAGAAAGGAATTTATCGCGCCATCCTTGAATTCGCTCGCTTCCAAATTCTATCTTTTAAGTGGCTGAAAATATCTTTTTTTTTTATTTTTTTCCAATTAGAGAAGGAAGCCTCAGGTATTTTCCCGACCGTAAATCATTTGTAATCCCAAGAATATCTGATATAACAGCTTTTTTTGATCCAGCGCCAAGTTTCCACTAAACATAATTCCATATTTTGTAAAATTTATTTCATGACATAATGCATCTTCATAATCTCGTAACTTTTGCTTTGCAAATAGGAGATAGGGTGATAATGGGCACCCTTGGCGCAAGCCTCGATGGGGTTGGATAGGCCCTACAACTCTGTCATTCACAAGGACTGAATATGAGACAGTCGTCATGCAAAGAATGATTACATCTACATATTGTCTATCAAAATCAATCTTGATCATCAATTTTTCCAAGAGGTCCCAACTCAATTGATCGTATGCCTTGCTCACATCAAGTTTTAATGCCATGTATCCATCCTTTCCTCTGTTATTCCGTTTAAGGTGGTGTATAATCTCAAATGCTACAACCACATTATCAATAATCGATCTTCTTGAAACGAAAGCTGACTGAAAGTCTGAGATAATTTTATTCAAAAGAGGCTTCATACGATTTGCGAGGACCTTGGCAAAGATTTTATATAGCACATTACAAAGAGAGATGGGTCGCAAATCCTTCATGCTACTTGGCTTCGCACAATTAGGGATAAGAGTTATGTGAGTGTCATTCAAGTGATCTGGAAATCTAGAGCATGGTTGAGGAATTCTCCCAAGTTTCTTGCACTAGCCCTGGTTCACGAATCCATTTGTTTTCGAATTGGAATCCTCTGCATCTCCCATTGTGATTTTTAATTTCAGTAGCAAAGAGGATTGGAGTATGATCTGATAATGGTGCGGTGCAATTAGAAAGTTTGACATGAGGGAATAAAGTGGACCAGCTTGTATTGAAAAGGGCCCTATCAATTCTTTCTTCGATCTTTACTCTTGGCCAAAGTATAATGGTAAATCAATCAATCCAAACGGAGGGTGCTTCCTATTTTATCTTCCGGACATAGCATGTGGTTAATTAGAGTCCCTTATGCAGCACCAAGGTATATTAGATTGCTATGCTATGTAGTTTTTTTAAGAGATTCCATGAGTCCCTTCTACATCGTCTATCAGGAAAACCCATAATCAGCAATTTTTTTTATCGGCAGTTCCAACATAGGGTCATCATGGTTCCCCCAGGACCTGCCAATAAAAAAATGTTGATTTGGGTTTATGTTCTCACTGGTCTTTTGATGGGATTTCTTTTCCACAATCATGCCACAAGAGTTGGCTTCGGCCTCTGTTTTATGATTTGCTCATGAGCGTTTTCTATTATTAAAAAATTCCAGCTCATTCCCCTCATCCTCTCCATCGTAGTTGGCTTGGTTGGGTGGTGTATCCCAATAGATTATTCCCAAGAATCTGCCTCGTTAATAGAAAGTGAGAGATTTAACTCCCTTACCCTTTCCGATATCTGCATCATGTTGCACATGAAAAGCAAATACGAACCTTGATGAAAACGCGCCCTCAATTCAACGAACTAAAGATCCAAGTTTTTTTCCCAATCTTTGAAATAAGTAACAAGTGTGTGATATTCATCCCTATTTTATGAAAACTAGTAACAAATAATCACGATAAAAACAATTAAATTCAAAGAAATCTTCAAAGAACTCGTCTTTGACAATTCTCGATGAAAATCAACCAACCAACATCACAAATTAAGAACTTTGATAATTTCATTTTGAACAAAGCAAAAGTTTCAATAAATTGATAACAATCAATAATCTGAATATGAATAATGTAATTATATCTGGTGGCTTGCGTTACAACTTAAATAGGTAAAAGTTAACAAAAATACACAACCCTAAGTTTCCTAATGGTTCCAAACTCCCAAAATAGGCAAAAATAATACAACAACATCAAAGATTCATGCGACACACACTAACATGCCGAACTGTTTGTGGCTATGAACGGACTCCATGCTAGGTTTGGAAGGGGGTCCGTGTAAAATACGCCTTTGAAAATTTCAGAAATGAGGGGGGCACAGACCCCGTGCATGGTCCGTGCCTAGGTCCGCACGTTGGCACGGACCCTGGTACGGTCCTGGTCCGTGTCCTTTGCAGGAGCTAATCCGGGCGGGGTTCTAAGCGTGTCTAGTCTCCTTGATCTTCTTGCACTCGAATCAAGTTAGAATGTCCTTGAACTTGATTACCATGTTTCTCAAATCCTTCAAGACTTGTTATCACCCTTGTGAACATTCATTGGAGCGCTTCTGTAGTGACCCTTACCCGGATCACCTACTAAACAGAACTTATGCATGCAATTTACTTAATTAAACAGATATCAGAATAAAACTGCGGAATCCAATAACAATATACAATCCCAAGTAAAGGAATCTGTAATTATCCAATATACAACCAAATCGAATAGCTGTATAAACCCAAACAACAGTAATAAAACCTAAGCGAAGCTCCAGCCGGCCAACCGCTGACTAGCCCCTCCTGGATCCACCCTCTTCGTCCAATCGCAAACCTGCCCCATGGAATAGGGTGTCCAGAAAATACAGAGTACGAGACGTGAGCATTAAACGCTCAGTGCGAGAGTATGAGTATACATGCATGCAAAGTGAACTCCCTATAGACTCGAGGTCAAGGATCAGATAACAGAGACAGACCGGGCCCTGGTATGTAGCACGCTGTGCCGTCGCTTCAGGACGTGGCTCCCATACCGAGATAACCGTGGAAACGCCGGACCCAAATCGATGGAAGTCCATCCACTAACAGGATAGGGTACAACCCTAATACAGACATCTCGAAGGAGATACAGCAAGATGCAAATGAATGCAGCATAATATCATGGCATATAAATCATGCAGTCATATAATACATGCATACTCAGTCAGGATATCTCGAACAGTACTTTCGTACCTCAAAACAGTGCAAGTTCTACCAACTCTAGGTCCACGCCTATAGTCTGCTCTACACTGCCAAATGATACTACTATCATTAAAGTGCTCTAAAAGCCTTAACTAAGCTATTGCATACTCCTAAATATTTATAGGGAGCAAAGCTATACATTCGTCCGTCGTTAGCCCTTTGATGTCGATGCCTCCAGAACTTGGGCACAACTCCGCTACAACTACCGAACGCCTCTCCGACCTCCGGACCAAGCCTAAGAAGACTAGAACAGCTCCAAAAGGACTAGAAAGAAAGGAGAACTCGGAATTGGCAAATGAAAGTGAAGTCTCGGCCTCCTATTTATAGACAACGATCGGAACTTCCGATCCTTGATCGGAACGTCCGAACCTCGATCGGAACGTCCGATCCTGCCATCGGAGCTTCCGAAGATCCTGATCTGCCACGTGTCAAAATATCACTTGACGACTCCGGATGGGGTGATCGGAGCTTCCGGTCCTGATTGGAGCTTCCGATCCAACCACACGTCATGCCTGACGTAATAACATCGGTGCCTCCGATCGCTCATCGGAGCTTCCGATCCTGTTCGGAGCTTCCGATCGTGCCTTCGGAGCTTCCGATCCGTCCAATACCCAGTTCAATTAATTAGCATTAATCCTTTAATTACTCAATTAGGGTACGGGCTACTACATTCTCCCCCACTTAAGATGTTTCGTCCTCGAAAACAGATCTTAAGTACCGAATGCAAATACAGAAATCAGAAACATTCTTTATTCAAATCAAACGTTTACAGAGTTTGCAACTGAATACAACTTAAAGAATGAAATCAAAACAACTCAGGATGGTCTTTACGCATCCTGTCCTCAAGCTCCCAAGTAGCTTCCTCAGTGCCTCGGCGCTGCCACTGAACTAAAACCAAAGGAATGACTTTGTTCCGTAAAACCTTATCCTTATAATCAAGGATGCGAAGAGGTTTCTCAACATAAGTCAAATCCTTGTCTACCTGAACCTCAGACCGCTGCAGAATATGAGATTCATCCGCCACATACCTTCTCAACAGAGATACATGGAACACGTCGTGAATACTGGATAGATGCGGTGGCAAAGCTAGTCGATAAGCCAAATCGCCAATGCTCTCCAAGATCTCAAACGGACCGATAAATCTAGGAGACAACTTGCCCTTAAGACCAAATCTGAGAATCTTGCCGAAAGGTGACACTCTCAGAAACACTTTCTCCCCGACCTCGAACTGCAAAGGCCTACGCTTGATATTAGCATAACTGGCCTGACGATCCTGTGCAGTCTTAATCCGTTTCTTGATCTGATCAACAATGTCTATCGCCTGCTGGATAAATTCCGGTCCCTCAGCCTGTCTCTCCCCCACTTCTTCCCAAAAGAGTGGAGTACGACAACGTCGCCCATACAACGCCTCAAAAGGTGCCATCCCAATACTGTGATAGCTGTTGTTGTAAGCGAACTCGATCAACGGCAAATGATCCTGCCAGGCTGAACCAAAATCCATGACGCACGCTCTAAGCATATCCTCTAGGGTACGGATAGTGCGCTCTGACTGACCATCAGTCTCCGGATGATAGGCTGTACTCAAACTTAGAGTAGTACCCATCGCACGCTGAACACTCCCCCAGAATCTAGAAGTAAACCTGGGGTCTCGATCACTGACAATGCTCACAGGCACTCCATGAAGTCGGACAATCTCCTGAATGAACATCCGTGCCATGCGATCCACAGAGTACTCTCGGCTATAGGCAATGAAATGCGCTGACTTGGTGAGTCGGTCCACCACCACCCAGATAGCATCACAGTTCCTCGGGGATACCGGCAAATGGGTCACAAAGTCCATAGTGATAAACTCCCATTTCCATTCAGGAATAGGCAGACTGTGAAGCAATCCTCCAGGTCGTCGGTGCTCTGCCTTGACCTGTTGACACACCAAACATCTCGAAACAAACTGATAAACACTGCGTTTCATTCCCTTCCACCAGAAACGAGTACGTAGATCCTTGTACATCTTGTTGCTCCCAGGATGAATACTCAACTTAGTGCGATGTGCCTGAGATAAAATCTCCTCTCGCAACTCTTCATCCTGTGGAATCACAAGCCTACCAGACAAACACAGAAAGCCATCTGACTGATAATGAAATCCAGACGAGCTACCCTCGTTAGCTAGACGAGCTAAACGCTGGGTCTTTGAATCAGACATCTGAGCATCTCGGATCCGCGAATACAAGGCTGGTTCAGATAATATCGCAAACATCTGGATACTCTGCATACCTTTCTTATGCTTGAAGGTAAAACCTGAAGTACAACAGTCACTGATCGCACTAGACATCGAATAAGTCTGAAGTGCGGATAGTCGCACCTTGCGACTCAAAGCATCAGCGGTGAGATTAGCAGCTCCCGGATGGTACTTAATCTCGCAATCATAGTCCTTAAGCAAGTCCATCCAACGTCTCTGCCTCATGTTCAACTCCGCCTGAGTAAACAAATACTTGAGACTCTTATGGTCGGTGAAGATCTCAAATTTCTCGCCATAAAGATAATGACGCCAGATCTTCAAAGCGAACACAATGGCTGCCAATTCCAAATCATGGACTGGGTAGTTGTCCTCGTGAAGCTTCAGCTGTCTAGAAGCGTATGCGATCACATGCCCATTCTGAGTCAGGACACAACCTAACCCCTGAAGAGAAGCATCCGTGTAAACTACATACCCTCCAGATCTTGACGGTAATGCTAACACCGGCGCAGAAGTCAACCGCCGTCGAAGCTCACGGAAATTCTCCTCACACTCGGAGGACCACTCAAAATCCACACCCTTGCGGGTAAGCTGCGTCAACGGTCGAGCTAACTGAGAGAAGTTCAGAATGAAGCGACGATAATACCCTGCTAGACCCAGAAAACTACGGATCTCAGCAACTGTCGTCGGACGCGACCAATTAAGTACCGCTTCAATCTTGCTTGGATCAACAGAAATCCCCTCCCTGGATATGATATGGCCAAAAAAAACCACTCTATCCATCCAGAACTCACACTTGCTCAGCTTGGCGTACAATTGCTCATCTCGAAGAGTCTGTAGTACCAACCGCATGTGAGAAACATGCTCTTCCATATTACGCGAATAAACCAGGATGTCGTCAATGAAGACCACGACAAACTTGTCCAAATACTCCCTGAAGACACGGTTCATCAGATCCATTAATATAGCCGGCGCATTAGTCAAACCAAATGGCATCACTAGAAACTCGTAATGCCCATAGCGACTACGGAATGCAGTCTTGGCTACGTCCTGATCATGGACTCTCAACTGATGATACCCAGATCTCAAGTCAATCTTGGAGTAAATTGATGTGCCCTGCAGCTGGTCAAACAAGTCATCAACACGAGGCAACGGATACTTGTTCTTCACAGTCACTCGATTCAGCTGCCGATAGTCAATGCATAGCCGCATCGACCCATCCTTCTTCTTCACGAAGAGAACAGGAGCTCCCCAAGTAGATACACTAGGACGAATGTACCCCTTGTCCAAAAGATCCTGTAGCTGATTCTTTAACTCACGCATCTCTGACGGAGCCAGACGATACGGTGCTCTAGAAATAGGCGAAGTACCCGGCATCAACTCTATGCCAAACTCGACTTCCCTAGCAGGAGGAAAAACCCGGAATCTCATCAGGAAACACATCTGGAAATTCATCTACAACAGGAATGCTATCTATCTCAATACTCTCAGCGGACGAATCAACTGCATAGATAAGGAAGCATTCCCCGCCAGACTCTGGAGCTCGACAGGATCTCAAAGCGGATACCAAAGGCATCGGGGGTCGCGCTCCCTCACCATAGAAAAACCAACTCTCACTCCCTTCCGGATGAAAGCGTACTAATCTCTGATAGCAGTCCACTGAAGCTCGATAGGTAGTCAGCACATCTATTCCCAGAATGCAATCAAAGTCGTCCATAACCAGGACCATGAGATTCGCCAACAGAACGTTCCCTTCGAACTCTAAAGGGCAACCCATCACTAGACGCTTAGCCAAAGCAGATTGGCCCGTCGGAGTAGAAACAGACATCACTACGTCTAGTGCAATGCATGGTAACTTATGCCTCTTAACAAAACGTGCAGAAATGAAGGAATGAGATGCACCAGTGTCAATAAGTACAAGAGCAGGTATACCATAAAGCAGAAATGTACCTGCGATGACTTTCTCATTCTCCTCCACAGCCTGATCATGTCTCAGGGCAAACACCTGGCCAGAAGCTCGTGGCCTCAAATGAGAACTCCCAGCAGACTGTCCCTGCGACCTCTGCTGAACGGTGGCCTGAGAACCCGATCCTGAACCAGAACCAGAACCGCCTCCCCCAGACAGTGGACAATCCCTCCGGATATGACCAGTATCTCCACAATGGAAACAAGCTCCAGAAGCTCTACGGCACTTGTTGGATGGATGGTTCTTCCCACAGTGATCACACTTGTCCTTCTTACCATAACGGACAATACCTCCAGAACCAGAGGAAGAAGAAGATCCAGACTTCTTGAAAGTTTGGGCACGGGGACCCAAAGAACTAGCAGGCCTCGACTGAGGGAAAGACCTGTTCCGCCGAATGATGTCCTCTGCCTGATGACAACGGCTCACCAAACCCTCGTAGGACATGTCATCGCCAACCGCCACACGGTCATGGATCTCAGGGTTAAGGCCCTGAAGAAACAGATTATACTTCATCTCTGAGCTATCAGCAATCTCGGGGCAATAGGATAGCAGATCAAAGAACCTCTGCTGATACTCATCGATAGACATGATTCCCTGTCGCAGACTCAGTAGCTCGCCTGCCTTCGACTGTCGGAGTGCAGGAGGAAAATACCGCTTTTGGAAAGCTGTGTGAAACTCGGCCCAGGTGGCCACTCCTCTCGCCGCAACAAAAGGTGCAGAAGTAAACCTCCACCACCTGCGCGCACGCCCATCCAGAAGATAGCCAAGGGTCTCCACCTTCTGCTCATCGGTGCATTGGAAAGTCTGAAAAGTCGTCTCCATGCGGTCTAACCAGTTCTCCACATCCTCCGGAGACTCACCTCCAACTAAGGGCTTAGGACCCATAGCTAAGAATCGACGCACAGTGAAACGCTCGTCGTCATGATGACGATGACGCCGTTCTCGACGAGGCTCCCGTCGGCATCACCCCAACGCCCACGAACACTGCCATGAGAACTCTGGTCGTCACGATTTGACATCTACAAAAATACCTCAAGATGAGACTAAATCCCAAGAAATCTTTTGCATGCTTTGATACCATAAATGTAGTGACCCTTACCCGGATCACCTACTAAACAGAACTTATGCATGCAATTTACTTAATTAAACAGATATCAGAATAAAACTGCGGAATCCAATAACAATATACAATCTCAAGTAAAGGAATCTGTAATTATCCAATATACAACCAAATCGAATAGCTGTATAAACCCAAACAACAGTAATAAAACCTAAGCGAAGCTCCAGCCGGCCAACCGCTGACTAGCCCCTCCTGGATCCACCCTCCTCGTCCAATCGCAAACCTGCCCCATGGAATAGGGTGTCCAGAAAATACAGAGTACGAGACGTGAGCATAAAACGCTCAGTGCGAGAGTATGAGTATAAATGCATGCAAAGTGAACTCCCTATAGACTCGAGGTCAAGGATCAGATAACAGAGACAGACCGGGCCCTGGTATGTAGCACGCTGTGCCGTCGCTTCAGGAGGTGGCTCCCATACCGAGATAACCGTGGAAACGCCGGACCCAAATCGATGGAAGTCCATCCACTAACAGGATAGGGTACAACCCTAATACAGACATCTCGAAGGAGATACAGCAAGATGCAAATGAATGCAGCATAATATCATGGCATATAAATCATGCAGTCATATAATACATGCATACTCAATCAGGATATCTCGAACAGTACTTTCGTACCTCAAAACAGTGCAAGCTCTACCAACTCTAGGTCCACGCCTATAGTCTGCTCTACACTGCCAAATGATACTACTATCATTAAAGTGCTCTAAAAGCCTTAACTAAGCTATTGCATACTCCTAAATATTTATAGGGAGCAAAGCTATACCTTCGTCCGTCGTTAGCCCTTTGATGTCGATGCCTCCAGAACTTGGGCACAACTCCGCTACAACTACCGAACGCCTCTCCGACCTCCGGACCAAGCCTAAGAAGACTAGAACAGCTCCAAAAGGACTAGAAAGAAAGGAGAACTCGGAATTGGCAAATGAAAGTGAAGTCTCGGCCTCCTATTTATAGACAACGATCGGAACTTCCGATCCTTGATCGGAACGTCCGAACCTCGATCGGAACGTCCGATCCTGCCATCGGAGCTTCCGAAGATCCTGATCTGTCACGTGTCAAAATATCACTTGACGACTCCGGATAGGGGTGATCGGAGCTTCCGGTCCTGATCGGAGCTTCCGATCCAACCACACGTCATGCCTGACGTAATAACATCGGTGCCTCCGATCGCTCATCGGAGCTTCCGATCCTGTTCGGAGCTTCCGATCGTGCCTTCGGAGCTTCCGATCCGTCCAATACCCAGTTCAATTAATTAGCATTAATCCTTTAATTACTCAATTAGGGTACGGGCTACTACAGCTTCCTTGAATCGCTTGCTTTGCCTCCTTGTTATTGGCCCTTCTGGCAGCTCCAATGGACCCCTAATATGCTTGGAAGTTTGATCATCTTGCAAGTCATCCATGATCGCATCGTACTCCCCTTCTTGAAAAGGATTTGTCCATGTAGTTATCCAACCCGGATCCACTACCTAATCAGAGTATTAATAGTGCATGCAAATATAATTAACTAAAGCGTAAAAGCGGAGAATTAAAATACAACAAATCTAATCGGCAGAATACAACCGATGATTAAAAGTTGTGCATAAACTATGTTATACAACCCAATCGAAGTTTTAAGGTTCCCAAAGCCCTACCCCTAAAATCACTCTGCAGCAGCCACCGGCCTCACCCCTGGTGCGAACGTCCTGGACCGTCAAACCTCAGCCTTGCCCTCCACAAGGTATTCCAAACATTAAACATAGGGGTGTGAGCGACTACGCTTAATGCGGAAGCAATGATATATAAACAAATATGAGCATATATATGTCTTTAAAACCCCTGGTAAAACATTCTGCTCAGAGGCGCCATGAATACACAATACCGTGCTGGAGAGCGACTCCGTGGGGTACTCGTATATTTACCTATCACTATAGCGTCTACTCCTCCGTCACGATGCTCCTAGTGATAGCAAAACCTGGGGCTGATCCTCCTCAAAACCAGACACGAAATCCATAAGGAAAAACTCATTGCCGATGGAAACTTTCATGACTCACATCGTACGAGATGTAGTCCAGTGTAAAAACGTGCAGGTGCTAAAGCAGTAAAACATGGAATACAAAGCACATGCAAATGCAACATATAAGCATATATATCATGCCGGCTATCTCGGTCAGTACTTACGTACCTCTAACACTGCAAGCCAAATCCTAGTACACAGGTCTAGATCTCACGCCTACAAGTCCACGCTACTGCGTCTACAATGCAAATACCCATGCATCACTATTTAAGCTCTAAAACCTTAACTAAGCTATTGAATACTCCCAAATATTTTTAGGAATCCAAATCTATACCTGCGTCCGTCGTCAGTCCACTGATGGCGATATTTTCCAAAACTTGGACACAGCTCCGCTACTATCCCCTTAGTACCTAGCCACTTCCGGATTTCCAATAGGACTCCTAGAAGACTAGAAATAGCCTAAATATACTAAGAAGCAAGAGGAGAGGAATGGAAGAGGTGAACTCCAAATGGCTCTCAGATCTGCCTTATATAGAGCGAGATCGGAGCATCCGATCTCTGCATGGCTGCATTGCGTCCTGCCAGCACATCAGAGCCTCTGATCGGGACTTCGGATCGTTCGATCTCCCATCAGTGATGTCATCCCTCACGTCATCTAGCTGACATCACATGCACAGCTGGCTGCCAGAGTTCAAAGCCTCCGAACTCCGATCGGATCACCGTCTGATCTCCATCGGAGCTTCCGATCCTCTGATCGCAGCTTCCGAACTCCCCAACACTTCGGACCTTCCGATCCCCTACTTCGGATCGTCCGAACCTTGGAAAATTCCTTAATTACGTTTAACCAAATTTAAATTAATTAAATGTATTTAACTCCTTAATCACCTTATTTGGTTACGGGTTACTACATTCAAATCTTGATCATCATCTACATCAAACAAAGAAAGATCAGAAACATTAAAACTAGAACTTACATTATACTAACCTGGCAAATCCAACTTTTAGGTGTTGTGATTAATCCTCTCAAGAGCTTGGAACGGTCCATCACCTCTAGGTAGGCGTTTTGATCGCCTCTTTTCCGAAAACCTTTCCTTCATCAAATATAACCACACCCAATCTCCGGGTTCAAAACTACCTTCTTCTTCCCCTTATTGGCTTACTTTGTGTATTGCAATTTTTTCTTCTCGTTGTTCGTTTCCACATTTTCATGAAAACTCCTAAAAAAACTCCACATTTTTCTTACCATCCATATTCACTCTTTCACTCATAGGTAAAGATAATAAATCCAAAGGGGTTAGTGGGTTAAAATCATACACAATTTCAAAAGCAGAAAATTCGTAGTAGAATGTGCACTACGATTATAAGTAAATTCATCAAATGGCAAACACTCTTCCCAACTCTTTAAATTTTTCTTGATTATAGCACGCAACAAAGTTCCTAAAGTTCTATTAACGATTTCAGTTTGACCATCCGTTTGAGGATGACAAGTAGTAGAAAATAGCAATTTAGTACAAATTTATACCACAGCGTTTTCCAAAAATAGCTAAAAAACGGGTATCCCTATCAAAAACAATACTCCTAGGCATTCCATGCAATCTAACAATTTCACGAAAGAAAAATTCAGCGACATGAAAAGCATCATCAGATTTATGAAACGCAATAAAGTGAGTCATATTTGAAAGCCTATCAACCACCACAAACACAGAATCTATCCCCTTCTTAGATCTCGGTAGTCCTAGAATAAAATCCATTGAAATATCTACCCACGGTTCACTAAGAACAGAAAGTGGATATAAAGACCATGTGGTTGTTGTCTAGACTTAGCTTTTTTACATGTAATAAATCTTTCACACATTCTCTGAATATCATGTTTCATGTGAAGTCAATAAAAATATTCATGCAATATTTGCAAAGTTTTTGTCACACCAAAGTGTCCCATAAAACCTCCCCCATGTTCTTTTCTAACAAGTAATGCTTGAATGGAAGATTTAGGAATGCACAATCTATTTTATTTAAAAAAATATCCATCACTCACAAATAATTTATCATGAGATTAGAACCATGCAAAAATGATGCAAAAAATTCCCCAAAATCACCATCCGACACATAAAAATCCTTAACATGCTCAAAACACAAGAACTTGGAATCTAAAGTGGATAGAAGTACATACCTTCGTGAAAGTGCATTTGCTACCACGTTTTCCTTGCCTTGATTGTACTTGATCGCATAGGAAAAAGTCTTGACGAACGCTACCAACTTGGCATGTATTTTTTTGTTCAACTTTTGTGGCCCCTTGAGGTGTTTTAGAGATTCATGATCCGTGTGAATCATTAATTCCTTAAGCCTAAGATAGTGTTGTCACATCTCAAGAGTTCTCACCAATGCGTAGAACTCTTTATCATATGTCAAGTAGTTCAATGATGCCACATTGAGCTTCTCACTAAAGTATGCAACGAGTCATCCTTCTTGCATCAAGACTTCTCCAATATCTACACCTAATGCATCACATTTCAATTTCAAAAATGTTAGAAAAATCAGATAAAACAAGTAAAGGAGCATTAATCAACTTTTGCTTAATATCATTAAAAGACTTATCTTGCTCCTTGTCCCAATGAAATGGGACATTCTTCTTGATCACCTCCGTCATTGGTGCCGCCAATGTGCTGAAATCCTTTACAACCTCCTATAGAAGCTTGCAAGCTCATGAAAACTTTGAACTTAACCAATAGTAGTAAGTGTACTCACATTTTTCATCAATTCGCACACCTTGAGAACTCACAACAAACCAAGAAACACAAGTTCGCTTGTACAAAATACACATTTTTTTAGGTTAGCATATAATTTTTCAGCCCTAAGTGTAATTAGCACAAGTCTCAAGTGTTCAACATGCTCATCTAAACTCATGTTATACACTAGAATATCATCAAATTATACCACAATAAATTTACCAATATGTGCATGAAAAACATGGTTCGTCAATCTCATGAAAGTACTAGTTGCATTAGTTAATCCAAAAGGCATGATCAACCACTCATACAATCCATATTTAGTTTCAAACGCGATTTTCCACTCATTACCTTCTCTCATCCTAATTTGATGATAACCACTTTTAAGATCAATTTTTCTAAAGATTCTAGAGTCATGCAATTCATCTAAAATATCATCTATTCTAGGAATGGGATGCATATACTTGATGGTAATGTTATTAATAGCTCTACAATCAACACACATGCGCCATGATCCATCTTTCTTAGGAACTAATATCACCGGTACCACACATAGTGACATGAACTCACGCACAAATACTCTATCTAAATGTCCACTTACTTGCTTTTGAAGCTCTTTAGATTTCTCCGGATTTCTCCTATATGTCGTACGGTTTGGCAATGCACTTTCGAGTACCAAATCAATTTGGTGCTCAATCCCTCTCAAAAGTGGTAGTTCTAGAGGCAACTCCTCCGAAAAAAAATCTTCAAAATCCTCCAAAAGTGAAACAACAATGCTCGAAAGAGATCCGGCTATATCACTTGTGTTTTAAAAAAACTCCTTGTAAACAATTAACACAGGTGGAACATGTGTGTGTAAAATTTCTTTCAACTCACTTTTTTGGGTCATATATGTTTTTTTCTTGGCCTCTTTTCTCTCAATTTCTTTGTGCCTCTTTTTTTACCTCTAAGGCCATCTCATTTTTTTCACTCTTTTTTTCATCCTCTTCTCTTTTCTTTTTCTTTAATTGATCTTTCAACAATTTTTTAAAGACAAAGGAAGTAATCAATTGGTTCTTTTTTTCAAATTCAAGGAGTAAAAATTTTTGAAGCTATCATGTATCACATTCATATCATTGTCACGGTCTTCTCAATAAAATATTACAAGCATGCATGAGCACCACGTCTCACAACACCTCATCCACATACTTCCCAATCGAAAAAAAACACCAAAACCTGATTGCTCACCTTCACCTCCGCACAATCATTCAACCATTGCAACCTATATGGTTGAGGATGCTTTAATGTAGACAAATTCAATTTCTCCACTAGTTCACAACTAGCTACATTGGTGCAACTCCTCTCCATCTATAATAAGATTGAACAATTTATCATTCACAAAACACCTAGTATGGAACAAGCTCTCCCTTTGATTATTCTCCTCATACTTATGTTGGGCACTCATCATCCCTCTAGTTACTAACACTTTACCTACAACCGCCCTACATCCTTCATCCGGATCCTCCAACTCAGGCATCTCATCATCAATATCATCCTCACTTTCAGATTCAAACCCCCCATGAACATTCACAATCATCACCCTTGTGTTTGGGCATTGACTAACAATATGGACAACCCCTTGACACCTAAAACATTTAATATCTCAAGAACAATTATTAGAAGTTTCATATTTAACTTTCCTTGTTTAGGCGTCTCTTGCTTGGCTTCAAATTTAGGCTTGACCACCGTCTTGCCATCCTCACGTTTTCCAACGCTTGGATGCCAAGAATTTGTTGAAATTCCCACCGGATTGGTACGAGCAATTCTCCTCCTCTTGAGTTGTTGTTCTACTTTGATAGCCATTTTCACTATATCTTCCAAGTCGATGTAGTGTCTAAGCTCCACTTGATCTTGAATTTCTCTATTCAAACCACATAAGAAACGAGTCATTGTAGCCTCACCATCCTCCTCTATGTTGGTTCTAATCATGGCTATCTCCAACTCCTTGTAATAATCTTCGAATCTTTTCGTACCTTGCCTCAAACTTTGCAATCTCTTGAACATCTCATGATAGTAGTGGTTTGGTATGAATCTCTTTCTCATGACACGCTTCATCTCATCCCAAGATTCAATAGGCCTCTCATTATACCTTCGCCTAGTGATCACATGTTGATCCCACCAAATAAGAGCATAATCCATAAATTTAAGCACCGCAAATCTAACATTTTTTAGTTTGGAATAGAGGTGGAAATCGAACACAAATTCTACCCTTTTCTCCCACTCTAGATATGCCTCCGGATCCAATTTTCCATGGAACGACGTTATCTTCATCTTAATACTACCCATGTTCTCATCTTCTCTACCCCCTTCATTATATCTCTCACGTACCGCTTCTCTTTTACCTCTCCCTATCTATTGATCTCGCCTACTCCTTCCCCAATTTTCATCATGACTTTCATCATCACCTCCGTTGTGAAAATCATCCTCCATCGTCCTATTCTTATTTTTACTCTCACTACTAGTACTCACTTTCAACTTACTCATCTTCTCATGTAGTTGCTCCAACTCCGCCCTCATCATACTAGTCATATCCAAGCAATGCATCCATTTGAACCTTGAAAATTTCTTGGTTCGAACCATCTCTCACTTCTTTATCAGATTTTCTATCATCCATTGTACCTGCAAGAAAATATTAGTAATAAAATATTCCTCACCCAAATTCTCACTAGTCACTCCAAAGAAAATCACTCACATTCTTTTTTTCCTCGTCACAAATACTCACAATCACTCCAAAAAAAAAAAAGCTCCACTCAAATTGAGAAATCACACTATAGAATACGTTTATGTTTTGTGGTTTATGTGTATCAAACTCACAAATCCAAACGTGCAGACACTTGTAAATTGAATCACGTAGACCGCACGAAAACGAGTAACTCGGAAGATTCAAGTATGACACAACAATTGAAAGCAACAAGGAAAAAGTTTAATGCTAACTGAGTAACAAAATTTCTAACACTATATGTATATAACTCTTTTCTCTTTTTCTTTTTTTTTGAATTTTTGGTCCCCGTTTTTTTACCGATTTGCTCTTTTTTTTATAGCTTGTAGCACAAGTAACAACGAAACTTGGACGACAAGACGAAGAGAGAAATGAACGTAGACAATAAATCAAGAAATAGAGTTAAAAGAAGAATGAAAAACAAAGAAGAATCAAAGATATTGAAACTGTAACTTATTTGTCTCAAAACTTTTGCTCTTGATACCAAATGGTATGAATCTTGTTGCACAAGAAAAGCAAATACGAATCTTGATGAAAATGCGCCCTCAATTCAACAAACAAAAGATCCAAGTGTTTTTCCCGATCTTTGAAACAAGTAACAAGTGTGTGATATTCACCTCTAGTTTATGAAAACTAGTAACAAATAATCGCGATAAAAATAATTGAATTCAAATAAACTTTTCAAAGAACTCGTATTTGACAATCACGATGAAAATCAACTCATAAATGCCACAAAGCAAGAGCTTAATAAGTTTCAATTTGAACAAAGCAAAAGCTTCAATAAATTGATAACAATCAATAATTTGAATATGAATAATGTAATTGTATTTGGTGGCTTGCGTTACAACTTAAATAGGTAAAAGTTAACAAAAATACGTAACTCTAAGTTTCCTAATGGTTCCAAAACTCTCAAAATAAGTAAAATACTACAAAAATATCAAAGATATCAAAGATTCATGCGACACACACTAACTCGTCGAACTGTGTGTGGCAATGCACGGGCCCCGTGCTAGGTCTGGAAAGGGGTCCGTGTAAAATACGTCCATAAAAATTTCTGAATGAGGGGGGGGCATGGACTCCATGCATGGTCTGTGCCTGGGCCCATGCCTAGGCACGGATGTGGCACAGACCCTGGGCCTGGGTTAGTGTCATGTGCTGGAGTTGATCCGGGCGGGGTTCCGTGCGTGTCTTGTCTCACTGATCTTCTTGCACTCGAATCATGTTAAAATATCCTCCAACTTGATTAATATGTTTCTCAAATCCTTCAAGACTCGTTACCACCCTTGTGAACATTCCTTGGAGCGCTTCCTTGAATCGCTTGCTTCGCCCCCTTGTTATTGGCCCTTCTGAAAGCTCCAACGGATCCCTAATATGCTTAGCAGTTTGATCATCTTGCGAGCCATCCATGATCGCATCATTGTTGGTCTTGATTTCCCTCTTCTGGTCGTTTACCTCCTATGGAAGAAGCCGAAGTTCGGTTAGGTTCATCTTCTCGTTTTCTCCTAAACTGGTATATAAATATATCTTTTGGATCCAATCTCTCGAATAGTGACTCCAGATGGTAGATAGTCGTTGCCTAATAATATTCAGGTTGATTTGTTTATCAGTCAAGTCAAGACCTAGCAACCGTCTCTGTCGTATTTAAGCAGTGTTTGACAAAGCTTCTAGGAAGTACTTCTCGGCTTTTCTTTCACAAAATTATAAAATTTTATGAAATTTTGTGAAAAAAAAAAGGTTGAGAAGTGCTTTTTAGAAGCTCTATCAAACACTACCTTAGGATATCAGGAGCGAAAGTAATTTCATCCCCTTCGTCGTCAACCAGAGATAGCTAGACCATCCATTTGTGCTTCCATGATTACCAACCCTCTCAACAAGGAGAGAAAAATTTTAAAAGTAATGGCAGCGCTATATTTTAAAATACCGAATTCACTGGCTAATATTAATTAGCACCGATATTAATCTTCCTCACATAAACAAAAACAAAACAAAACAAAACAAATATTTTCATAGTATTAATCTTCCTCAAAAGATTGAACTCCTCTAACTAGAACATGAGACTTTCACATCATTAGCGCAACACTCGGAGTAGGTAGAGGAAATTCCAAAGACCATGGCGTAAATTAACCTAAATAAGTTTTTGGTCATCTAACTAACAAGAATTTGTTGTTGATTTTTTTTAAACACCCTTATTCTGTATTCAAATTTTTAACCAAGTAAAAAATAGTAATTTATTTTCTATATCTCTCACTTTAGTTTTTCAAAATCAATCATATATTTGTTGTTAAATAGTATACAAATTTTATTCTTTTAATCAATTTTTTACCGTGTATCAAATAGTGGTATTTTTCCACTTTATTATCAAAAAAATATATGACCAATTGCATTTGTTAAAACATTTGTCATTTGAGTTAATAAAAATATAAGGAAAAATCCATCAAAAAATATATTATTTTAAAAATTTTAATGTATTTTAGTCATTTTGTTTAATAAAAAGTCAACAAGTATGACCAACTGCATTATAGGCACGTGTTGCTAAAATTTCTGGCGCAAGTGATTTTTAGCTTATTTTTAAAAGGTAAAGAACTTCATAACTAATTTATTTTTTATATGAGGTTTTATAATAATATATAGAAATTTCATAAGGGCGTTGAAAGTTATTTTCCCTATTTTTTGAGGTGCAAGTTCTGATCACATCTTTTATCGATCCATCTACAGATTATCCCAAAATAAATAAATAAATAAGATTTGATTTCATTGTATTATAATTCCTATATTCGAATATGTGGCAAGGAGATAAAGGTCACGGTTACATCAAAATATCTATCTAATAGTTTAATTTTAAAAATATTAACCTTTGTTGTTCAAAAAAAAATATTTCCACCTTTGTTACCCAATGGCATTTAAAGAGTAGGCTCGGCTTGATTTGGGCTGAATTAATTCAACAACTAGTCCACTGTGCCTTGATACAAGAAAAAAATAAAATTGGGCCTTTGCTACATATAATTTTTATGGCAAATTTTTGGATGAAATATCCCATCAATAAAAGACATAATTTTGGCATATTCATCTGCAACGAACCTAAGAGTTTTAATAAGATGCGCAAATTTAATTGTAATGGATAATCGATGCCACTGGATGTATGTATATATATATATATATATATATATATATATATATATATATATATATATATATAAGTTTTGATCACATGGGCAACTACGTGAGCAACAACTGATGTGGCAATCACTCATTGGATGTACAAGGTGTCACATCAGATGTTGCTCATGTAGTTGCCCATAGTGGTTGCTCATATGATCAAAACTCATATATATATATATATATCTCTACTATATTATAATATTTGAGAGACCTAGAGAAATCGTTTATGTGTGAACGTCATATTTTGTTTCCACTTTTGTCTCTCTTCTTTACTTCTACATATTATTTCATAATTACTCTTCCTACCCACAACCCCACTAAAAATCTCCCACTCACCCCACCTTTCACATGGAAAAAAAAAACTCATTTTTTATAATACACGCGAAACGTGTGCATTTTTTTACTAGTATATATAAAATTTAGAGAAAAACTCACGCGAGATTGTGAGATGAGTTAATTTTGTAAGACGGATATTTAACTGGTCAGTTATATGAAAATTATTATTTTTATGTCAAAAATATTATTTTTCATTGAACGTATGGACTGAAGCGGCCCATTTCACGGATACAAATTTATGATACCGTCTCATAGTAAACCTACAACATACTATTATTTTATGAAATACTAGTCTACTTGACACAACGATGCATGTGTTATATAAAATTTTATATATATATATATATATGGGTTATTAGCCAATTTGACTTTCTCTCGGGCTCAAGCCCAGTGACTCAATCCATTTGGATCTCATATAATTTAGTTATTTATTTGGACACTTTATCAAGGCCCATAAATTTTTAAAAGCCCATAAGAGGCTCAAACCCATGAAATTCTCCGACTATCTATAAATAGCTCAAGTTCTCTCATTATTAAGGTACGCTCTCTATAGTCACACACTCTAGTTCTCGACTTTTATTGGGAAAATACTGACTTGAGTGTTGGAGTGTCTTCGACGGGCAACCCCCGACGCGACTTACTTTGTTTTGTGATGCAGGTAACAACCCACGAAGTTCGGTCTTTGGAACAGTTCAAGTATTAATCCGGCTATCCAGGTCTCCACAAATTACACATATTCTCTCCAATCGGGTAATATCAATTTTTTGCTACATCATCTTGGTGTCGTCTGTGAAAACTTGTTCATTGCATCATTGAAAATACATATTCCATCACAAATATTTCAAGGAAAAAATTGCAATGGAGGCCCACCTCCCATATCCGAACCATCGTCTGGATTTAATTTTACCCAGGAAACGTGAATAGCCTTAATGGAAGGAACAACCACACGCGCAGCAAATGAAGTGGTCTATCAGTTAGTGGCGTCCCATCGACATCGAGGCACCGACAAGAGAGCTCAAAGTGGAGGTTCCTCATCTCATGACCCAGATAACAAAGACCCGAAGAAAACAACGTCAAAAATGAATAGCAAATATCCCAAGGAAACTAAGAAAAATACGACTCGCAAAGAATGCGAAGCAAGTAGCCATACAATTCGCGACCACTCCAAAGAAGACACAACCACTAATCCAACCCACGAATATGGGTCTCACACATATATCAATAGAGAAAATTCATCAGCAATTCTGTCTGCACGTCGGAGCCCTTTCACCAGCATCATTCTGTCTGAAGTTGTACCTTAGGGAGTCAAAATACCTAGTCTACCTGAGTTCGATGGAACTAGTGATCCTCAAGATTATATTGACAAGTTCTACGCAAAAGCAGATTTGTATGACATCACAGATGCTGCTTACTGCAAGATATTCATAGCAACTTTATCAGGGCGAGCACTCACATGGTTCAATAAGCTACCATCCGGATCCATCACCAACCTGGAGCAGCTGCTTCATCCAACAATTCTCGATTAACAAGAAATACCCGAAAACAACAGCATACCTATTCACAATCATTCAAAAAGAAGGAGAAAGCTTGAGAGAATATTTTCAACGTTTTACTCACGCAGTTCATGAAGTCCTACACGTGAACCACGATTTGTTGTCTCGGATAATGCAACAAAACTTGCACCATGGAAGGTTCAAGGAATCAATAGCAGGAAAATCCCCAAACACCTTGGAGGAGCTATTGCATAGAGCCGAAAAATACATACGCATGGAAGAAACTGATGAGTTGCGCTCCTCGTGAAAAATAAAGCGAGAAGAAAAACACAACAAAATATAACGCAAGACTTTGAGTCGTGCCAATCTAAAAAAACTCTACACGCAGAGGGCAAACACGTGAAAGCTAAAATAAATTGCATGCTACTACTTTATTTGCTCTGTAGATCAAATTTTTTTATTTATTTCTACTTTATTTTAAGTTTAATAATAAACTTACGTTTATATATATATGTTTATTTTTTTATTTAATTATATAAACAGAAACACAGCTCCATCAACGAATGTTTAACTCATACGTCACGACCCATGCAATCCATCTGACGCTTGGCCAGCCCTGAAGGACTATCTAAGCGGCCACGATGCTATAAGAGGTCAAGATGACAAAATAAAGTCTCGGGATACCTCACCACCTAACAGAGTGGGTTCAAAACTTCCCCATGAGACAAAATATTGTTAATAAGAAGATTTTGAGATTCATTACAACGAATATTGCATATTATTAGTTATTACGCATTATCTTTGTCTTCGTAAATACTTATATCCCAAGTAGACTTCAACTCTTAGCTCCGCCAATATGCAAAGTGTGACGGCCCGTTTTGACGATTCTAATCCCTACGAATATTTTTTGTTGATTCATATTCTACACCTATTAATAGGATCAAGGTGTTTGTCGAAGACTCGAAATAAATGAAATATATATAGATTAAAATTACAAAACAAAAGAAAGCAGCAACGAAATGAAATGAATAAAGCTTCAATCGCGTGCCAATAGACTGGTGTGGTAGCAAAACTAGCCATCGATTGTTTGGGGATTAGGTGATTAATCGATTGAAAACCTAGTTAATATTGTTCCGGTTGATATGTGGTTAGGGTGGCAAAAATTCCTGAAATCCCGACTCTTCCCGAATCTCATCTCATTCCCGTCCCGAAAAAATCCCAACCCGAAATTTTTCCGACCCAATTTTTCGCGATTTTTTCCATCCCGATTAATATCGGGAGAGGGATCGGGAATAAAATCTTATTCCTACGGGATTTTCGATCCGTCCCGAAATAATATAATAATATATTTTATTAATAACTTTGTTAATTTAATAAGCTAAATATTCTTAGGTTTTATCTCATATAACACTTAATTGTAAACTTAATTCGCATAATTTTTATTGTTGGAACGATCAAATTGTAAAATCACGAAATGACATTTTATTTTTGTGTATTTTTTTAAAATTAATAATTTAATTAATTCATATTTATAATTATCTAATTAGAACAAATATGTAGAACAAGACTCAAGAGATTAATTTAACAATGTATTTAACTAAATTTATTTAGTAATTGTATCCGAACATTTTACTATAATTATCCGATACATTTTTTTCTTAACAAAACATAAAAACATTATCCAGAATATTTTAATATTATAAGTTTTAAGTTTAATATTTATTTTTATTTATGAATATAAGTTTCTATATAGTATATTTAATAACATAATCACATTTTTTATTTGTTTGAACGAAATTTTGAATATGAAAAAAAAAAATTCGGCGTTTTATCTCTCTACCCGACGGGATCCCGATATTTGGGATCCCGAATAGTCGGGTTTCGAAATGTTTCGGGTACGGGATCGGGAGAAAAAAAAGTTTTTCAATTCTTTTCGGGACGAGAGTTGGGTAGGGGGTTTACGGGACGAGTCTCAACCCTATTCCACCCCTATATGTGGTTGCCTTTCCAGTTGGAATTAAGCACCGAATTTGTATCAATTACAAAACAGTAATAATTGATTGATCGAAACATCGCATATAAAAATAAAAGCCTCTTAAAACAGATTTGTTCCCTCCATGCACTAGACTGTATTTATCGAGCTAGTTTAGCACAAGATTACTATTGTGGTGTTCAATTATATATGAATCTTAGTGTTAAATCTAAAGGTACAAAATTGATTTAAACATGTAAGGTTATATATAAAAATATTCGAAAAGATGAGATTATTGACAATACTTTTTTCACAGAAGAGAAATTAAGAAAACAAAATTATTCTGTAAGGGAGAGACATGACTTGAACTTGAGTCTCAATTAATTGACGGATATGTGAGATCAATTAAGCTACAAGTTCGAACTCATTTTACCTACATAATCTTATATATTCATAATAGTAAGTATATATAAACTAACTAGATTTTTATTTACAATCGAAAATCGCAATTCCTTTTTACCTTTATTTAAGGACAAGATTCAAATTTCCATTCGAAATTAGCCCCAAATTTCATATTTTGAAACCATTATTTACACAAAATGATGATTTGAGTGTCGAAATGACATTTGGTCAAAGTCATCCTCATACCCGAGAGATGCTATCATCTACCCTTGATTGGGCAACCGGACCCATTTTATTATGGGCCCGGGTGCCCAATCAAGGGCAGATGCTGCACCGGGTGAAAATCACCCGGTATAGCATAGCCCGAGCCCTCATACCCCTTCGAGAAATTTTGGACGGCTCAATTTTATTGCTGTATCGATTTATACACACGAGTGCTCGAAATTCTAATCAAAAATCATATTTTTCGTAACATCACATGGGCGTAGGATACCCATTCAAATTCCCCATAACAGTTACATTATAATATATGATCAATTTACTCAAAACAAAATAAAATATTATATCATCAATTTAATGTAAAATTATGTCCCTCTGTCATCATCATGCATGTCAGTAATATAAACCAATCAACACCTTTTGACTGTGTACCCAATAATGGAATTGTGCACGTGAAAAAACTGAGTTATTTTAATTTAATAAATAATAATAACAATATTTAAAATTGAGGATGTGATGTCATGATAACGTACTTTCAAATAAAACAAATGAAGTAATTAAATATTATATGTCTTTGACATGGTTTTAATTCTAACCTAATACTTCATGTTTTTTTAACAAAATACTTCGTGTTTTCGGCAATTTAATATGTAATTATTATGAAAAAACAATAACATTAATTAAGTATCAAGTTATCATTAGTCGGAACTACGTCTATAATATTTGTGTAAGGGGAATTTTAAAAACTATCTATAAATATTGATCCTTAAATAGGATTTTGATCTTCAAATTAATCAAAATTTGGTTTTAATATAAAAGAATTTTTTTTTACTTATTTAATCTGATTTGCGTCGAAATATTGAGATAACATGATTACATGAACCTTTACTCATATTTTTTGTGTGAACTAAATTATATATATATATATATATATATATATATATATATATAGGTTAACTTGCATAGCATTAAAAAAATTTCCGTTTCTGTTTATATACCAAATAAATTAACATACAAGCTTAACATTCAATTTCTCTAATTCAAAAAAAAAAAAAAAGACTTGAAGTGAACTTGAAATAATTCGGAAGTCTATTTAAAAATGATAAATCCATCCTTGATTTGTGTCACTTACAAGACTTACAAGAAGAAGAAGACTTCCATCTAATTTTTACTTATATATAGCAATATATGCGATTTTTTTGTATCATTTCCATACAAATATCGTCCTAGTTATTAAGGATTAGGTATATAATTTATTTATTTTATATTTAAAATCCAAGTTTTATGAATTATATAATAGTTTCAAACTTAATGACTTTATGCACTAATTCATCTAATCACAAACACCCTTATGAAATAGTCTTATCAGTCAATTTTGTGAGACGAATCTCTTATTTGACTCGACACATAAAAAATATGAATTTTAAGCTAAAATATTATTTTTCATTGTATATGTGAATCGGATCGACCCATCTCACAGACATAGATCCGTAAAACCATGTCCCAGAAGACTTACGCTTATTAAAAAAAATTTCATCTTCCTAATTATTGCATTATGAATAGCATTGAGCCGCATTAATAAGTCAGCTTAATGGAATAATTAACATATTGTAATTAAACCAAGTTGCCCATTTGTCTTATATTATACACGAATAGTTATCTGTCCATCAGATTGTCATATCTTTACGTTAATAATTGCAATTAGAAAAAAAAGGGCGACGTGACTTATTGATCTAGACACACCATCACATATTATTTGATTATATCAAATTGATATATAATGTAATTAATGAGTAAAAAATATATAAAATATATATCCGATCGCCTAGAGTTAGTTACATATATGACACGGATGAATTATTATTATTTTTTAAAAAAATACAATTTGGTTATGTATGTTTATAGTTTTATGATTTTGGTCATTTAAATAATCAAATATCAATCTTTCTTTTGTTTAATTCAATCTTATTTTTTTCATGTAAAATCGTGCTTTTGTTGTGACATTAACCGTTAACGTACAAAAAGACTATAAAAGATTTTTAAAAATTAAGAGGAGAAGAAAAATATGGAGTAAGGCTCACCAATTTGACATTATAGCTCGTCAAAATAGAATATTATATAAAGTAAACACAAAAGACGAATATTGTAATTTTCTTGTCATTTATTATATTCTTTTATTTCATTTTGATTATAACAAATGAGTGTTTCATTTGTTAAAAATGTCTAGCAGTACTATGCATAGCTAGAATAATGTTGAAAATTGAGTAGAACATATAAATTGATAGCTCTAATCATAGGACAATATTTTAAAAACTAATAAATTATTATTATTATTATTATTATTATTATTATTATTATTATTATTATTATTATTATTATTTTACTCATACTAACTCATTTAGTATAGTATTCCATCCGGCATTGGTTAGAAAATGACCTTTTAATTTAAAATTGTTTGTAAATATGATATAATCTATAATAACTTTAGTTAACCATGTTAGTAAATCGAGTAAGAATACAAAGTAGTTTATTTTATAAGAATCAGTCATCATTCTCTTTTTCATGGATCTGTCCGACGGGACATGATAGAATGATATCATGAATGTACAACTGGAATGTTAGAAAATAAGTGTCACATGGAGCAAAATGTTACGTGTGTAGAGTCTCTCTTGAACCTGTACGTAGGAACCACCTATAGATTCCTGAAATTGGTGGAACGATAGGTCGAGCCGCGAAGAATACTTTGTTTTATGAAGTAAAGATGATTTTAACTCTATTTTCACATCGGATTATGAGAAGGATTTGAATTAATTAATAAAATATTACACTGTACTTTTATAACAACTTGAGTTTGTTATTTTTTTAAAAAATGATGTATTTGTGCGGGATTGAGCCCAGGACATCACATTTGATGTGTCAATATGACACCAAAATTGAACATCTCTCCAACATCTTCTGATTTTTTCTATAAATTTTTTCTACTTTATCTCAAAGTTTATCGAATTAAATTTGTGTCGAATCCATAAGTATCACATCCAAATAATTTTTTTTTATATTTATCTATATCTTTTACCTTTTTAAAATATCATACATAACATAAAAGTTATTAACGAAATCAATTTTTTTAAAAAAATAATTTTATAATAATCTTTATAATATTTAAACTAATAAAATATGAAAAATATTAACTTGTAAATATATAATTAATAAACCTATTATATAACTTTATCAACGAAACTTTTTATTTTTTTAAATAACATTTCTTTAAAAATCTTTCAATTCTTTTATTTATATTTTATAAATTCAATCCTATCTAAATATGCATATTTATTTTTAAAAAATATTAATTTAAAACTAATAAAATTATGGTATTGCGATGAGGACTTAGCCTAATGGCTAAAGTTGAGGCCCCTAGATCATTTGGTCTCGGGTTCGATTCCCGCTGACTGCGGGTAGTTGTCTTAATTTATTTAGGTAGATTCTGTAAGTTTTTTTTGTAATTTCTTTGCTCGAGATAAGCAAGTCTCGAATCCTTGCTCAAGTCTCGTCGGTTCTGCGGGCAATTTCATTATATATTGTTCAAGTCTCGTCGTTGGTACGGATAATTTCATTCTATAATGGTTGTCATCTGGATCTAAGATTATACTTGTACTCTCAAAAAAAATTATAATATTTAAATATTTATTCAAAACACACTATGCGTTCAAAGATATAATAATAATAATAATTATTATCTATCAACTTCTCTTAAAAATTTAGATCGTATTATACAATTTTGTCCTAGAAAAAGACAAAACTCGGTCTCCACATCTTTCTTGAGACAATGGATTAGGCATTAATCACGACATTAATATTTTAATCCTATAATCACACGGTTAGCTTGAGTCAGAAATTGAGGGGTTAGTATCATAAAAATAAAAAAATTAAAAAATTGAGGGGTTAGTCTATATATATTTAGAGTATTTTTTTCTCTATTTCAATATTATTAGATCCAGTGCCGGCTCTAGGGGGAGGCCACCTAGGCAAACTGTCCAGGGTCTTCCCTAGGGTGAGGCCTCAATTTTTTTTTTTAAAAAACTATATATGTATAATTTATTTTTTCTATTTTAAATTTTTTATAGATCATGTGCCTTTAAATATTTTGTAGAAAATATGAAAATTTGCTAATTTTTGTGATTTTGGTCATTTATTTTATTTGCTAACAAAAAAAAACCTCTATTTTTACGATACAAATCTCTTTTTCGTTAAATTTCTTCTTTCAAGTGAGTAAGATTACTCAAAGTGGGTCGATCGTGTCGTTGTTATTGAATTTGATTTTTTCTTGTATGTTTGTATGTCGCGGTTTGTGTTTTTATTTGATTTTTAATTATTTTTTTTTTGGACTTTGGTCTTCGGGATTTTAATTTCTTACATATTTTAGTATTTAAATTATAATTTGTATTTTTTTTTGTTATATATTTTTGTAACAAAAATATATTATTTATGTTTACTTAGTTTGATCATTCTTACTATTTTTGTATTATACATTTTTTTTAGTTTTATTTTTTTTTATCTTTCAATACAATTGTTTATATATATCATTATTTTTAGTAGGAAGAATTTGAAATTTTGATTATTATATGAAATTATTGTATTTATTATTTCTTAATAAATTTGACAGTAAATAAAATCAATTTTTAATATTTTATTACGATCTAAAATACGTTTTATATTGTGTTTATATTAAATCTCATATCAACAATCAATTTTTGTTATTATTTAAATTATTTTTTGTATTTGTCCTGTTAGATTTTATTGTGAATTATGACGAAAAAAATAAAATTTTAATCTAGAAGTTCAAAGAGAAAAATAAAGAATTGCAATGCTAGATTTATTAAATTATAAATTAATTGGTGATCATTATGTTCATTTTTTTACTAGTTCGTATACAATATTTTTATATTTAATAAAAATTTTATATAGAACTTAAATTAGCATAGGACCTCCAATTTTCTGGAAACGACCCTGATTAGATCATGTAGGTCATTCATATTTTTATAGAAGTTGACATATGTGTTAATAATTCAATTTCAATGGATAATATTTGACCACATCATATGGGGATTAATACGACATCTGTAGCGTAGAATAATCCGAAATTGAGTGGTTATATTTGCTGAACTTATTTATAACTTATTTTTTTCTAAAAAAATTCAAAATTAATATCTAACCATACACATTCCTGCACACGATGCGTACATATGCATGAATATTGTTTCATGCTAATCAGGTTTTTTGTAAGACAGATCAATTCATATATACAATGAAAAGTAAAATATTAGCATAAAAATAATATTTTTCATAGTCAGGTTAAACATAAATGCGTCTTACAAAATTGACATGTGATATCGTCTCACAGGAGTTGTGTAATTTAATTTGTATGTTATTTTCAGGACTAACGTGATAAATTAAATGTTCAAAAGTTTGAATTAAAGAAAAAAATACTTGGTAATTAAAAAATTAAAAACCAATAAGATATGATAATTACTGATAAATTAAAATTAAGTTAAAAATCAAAATTTAATTATCAATAAGATTAGAAAAAATTAAACAATAGTTATACAGACAAAATATTTATGAATGTTGATTAAATGATCGATTGATTAAAACATTTAAATTTAAAAGGGTGTCATTTACACTTCATAATTTTTTAATCACATTCCAACTTACTTTCTTTACTTCTTTTTTTTTTCAAAAAACAAAATCTAAATAATTGTCAAGATTACCCTCTTAAATTCTAATTAATTTTCAAAACGTACCTTACACTTTTCTTAACACTAGTCTTCCGATGCATGCGTGACGTATTTGTGCAGTGTATTTTTTTAATGAAAACAAAACAAAATAAATTATAAAATTTAAAAAATACAAAATATATAGTGTTTTTCTAAACAAATATTCATAAAAACTCAATAGATATATCAATTGTTATAAAGTGGATGACATTTTTGTTAATAAAAAAAATTAAATGGCACAAGTGAGTATCATTTTGGTAAATAACAAAATATTTCTAAAAAATAAAAAGCCATATAAAATGACTAATTTGCCTAATAATTTTGGTTGTGTTGAAAATTAAGCTAAGATATAATGATAATTTCAAATCAAATTTCATCAATAATTAAAAATTAGATGGTCTATATATACTGTAATAATATAGTAATATTAACTAACTATTATAATAATTATATTTTTAACATATAATCACAATTTCTATATTATGGAATAATAATTAAATTATTCTTTAGTAAATATAATTTGAATTTTGGTAGGATATATAAATTTATTTAATTTCAACAGTTAGATTGAACCAAGTTACGTCTGAATGATAGTTTCTTTAATTTGATATAAATTAATCTCTAAGCATTTTAAACTATGTCGAATTAATCAATTTTTGGTGATAGACTTCCCTTTAAGATAATCAGTAGACTTTTACTCATGAGAAAATCAGTATCGAGATTTTACACATAAAAAAATCAGTAGAAAAGTCATGCTCGTAAAACTATGTTGAATATAGGAAGTAAATCAGTCGACTCTTGAAAAACAGCATTACATGTTTCTTAGTGGTTCAAGATAGCCAACTTTAGTAACAACAGCATTACATGTTTCTTAGTCTTTTGACAATTATCCCAACACTACAACAAAAATTGCTTTCCGCAGCGCACAATGCATGCTTCACAAATCAAAGCTGTTGATAATAGACGTTTATTGGCAGCGCAGAATGTACGCTGCCGATAGTTACATCCGCAGCGCATAATACACGCTGCGATTTGTCATTTTCGCAGCGCAAAATGTACGCTGCAGATAATTACATCCGCAGCGTACATTACGCGCTGCAAAAATGACAAATCGCAGCGTGTATTATGCGCTGCGGATGTAACAGCCACAGCGTTCTATGCAAGCTTCGGAAAGTAAAATATCAACAACACATATTGCATGCTGCGGAAAGAAGTATTAACAGCTCGCAATGCATGTCGTAAAAAAATTATGGACAGCGTGCAAGCGCACGCTTCGAAAACATATCCATAGCTTTCCACAGCCTACAATGTGCGCTGTGATTTATTTTTTACAGCAACAATGAAAAAATAATTGTGCAAGCATATTGATCATTAATATCGTTCTATGATTCAAATGTAACAAAAAATTCAACCGATAAAAATAAAAACTAAATAAAAATATTCATATTTCATTCATGAAAACCATAAAAATAAGACTTTTGCACAAATTATGTGCAAACTTAGCACTAATATATATAAAGTTGCTAAAACTAACTTATTTGTCCATCCTACCAACATATATAGAAGTCTTAACATAAAAAACAAGACACAAAATCCCTCATAAATGTATATCAATCACACAAGACAATAAATTTTGATAGCCATGCTACTGTACTTCCTATTGCATCCTCAAGAAAACGCATTTCGTCGTTTGGTCGAATCAAGTCCACCTTCTCCTCAAAAACTCTATCAACCCAAACTTTCCAACAAGATCCACCAAGAGCAACATGATGCACTTTTGCATTTGGATCTGTAGATGCAATTATACCTTCTGCAACAGTTAATCCTTCAACACACCAATGCAGTAGCTTACATTTAGTATTATCACGAATTTCTCCACGACTCGCATTTTTCAAATTTGACTATAAATAAAAAAATAAAAATTTATTAATTTTACCATGCCTAATATTAATATATCGCAACAACTTAGTGGTTTAGATGTTTGTTACCTGAACAGTAGCTAGATGTTTGTTAACATCATCAAAATCACCATTTTTTTTTGCACCAATATTGTTGATATCACTACTGCTACCAAATTCATTCCCAACACCGCTAACAACGCCGCCACTAGAAACCTAATTTTACAAAAAAAAAAATTTCAAACAATGTCATCATGATAATCCAAGAATTTAAGTGTATATACCATATATATTATATATGTTGTTTGATTACTAACCTGTTCTTGATGATTTAGTTGGCCCATGTTTTGTAAAAACATGGACCTCATTTCTTGCATCATTTCTTCTTTCATTCCTTGCCTCATTTCTTGCATCTCATGTTGAAGATTATTCACCATACCTTGAAGTTGTTTGACATTTCCATTTTATTGTATAGAAGCTCCAACCAAAGATGGTGTAACTCCAAAGCCCATTCCTCGCACCCGACCTCGAGCTTCCTTACCAAACACGATGCTAATTGCATCTTTAGCAATGTTTGACGTGTTTTGAGATTCTAGTGGGCATTGTTCTATTTCTTTCTGCAAATAACAAAGATAATTTATGAGAAAACAAAAAATTCAGGTTTTTCATATTTTATTTTGACATTATGCGAAAAAAGTAATTTTTTTTACCATTTTCTCTCCAGCAGCTTGACTACAAGGTTCTCCATTTTTTTTCTTGTGACCTTCAATCCATACTCGAGATCTTGTAATTTTTGTATCTGTTGAACTTTCTTTTTCCTTAAATATAGAAATATATATATATAATCATCATACACAAAATTCAAAATATTTATCATTAATTACATAATAAAATTAAATAATATTTACCATGATGTGAGCCAGACGAGCATAACCTCTTCGGCTCATTGTGTGAATGTGATCTTTTTTTACTCTCATTGCTCTAAATTTGGCACTCTTTTCCTGATATTTAACAAACAAAGAAACCAAGACATTAATATAAAGATTAGAAAAACATACAATTAAATTGAAATCTGAAAATTGCATAGTATATGAAGCTAGACAAAGAAATAAGTTCTGAAACAAAAGATAAGACACTGCACAAAGAAAGTAGATGCTTCTCAATGAAAAATGCAAATAATGCAGAAAGTAGTTAAATGGAGGTACATACCAAATTTATTTAAAGTCCATATCAGATAATAATTTCTCCACCAAAACAACAACAAACACAAGAAAAGTTAACAAACACACAACTAGAGAACTACTAGACGGATATATAAAATCTTGCTGCTCCTGATCCATCCTTATCTATGCAAAATCAGCTTCTTAATATCAAGTGACAATCCCTTCCCTTAAATATTAATGTTGAAACATCACCACAACAAAATACAGACATTAGATGTCCGGTCAACCATCAAATTCAGTCATAACTCACAATACAGAGATCTGCCCCTGTTCCAGCAGCTTTAGGTAATATTTTTCAGCAGCTACTTCATATCATTTAACAAAAGTCCATTTACAAAGAAAGAGAATTCTACCACAAATGTAGTAAATTATTATCACACATCAAATCCTATATAAAAAAATGCACAAAACTGAATATGCATGATTCAATAAAAAAAATTGACAAGCAACAAGGATAATTAAAGAGATTATGCTTTAAAAACATAGATTTACATTAATACAAAACATCAACAATTTTTATGATTTAGTTAATTAAAATATTTTCAAAAGCTTATAGGTTGACTGCACAAAATGCGCAGAGCAGAGAGTTGAAGTACCAACTATCCATGTTCAAGATTTACAAACTTTAACAATGAAAAAAATGAGAAAAACATGCTACAGACCTACGGTTCATAATACAACATATCAATTAGTTAAAAAAAATTTGCATAGCTAAAAATGCCATGATACCTGTACGATATTTTTTTCCATGCGCACATATTCTGATCACAAATACCAACATGCCCATCATCATCACCATCTAAGACTTATTCTCAAATATTTGGGTTGAATACATCAAATGTGTAGAAGACCATCAAGTTGTAGTTTATACATCAGAAATTCTAGCAGTAGCAAGAATCCAAAAAAAAAAAAAAACAAGACAATTCTTCTAGTTCTTTTTATAAAAAATAAATGCTTACTTGAAAGGTAGGTGACAGTGTCTTCTTTATAAATAATTCCCATTGATTTTGGTCCATATATTCAGGCTTCAAAATACTGAGATCTCTTGAAGCCCCTCGACCTGCATCAACCTCTCGTACAAGTATTTGAAGCTTAGACTTTCTATCACACAACAATTTGGCTAACTTTTGAAATACTACTTTTTTTTCCCAATCCTCAACTTTAAAATGCATCTGTACATAAAAAAAAGTAAAGAAAATATGTCTAGATTTGCTTATAGAATTAAAAGTGAAAAATTCATTTATTGAAGATATTACCTGAAGACAACTCCACATCTTTTTCTTCACTTCTTCTTCTATATTATTCCATCCATCTAATGTGTAAGGCACAAATTCTTTTATCATGCAACCTAGAAAAGAAGCGTACTTAACTGAATTATCTCCAACCGGTTGTCCGAACTCATTACGCTTTAGCTCTTTGCATTTCTGTTGGCCAATACCCACTTTCAACTTTGATGGACCTCGTCCCTTTTTCTTTATTGTTTCCTCAATTGGTTCTTTACCATTTAAATCATGTGATAAATTAGGCGGAGTGTCCGAGTTCCTTTTTGATAAACTATCAGCTATATTTTCCTGTAAAATAGCAAAAGAAGATGTTGAAATATGCAAGTTTAATTTATTAAAATAAACAAAGATTTAAAATAAAATACAATGTCACCTGAATTTGATCTACAGATGCTTTGTTGCGTTTTTTCCCAATTTTTCTCATCTTTTGAATGCTATGTAAAAACCTGATCAAACATGTAATATGACAAGAAACATCGCTGAAAATAAAACATGCAAAAAAATATATTGCAAAAAAAAAACTTGAGAAGAACATTTATCAATCCAAATAATTAAATAAAATTTCTAAAACTAAAAATCCCAATCATGTCTCAGTCACATCAATTCCCTCACACTCATTCCTTGAGTAAGGTTCTTTCTCAGTAATGTTAATCTCAAGTTGAGACACATCAAGAGGTGTTGATGACGTATATGCATCCTCTTCCAACACATCCATGTTAGTACCTCGAGGCGGTGCTTTTAACAACACATACCAATTTGATTCATCATTGTCCCTAGAATAGAATACTTGCTTTGCTTGTGATGCTAGAATGAAAGGATCACTTTCAAAAGTTCTTATTCCTTGGTGTAAGTTGACCAGTGTAAAACCATCCTCCATTTTTATACCAGTGCTGGGATTGGCCCAATCACACCTAAAAACAGGCACTTGAAAAGAATAGTAGTCCAGTAAAATAATATCTCTTATAACCCCATAGTAGGATAGTCTTCCTATTGTGTGCGAAGAATCATTACCACCAGATTGACAAATAGTGTCGGCTACAATTGAAACACCACTGTCTTGTGTCGACCTTTCAATATCAATTGTGTGGAACCGATGTCCATTTATAATATAACCTGTATAAGATGTAACATGCTTTCTTGGACCATTGTCTAGCCATTGAATTCGGCCTGAGGAGTTACCACAAACATGTTTTGATAACCAGTGAGCAAATGTTTCCATATGCTGCTTCTGTAACAAAGTTTCATTGTTTACAAGACGATGATCTGTTTGTTTAAGCTCCTCAATGTGCATCCTATTTAATTTAAATATTTTAAAAGGAGATGTTAGAATATACAAATTATGTAATATATCAAGTGTAATAGAGTATGAAATTAACTATACTCACTGTAAGTAAGATTCAACTTCTGCAGTATTAAACAACACATATCGATGTGCAGCTTGCAACACATTGTCTTCTAAAATCTTTTCTTTTCCCTGAGAAATTGGGCGACCTTCGACTAATCCATTTTCCAAATCCTCATTCCGATTAGAACGGACACCAATACTAGCAGCGTTTTTTATATAAGCACTACAAAAGCGCATTCGTTCATCTGCGAGGTAACACTCAGCTATGCAACCCTCTGGCCTTGCTCGGTTCTTCACATACCCTTTAAGTGTTTTCATAAATCTAAACCACAAAAAAATTACCATTAAACAAGTACTGATAGAAAAATCTAATTCGTTTCATAATATAAAGTTTGTCAAAAAGATAAATTAATATTTATTTTTATTACCTTTCAAATGGATACATCCAACGGAAGTGAACTGGCCCACACAAGCGAGCCTCTCTTGCTAAATGAATTGTCAAATGAACCGATATGGTAAAGAAAGCTGGTGGAAAGTACCTTTCCAACATGCATAGAGTTTCAGCAATACTCTCCTCGAGTTGCTCTAAACGGTTCTTGTCTAACACTCTTTGACATAATTCATTGTAAAATGCACTCAGCATAAGTAGAGTATTACGTGGACCTTTTGGTAAAATATTTCTTAATGCTACAGATAGCAATTGTTGCATTAGAACATGACAATCATGAGATTTCAGCCCAATAAGCTTATGGTCTGCTAAAGAAACACAATTACCAATATTTGAACTGTATCCATCTGGTAACTTTATTTTCTTCAACCTCGAGCAAAATACATCCATCTCTTTTTTTGACAATGTGTACGGTGCAGCAGGCAAGTGATATGTATTTTCTCCTTTTTCTTGAGGATGTAATTCTTTTCTAATTTGTAAGTCCATCAAGTCTTTGCGAGCATTAATACCATCTTTTGATTTTTTCTTCACGTTTAACAATGTTCCTATGATATTCTCGCAGACGTTCTTTTCAACATGCATGACATCTAAGTTATGATGTAGCATCAGCCCCTGCAAGTAACCATAAACACATTTCATCCTCTTAGTTCAAGATTAATAACAATTCATGAAAAGAAATAACATATTTATAAGGGCAACTTGTAGATAACTCCCTAAATCAAACATAACTTTCAATTTACTCCCTATATTTGTCTTTCCGAAAATGCCCTTGTCGTTATTTTAATCATTATTATTTCTTGAATTATCAAATGTGGAATCGGATTCAAAATCTGATTCACTTGATTCATCAAGATAATAAATATTTTCATCATCAGATGAAAATTCAATTGTTTCTACGGGATAGAATTCAATAGTATATATTTTTTCAAAAAGTTTAATTTTATTTTTCTTTTCGTTTCGTTTTGTACATTCATTTGCATAATGTTCTTCTTTGTTGCACAACCAACATGTGCAATTCTTTCCTTTACCCTTTGGGCAAGGTGGTTTTTTGTTATCAAACTTTTTATAAAATTTTCTTTTATAAGGTTTTCTGAAGAAATTCTTTTTAAATTTCTTTTTCTTATAGGGAATAAATTTCTTATTAAAAGATTTATAAGGTTTGTTAAATTTATTCTGTTTCTGTCGTTTTAAATATTTGTGTAACATGTTTGTTTTGCAACCTTATTCTTTTACTGTGAATTCCATTTTGTCACAACAAAGTTTATTGTTTTGTTTGTAGGATTTAGAGATTCTTTTATTTAGTATTATTCATGACATTTCTTTGTTATTATGTCTTTGATGAATTTAATAGCTCATCCTAAATTTTTAGCATAAGGACTAGTTAAGAATTCATCTTTACTGTGTATAGGTATATTAGGTATCTTATTAAAGATACTTAGTTTATAATGTTCCTTTTTATCAGCATCTATTAATTGATAATAGTTTGTTTCATAATCACAAATAAATTCTTCTAAGTAACATAAATTGCATAATTTAATATTATCTAATATAAAGATTGCTCTATTTTGTTCTATATTCTTAGCTACCAAATTAGCATCATTATTAGAAACTCCTAAAAATTCTTGGTACAAGGCATCAACAAATAGTTCGAAATATCGATGTCCTGTCATTCCTTGTGGTAGATTAGTAATTACTAGGTTTTCAGCCCAAGTTCTTAATGCTCCTACCAGTGTCATTTTTATCTCCCATGAGTTAAAACTTGAATATTCTCACTTTTGTCTAATAATGGTGTTAGTTGAATTTGTACTGATAGTTCATTTGCCCAATGATCTATCTTTGATTTTCTTTCTTTGGCTGTTGAATATCCTAAATCTAAGATATTTTGTTTCACAAATCCTGATGTTTTTGATTCTCTAAGAATATCTCTAACATCTTTATAAGATCCAGAGTATTGGTCTCTGTTATATTTAAATTCTTCATCATCTCTTCCATGACTACCTTCTACATTCGTTCGTAGATTTAATCGTGGTCTAGAATCATCTTCAGATTCTGATTCTGAAATATCCATATCTCTGTATTGTTCTGAGTCCTGATGTGAATGATATAATTCTTCTGTATTTACTCCTATTTGTTCAAAATCAGATGAGTCGGTTTCACTAAACATCTCCATATTTATGTTTGCCATAACTAAGGGGATTTCTATACCATGATTCAATTTTGAATGGTGGTTCTTCTTCCATTTTTCTTTTTCCTTTATCTATTGGAAGAACTTTCTTAAGATAGTTTAATATTTCATTACTATGTCTTTCTTTTTCAATTATTAATCTAGTCGTTGCTAAATCAATATATTCTTTGAAATTCTTCTCTAATTCTTGTATTGATAGATTGATCTTATTAATATTATTTTCTAAATCTCCTAGATCTTTTTCTAATTTTATTAAGGACGTCATTGCGATGAGGTTGACTCATTAACAATAGCTTGTTTAATTTTAAGAATATTTTGATTCATGGTTCCAATCTTATCAAGAATATCTTCATCATTTCTAGCAAATGATAATGATCTTCTTGGTACAGACTGTTTTGTGATTTGGAGGTCATCTGAACACCATCTTTTATAGGGATTTATTTCTTCAATAAATGCTTTTCGAGGGTGTTCAATTCTTGTAATATTTTCAAACATTCTTTCAACAGAAATAGTTGGTTTTGTTGAAATTATTCCTGTTTGAGAATTATTACTTATTGCTAAACTGACAACATAGTTTATATTGATCGGATGGTTTCCTGTTAACATAAAATTATTTCTATAAAAGTAATAATCTAATGTTAAAACGTCATTTATGTTTTTATCAAAAAAAGATATATTGTATTGTGGATAAATACAAAATTTCATCTTTTTGTAACATAAATTTCCTTCAATTTTTCCAAGGATAGAATCCTCGAAATTACGTATTCTTTTGTCATGAACTGTTATTTCAATTGGTGTATCTATTCCTTCTCGGTAGTGAGCTGATATTATTATTTCAGTTCCTCCGATATGAACATATTTCAGTTCAGATCGTTCTTTTTCACTGGCTTTTTCCATGATGGTATTAATATCTTGAGTTGTTAATAACTTCAGAGTATTAGACCTTGATTTGTTATTTATTTTACAAGATCGTTTTTTTGTACGAATCGAATAATAAATTAAATTTTTCTTGGGATTAATAAAATTTGAAATCTTACTTAGTATTCTTGGTTGGTCTATTAGATTTGTTTTTGAATTAGAAAACCCTGTTTTCTGTATTTCAGCAAACTTGCTTTGATTGAATATAATATTCAAATTATACTCTTGGTTTTCTTCAGATTTTTCAGATTCATCGACCAGGTTGTTTTGATTTGGAATTGTTACTTCTGTCATTTTAACAGATGATAGAACTTCTTAATTTTCTTAAGGCTATTAAAAGTATTTTTGTGGAATCTATCTGTTCTAATAAATTCTGAAAATCTTCGAAACTATCAATTGAAGATTGACAATTTTTAAGATGTTTCAAATTGTTTTCACAATTTTCTATATCAAAATTTATATTTTGAGAATATAAATTAAATATATTCATTTTTGTATTATCATACATTTTCCATTTAGTAAAAATTGTTACTTTTATTATTTTGTTTTTGTTGATCGGATTTCGATAACAAAGTTTGTTCTTATTCATAACATATTGTTATGTCTTCAATTTCATCATTTTCAGAAATTTGAATTATCATTTTCCAGTTGCTTGAAAAATGTTCTTTTTTATGATTTTTTAAATAAAAGGTTTGGAGATCTTTTATTTTATTCCATAATTGATCTATTTGACGTAAATCTTTTAGTAAGATTATTTTATCAAATAAATTTTTAATCTCAATATCTAAAGTTAATCCAGACATTAATAATTTGCTTTATTTAAGCTCTGATACCAGGTTGCGGAATTCTTCAAATTCTTATGAATTTTCTTATTCATGGATTCACAGATCTGATTCATGGATTTTCAGATCTGATTCATTTATAACAGATAAATGTTTTCATATTAGTTTGGTTCCATTCATGGATTATTAATAAAAATTTTAGTTGATAAATTGATTCAAATATGGTTAAATCAGAAGTATTTAAACGATATTCACGAAATGTATCATATTCATGATCATCTTCTATTTCGAACCAGTTTTTTATTATTAATCTTCCATTTCTTATAAAGGATGATGACATGATTAATGTATTTTGACTATTTCTTTGAATTAAGGGCTGCAGGAGGTTTAGGAAGGTTACCTTGTTTGAATGAATCTTGGTTTTGAGCAGAGGCCAAATCCTTGCTTTCCCTTAACGATCACTTGATCAACTGGTACTTGCTCTATGGATCTCCAGGTTTACTCTTAACCATGAATATTCAATGATTGGTTTCCAACCTTATCCTCCTTACGCCCTGCTTGTTTAGTTATTAGCCATAAGGCTTATTTTGTTTTTGATTTTATGTTTCTTAGTTTCTGATAGTTTTCACACGTCTTGTATGAACCAGATTGTAAGAAATTTTAAGAAGAGAGAGATACTCAAACTTCACTTATTATTTTACAGCACAAAATATCTTCTTTTATAGGCGTGGAGAAACGCATACATAATTAAAAATAAAAGAAAAGAGGGGGACCACCCGACACTACATAATGGAAACAGCTCATTTTACATCTGAGTGGATGCCTTTAACATGTGGTGTGGTCCACGATTTCATTTGTTTTTACATTGTGTCACTCTCTGAATCACTGGTGCATTCGGACCATTTCTTTATTGGTTTGTCTTCTTTGACAGCTGGTTTGTCCTCTTTGACATCTGCTTCTTCTGTCTGAATGGGTTGGCAATGTCCACATTTGTGAGTGGATATCATTGTTCTTAGTTTTTGACATAACATTTGTTGGGTTTCTCGGATCATGTCAACTCTTGCTTCATAGATTGGAGCTTCGAATTGAGCTAACATGGCTTGTTCTTTCTTTTGGATTGTCTCCTTGTGTCCAGTGGTTAATAAAATTTTACTGGTTGCAAAATTTATTTTAACCTTTGAGTTTCCATCAATCTTTCCTGTCTTTGAGATCATATCAATCAATGTCTTTATTCTTATCTCAGGAAGTGTTGAGATATTCATTACTGGTTTCTCTTCATTTGATCCTTCGAATAAGAACTTGTCCTTTTGTTTTCGACATTGAATATATACCATTGGTTGATAGAATTTGTTATCATCCCAATCTGGAAGGGTTGAGTGAATACTCAATGTTAATACTGGATCGTCCTTAAAGACTTCTTTCTTGAACTGGATGATACTATTTCTCAACTGATATGAAAATAGTTCTATTTCTTGATTGTTGGGACTGACTTCCAATCCACTTAATAATCCATTTGAAAAGAATCTTGCGACTTCATGCGCTGGAGCACCTTGCAGTGTTCTTGCTCTTGATATGCTCTGTGTGTCACAAGTTTGTAGCCAAGATTCTGCAGATGGTTTGGCTATTCTCAAATCGTTTAGTGTTTCTAAGAATTCAGTCTTGAGTTTTTCTGAAAAATTTGTTTTCTCAAAAATTGGTTTTTGTGGTCGCAGATTGACCATCTTTATTTCTTTCTTTTCAAGGGCACTTTTAAACATCCTTTCTTCTTTTTTATTTTTCTCGGTGCTGGCTGTGTCCACCGGTTCTTTTTTCTTTTCTTTTTCTTTGTCAGTGTTGGCTGTGACCACTGACTGTTTCTCTTTTATCTCCATTATTTTGTCAAATGGAGTTGCCATTTTGATTGGTGTTCTTGGTGAGGATGATGATGATGAAGTTATCATCTTTTCTTCTGTCCTTTGAATTTTTCTACTCAAATTCCTTTCTTTTAGTTGAAGAATTTGAATTTCTTCCTGCAATTCAATCAATTGTTCTTTTAATTGACTTAGTTGCTCCATCTTGATTATACTCTGCACAAGAAAACATATTTATATATATAATGGTTAGTAAAATAACTCTTTTCGTGAGTAATTCGGATAATTTTATTATGCGTATAATTGCATTTATAAATTCTTTTGCAAGAATTGAATCAATATTAAATTGATTATTTTACTCAAAGAGTAATTTATGTTTCAGAATATAAATCTCATTTCATCAATTTATATTCCCCATGCTTTCTGAGGCATGTTCAGATGACTGAAAGTCATAAAATAATTCATGTTTCTGAATATAAATCTCATTTCATCAATTTATATTCCCCATGCTTTCTGAGGCATGTTCGGATGACTCACAGTCATTTTCTGGATCACTTAGGATCTCCTTTATTATTCCGTTACTACGGATAGTATAGTTTGGATGAAGTTCTCTGGTTAATGCGTCGGGTAATGAATTATCCGTTCCTTTGACATGTTGGATCTCGAACTGATAATGGTTCAATTCCAATTGCCATCTAATTAGCCTTGCCGCATTTCTCCCTGCATTTCTTGATATTTTCCTTGTTTTGAAATATGTTAAATTCATATTATCTGTTCTTACTAAAAACGGTTTAGAAATAAGATAAATTTCATAAGTTCTAATTGTGAATATTAAAGCTAATAATTCTTTTTCATTCGAATGATAATTTAATTGTGCACCTTGAAAAGTTCCTGATGTATAGTTGCATAATTCTTCATTATTTCTAGTAGCTGTTTTAGTAAGTTCTTCTAAATTTTTTTCTCCAGTATAAGCTTTTAAACATGCTCCCCAGTATTCATCTGAAGCGTCTGTCTCAATTATTATTATATCTTTATTTGAAGGAAAATATAATTCAGGAAGATTACTAATTATTTTCTTTTTAATAGTGTCTATGTAATTAGTATCTTCTTTCGACCATTTCCACTTATAGTCCTGTTTAAGTTTTACCTGAAGAGGTTTTCTGATTTCTGCAAGTTTCTTAATGTAATTTCCAGAATAAGTTAATAATCCTAAAAATCTTCTTAATTGATCTTTATCCTTGATTTCACTAGGAAAATCATGAATTTTCTTAAGTATATGCGGTTGTAAACAATGTTTTCCATCTTCTATTTGTAATCCTAAATAATTTATTTTTGTTTTGAATAATTGTGCTTTCTTTTCAGAAATTATAATTCCATCTTTATGACAAATATCTAAAATTGTCATGAGATCTTTATAATGTTGATCTAGTGTTTTTGAATAAATTAATATGTCATCTATATAAACGCAACAAAAATCTATATATGATTTAAAAGATTCATCCATATATCTTTGAAAGATACCTGGTGCTTGTTTAAGTCCAAAAGGTAATACAGTCCATTGATACTGTCCTTTTGGACAACTGAATGCTGTAAGTAATTGTGTTTTTGGTTCTAGTTGAATTTGCCAGAATCCTGATTTACAATCTAAACTGGAAAAATATTTCATTTCTCCTATATAAGATAGTAAATCATTCTTATTTGGGATATAATATCCATCCATAATTGTTGCTTTATTCATCTTTCGATAATCAATTACCATTCTTTTCTTATCAGTATCTTTCTTACTGACATAAAAGGCTGGTGAAGAGTGTGGACTTTTACTAGGGATGATTATCTTAAGTTTTAATAATTCTTGAACTTCTTTTTCAAATATTTTTGCATCATCCATGTTACATCTTCTTGGTGCTTCACGGATTGTGATATTAGGGTCTTTGAGTTTTATTGAAGCAATGAATTGTTTTCTTTTCTTAATTTTGTCCTGAGGATTTTCAGAACATATATCATGAAATTTCCTCATGATTTATTTTTCAGGATTAATCGTTAAAATATTTTCTATTTTTAGTTCTATTGGATTTGTATTTCGTTTATGAAAATTCTTTGTAAATCCTTCATTTCCTACGCGAAATGCTGTTCGTATTTTGGGAATGTAAATCATTGATGATCCTTTGTTTAAAGTTATGTGATCTTCAAATTGTGTAAAGGGAAGATATTCTCTTAAAAAGTTATTTCCTATTATAATGTCCATTCCTGGTTCTATTTGATATATAATGGGTATTACAAATTTTGTTTCTTCTATTTCTATTTTTAATTTTTCTGCTACTGTATTAAGCATGATTATTGATCCATCTCCTATTCGAACTTTTAATCCTTTATCATATTTCTTCAAATAATGATTTGGAAGTATATGCTTGCTTCCTAAACACATACTTGCTCCTGTATCAACATAAGCATGTATATGATATGGTTTATGTTCTTTGATTTTAATTTGAATTTTTATATATATACTATTTGGATTAGTTTTGTTTTTATTATCCATTCTCTCATTTTTTTTTATTTTTTTTATTTTTTTTAAGAGATAAGGGTAAAATTGGTATTTAGAAACAAAAGTTTCTCTCTCCAGGGAGTTGAAAGTAAGTTTTATTTATGTAGGGAAATATAAATAAGTTATAAAGTGTTTTAGGGAGTGATTGACAATTAATCCTATTTATAAATGTAATATAATGAAGATGGTGCAAAATAACTTACACTCCAATATGAAAAATCGAAAAAGATTGATTTTTTCTTCCACATTTGAACTGGTTTCTGTACCTTCTCTGAGCTATCTAGCTTCTTCCTTTTCCTTGTATCATTAATTGTCTTTATTTTCTGCTTTTTCCCCCAATCACTTTCAATGTCTTTTACTGCCGTCAGAATTTCCAACCCATTCAAAAGTTTAGGTTTTTCTTTACTCTCTTTTTTTCCATTAAACCACTTTTTTTTTCTGACGAAATGGATGACCGTGAGCAAGATATCTCGTATGACCCATATATGCAAACTTCTTACTGTACTTAAGCCACATAGAGCATACATCTTCACCACATATTGGGCAAGAAAATCTGCCTTTTGTGGTACATCCTGATAGATTTCCATAAGCTGGAAAATCATTGATTGTCCACATCAAAATAGCCTTCAAGTTGAACATTGACTTGCTAAATGCATCATATGCCTCCACACCCGTGTCCCACAACTTCTTCAAATCTTCCACAAGGGGCTCTAGGTATACATCTATATCATTTCCTGGTTGCTTTGGGCCAGGAATCAGTAATGTCAACATAAGATTTTCCTTCGCCATGCACGCCAATGGAGGAAGGTTGTAATTTACCAAAATAACCGGCCAACAACTATATCTAGAACTAAGGTCACCAAAAGGATTGAATCCATCTGTCGCAAGACCAAGCCGGAGATTTCTAGGATCCGATGCAAAATCTGGCCACTTATGATTTATTGTATCCCAAGCTACTGAATCAACTGGATGTCGCATCATATGATCTTGACTTTTGTGGTCAGCGTGCCAAATCAAGTCTTCAGCCATTTCTTTTAATTTAAACATCCTTTTCAATCTTGGTATCACTGGAAAATATCGTAGAACTTTTTCAGGAACTCCTTTATGAATTTTGGCGGTGACTTTGTCCGCCTTCCATCTAGAGGAACCACACTTTGGACATGAGTCCAAATCTTTAAGCTCATTTCTGAATAAACAACAATCGTTTGGACAAGCATGAATTTTCTCATATCCTAGATCAAATGGTTTTAAAAACTTTCTTGTTGAGTAAACAGATTCTGGAAGCGTGTGTTTATCTGGAAGCATGTCACCTAAGATCTTAAGGAGCTCATTGAAACTCTGGTCAGTATGGCCATTAGTAGACTTGTAATTTTATAGTGAGACAATTGCTGACAACTTTGTATAAGTTGTACAACCAGGGAAAAGAGGAGTTTCTGCATCTTCTAATAAATCATGAAACTCATAATCTCCTGCCTCAGCCATAGTGTGTCCAACATCTTCATTCGGCACGAAGGAATCTCTGAATAAGTTATATGCATCTCTAGTTTTATCTTCTTCTACTTGAACTCCATTTGAACTACCTTCCCTTTGAAGTTGTGAGCTATATATTTCACCATGAAAGACCCATGTAGTGTAAGAAGGATCGATCCCCTTAATGATTAAATGATCATACACTTGGTCAAATTTCATATACTTCTTATTTTTACATTTCTTGCAAGGACATAAGATAACTTCACATGTTTTGGCATAGATCCTAGCTTGTGCAATAAATTTTTTAACTCCTTCTTCATACTCTGGTACAAGCCTTGAAGGTAGATTCATCCATTCCTTATCCATTTCGTAATGACCCAAACCCGGAGATGATGACTAAATATGGACAACTAAATAATAAATAATCAAATAAAAATTTGAAAACAATTCAAATTACCTAATTCTCACTGTGTAAAGTTTTGAATCAATACACTAAAATATTATTATTTATAAAAAATTTGAAAGATTTCACCATATTATATGGTTAAGAAATTTGACTATTGAGTGGTTCTGTTCAAAGTTTTACTTGTTAAAAAAGTGTAGGGAAGTAAAAAATTAAAGGCAACAATTTTTTAGAAAAATAGTTTCATAACTCTAAAATTTTTTCATAAAATAATCCATTTGAGTCTCATGAGCAACATAGAATGCAGAGTGTTTACCAATGAATTTGGCTTAAATATAAGCAATTATATTATTTAAATCTCTCCATAAATTTTCACTTAAAAATTATTTGAACAATATCAAATAACTACACAAAAAGCAAGCAAAAAGTATAGTAAAAAAAATAGGGGAAGAAACACTTAAGTGACACAATGATTTATCTTTCTATATATAAAAAAAAAAACAGAACACACGACTACTAAATGAATAATGACCAGATTTAGCAAGAGCCTTAGATTTACAAAGCAGGACTGAACATCGCATTTGCAACTAAATGTTTAAGGCAAAAAAAATCAGGAAAGAACACGGCACTATAAAATTAAAACTGAATATACTAAATCATGCATTTACTCACGAAAAAATCTAGCATGTATTCGCACAAGTGAAATATACACTCAGAACTATGCAATAGCACTTATTTATCACCAAGGAACATTTCGAATAGAAGGTCCTCACCTGATATGTTGTAAAATCCCTAGGAATCCTCAAGCCCCTGCACCCAATAAATTATCAAATTAATATATATATATATATTAATTTATAAATAATATTCCTCATCTGTATATAATATAATGTCATACTTTTGAAAAAGATCGGGTCAATGTTGTGAGCGTTGACTTCTGACCTTAGCTGGTTGAACAAGGAAAAGAATTGCAAATTAAATTTTTTTTCCTTCAACATCTTAATTAATTACGAATGTTTTGAGTTTTTAATCATGGTTACTTCATCATAGAACTTTCCATGAGAAGAAACACACTCTGATGTTTATCCAATCATCTATATGTAAGCTAATGAATCTTGCAATTAAAGTCACACTAAAATCAAAAGCTAGCAGAGAAAGTCAGAAATTTTGATTATTTTACCATCCATCATACAAACCAATACCGGACATCTTTTTCAAATTTCCAATTACAGTAAACATTTACTCAACTAGAAAAAAAATTTAGATTGGATACATATGAAGTATTCAGCAAGGAGACACATGCGATTAATCATATCTAAGTGTTAAAAGGATAACAAAAGCTGCCGCACAGATTTGATCTACCCCAAAGTATAGATTTCTGTTTCATGGTAAGTTCACAACAAATGAATATTCATAATCGTCCTCATACTCTGGGATGGAAAATTAAAAACCACAGGTTTATAAAGATGAATTTTTCCAAATAGATAAAACTGAAGTTTGCATTTGTAACACTATGTAATAGATTAAAAAACTCCCTAGGATTATGGCAAAGCACAACTTGAATGCTGCAATGGTAAACTAACAATTTTTTGAAACTGTTTAGACCAAAACTTCTTTAGATAGCTAATACAAAATATCTTTGGCATACATCATGTCATGCCCAATATCAATGTTTTAAAGATAAACTTCTTCATATGTAGAGTTAGACATAACTAAACCATTTTCTATTTTTGGAGGGCCAACAAGACAGAAATGCTGCTTCTGTCAGCAATGAAACAAAAGTCACATTGTGCAGGATAGATGACCATCATATGGCTTTTCATAAGATTCTAAATCATACTTCATGTACAGAAAGCTGAAGTTTGTGTCGAGTAACACGTCATTCTCAAAGCTGGACACAACACTTCTAGCTTTGAATCATTTAAAAAATTGTGTGAATCTCGTAGTAATTAATGAATTAAGTACTTTTTCCAGTATGAGTTAAACAATTAGAAACAGATTAATTGGCATGCACCATAAACTTACAAGTCTCACACGGTCAAATTAAAACCAAAAAATGAAAGAGTGGGTGCCCGGTTAGCCAACTTATGGCTAAGGGCTTTTGTGACTCTATGTATAAACAATCTTTGTTTAATATAATTTACATTCATTAATGACATTATCTTTGTCTTTCTTTATATTGTTATATTGTGATATACTATTGTTGTTTTGATAAAGACCTTGAATATACTATAGTGTAAGTAAGATGAGATAGTGAATAAAGAGAGATCACTATTATGAAACACATCTTATAGTCACTGTATATTCTAAACAGTTCCTAGTCAATTGAGCCGTCCGCTAATAAGGATAAGGATCGCTCAAGATTGAGACTAGCATTTGTGATGCCAAGTACCATGTTTCATTGGTAATGGACATGGAGATGTTCAAAGCATGCAAATGGATATTCATATGATGAATGATCGAACTACCCTATTCGGACTTTCCAAGTGGTTATCACTTATCGAGTGGATAAAGTCCGCGGTTTTGGTTGTACACCATTAGTCCTTACTACTTGAAACATCATTGAGACTCTATATGCTAGTACTGTACTTTGACTCGTTTACCGACTCTATTGGGGTCATCATGTGTTGGGATTGGGTACAGTTACGACACATATAGGAGTCGATGCTTTGTTGTCAAGGATTCACCACATACTTGCGAGTGTGGATATCCTATGCGATCTAAGGAGATATTAGTGTGACGAATCTCTGGCCAGAGTACATGATGTGTTTTAGGTTACTCGGTTTTCCTAGTAACACATGAGATGTCACTATTTGATCTCCAAGATGTAATGCATAGTTATCGAATCTCGAACGACTCTCGATGCACCAATGTTTGTTGATTCGATCAGGATATATGGATGAAGAAACCATACTGTACGCTAACCAAAATCTACTGGTTCTTGCAGGTACTATCAGTGATACCTAGGGAATCATGGGGCGATGTTGCTAGATGCTCTTACCATGATTCGTTGGGCAAGTCAGAAATTGTTGTTCCGAGTCACAAGGAGTTGTGAGCCCACGGCTAGCTGTATCCCTGAACCATTGAGGGTCACACAAGTAATGGATTACTAAACCCCGTTGAGATAGTTAAATTTAAAGAGTTAAATTTAATGAAAGAGAAGTTGGACTTCTTAACTAAAAGGGAGTGGAATTTCCTAAAATGACATAGGGATGGGAATTTTTGGAAATCACTGAATTCGGATTCAGAAAAATTATCTTGACTATAAAAGGTGCAGAAATGGTTTCTGTACACATTGGTGAAATCTGTTTATCAATCGGAGTCATGATGAATTTTATATTAATTTCTATAACAACGGGCTTGGCTTATTGGGCTTAAGTTATGGATTGTGGGCCCTAAGGAGTTAGAGTCCTAATACAATTATAACTTAATCTAGTCTAGAAATTATCTATAAATACATGTGTAGTGTTCGAAAATTGACACAATTCATTCTAGCAATTTTCGAAATTCACATAAAATAATTCAAGGGGATTTTCGAAAATCCTCTGTCCCTTTTTGAGAAAATTCGGTCTGTGATTTTTGTGAAAAATTACATTCCGAATTAACAGATCAAATCTGTTTATTCTCTACGATAAACTTCTGATTGATTTCTAGTGCAATCAATCAGAGGGTTTCTGTTTTCTGTTCGTGGACCTTATTCCGGAGATTGATCGTGAAGCCATCGGTTCCCGGGATATACAAGAAGAGCAGATTAAATTCTGTTGGTGTCCATAATCAAGCCGTTGCTTGAAGAGGTAAAATATTATTAATTGTGATTATTATTATTTTACTTGCAACATAATTTAATCGTAAAGTTTTGATACCCATGATATGGAATTGTTCCATATCGAAAAAATAAAAAATTTTAAACTTCCGCTGCACCGGGTATCAATTCTTAATTGATCTGAACAAGTGTTTCAACAAAAAATTGAATATAACATAAAAGTAATATTCTTATACCAGTATCTCATCGATCCATGAACACTACGCATGAACAACATATATCACTATGAACCAGTGAAATCTATCACATATCCGACTATCACAAACTGAAATTTACACCAAAACTTGAACACTAGTGATAAAACTCATTGACGGTTATCGAAGGAGACAACAACATACTACAACCAATAAATAGGAACTCACACCCGATTTGACAACCGATTTGCAGAAAAAGAGAAAAAAAAAACTCACAAACGATTGAAAGGGGCAAAGGCAAAACTCACAGTGACAGAGGAGCGATCACTTACGGCTGCAAATTTGGGCATTCAGCGGATTCTTGGACTTGGGGTTCTTCTACTATCGCGACTTCATATTTAGGCAAAGACGGACTGAGGCGCAAGAGAATTTTGATTCTGGGACAGATCGAGTGAGGCGCAAAGTGGTGATATTGTTTAGAGGGAAAGAAAATAATTAGAAGAGGGAATCCGAAAAAATAAGGCACCGAGTTGTGAATAGAGTGAATGAAATTTGGGTAGGTTTTAATAGCTTGCTTTTTCACACTGTAGACAATAATCTAAATCTAACGAGATTTGGGTAGATTTTTAAAAGCTTGTTTTTTTACGCTGCAGAAAATAATCTAAATCTATTGGCAGCATGCAATTAATGTAAGATGCTCTATATCTTAACTTAAAATTATTGGCAGCATGTAATTAATATAAGCTGTCGTATGTATACAATTTAATAACATCAACAGCACACTTTTATGAGTATTCTACAAATAATAATATTAGCAACGTGTTTTTATTCTGCGCTGTTAATGCAACGCTGCGAAAAGTCAAATTTCTTGTAGTGCAAGATTCCAGAAGAAAGCTTTCTAAATATCATTAGATAACGATACATATATCATACGTACCATATGCCAAAGAATGTCCCTGTTTATGAGATCGTTCTTATTTTTTTTAGTACAATTCATTTATTGGATCATAAAAATTTATTTACTATCCGTTATCATTTTTGAAATGAGACAAATAATAAAGACTGATTATTATATAAGTACACTTTTAAAAAGATCTTTTTTTTAACGTTAAAAACTCTCATTAAATATGACATCAAGATTGATAAAGTATAATATTAATTTTGGTGATGATATTTATGCAACAATCAAACATTGAGCATATCAGTTAAACAAGTTAAACAAAATCAAGAATACAATTTGATCTGAATCAAAGAAAAACATTTGTTGACGATTGAAGATCTATTTTGGCTATTAAGAACAATATTCCAATAACCAAACCAGATGAATATACCAAACCAGTACATAGACAACCAAACCAGATCAGATAGAGCATACCAGATCAATCAAGTCGTCTGAACATCAAACTAATTCAATCTAAGTTGTTAGAGGTAAAGCCAAATTAAATTGGTGGATATAAAGACTTTAGGATTTGTACTCGACAACATTCAAATTGTTCCACTACCTTTAGTATTATTTTTGGAAAGAGGACGAGGACACGTGGCATGTTGTTCTTAAGTATCGGCTATATTTGAAACCGTCTAAATTTTTGAACGTTGGAAAAGAACCACTATAAATACTCTATGATGCATGCAGTTGCAGTCTCTCCTCACGCATTCAAAGATTCTAAGATCATTGATCTTAATTGAGAGTGTGTTACTAGGAGTTTTTCTCAAGGGTTGATTGGATCGGATTTGTGTAAGTCATTTTATAAATAAAATTCTTCTAGTGAAAATCTTTATAAAAACATAAGAACGGGAGACGTAGAAGTTTTAACTTCGAACTTCCATAAAATCTTGTGTTCTTTATTTTTATTTTCTGCACAATTTCAATTTTGTCTGTCTTAAGCTATCCAGTTCAATTAGTATGTGAAAAAATTTCCGCCCGATCAGATCAGTTCTCACAAGAAAATTTTGTTAAGCAAAATTCTGACAATCGAGCTGGTAAATTAGCTTAACTGTAAGACAAGTTTTGAAAAATATTAAGCATTTATTCACCCTTTTTCTCTACACATATTTCGATCCTAACAAAGATAATACAAATCTCTCTCCCTCCCTTAATTTGAAAAGCTTTATCATCTTCAAAAAGACTCAAGAAACACAAAGATTATGATCAGAAGTCTTAAAATTTCAGCATGCACAAGAAATTTCATTCCAATTCAATCTAGAAGATTGCTTGCGCTACTGATTTTCGTCATTATTCATTGTTGTCTCTTTTTAAAATTATGAAGAAGTTGTAATCCGTGGAAAGAGTCTTCCCAGAATCCTTATTGATTTATTAATTGTTTTGCTTGTTAGGAGTTTCAGTAGGCAAAGATAAGGTCTATTAATAAATCAATTAAAGAACTAGATGTCACCACTGTTTTCGTTTGAAATCCAACTATTGACGGTAAAATCTTGTAACCACATTCATAGGAAGTATTTTGTTACCCATTAATTTAGAGGAGATTTTTTTTGAGAATCTTTTCCTATGTCTCGTATCTGCACGCTATTTGTGCTCTGGAATGTGAACCATTTGAACTGTTGAGTATTGCGATGCAGATTTCGTGCGGGTTTATAAATTATTTGAAACTGAAAAATGTGTTGTAAAATGCGGGTTTTAATTTTGAAAATGTGTTCCACACAGGTGAATAAAAATGAAGAAAGGTGAAAATGAACTTCGAAGCTTCTTTTATGATCATCAAGATTAGTCGTCGGGCCTTTATTTATGTACGACATTGGTAGCCATGTTCTGAATGAGCAAAAAGAAATTGTAAAGCGATATTGTTCATAAGTTTGTTCTCATTAATGATGCAAATGCTTTGTTCTACTTATTCTGTTTCAGAGGTACTAGCATGATAAACAATAATACAGATTACGAAATGTAATCACATGATTTCATTTCTCGTACCAGAGATTCACATAAAAAAAACTGAAGTTGATCAAAAATTATCTGAAATATGTTTATGCATGGATGAATTGTGGTTGTGCTCATGTATTACTCGTAATATACATTCCGAAAAAATTTGTATGTGTTGTCGTTTATTGTGTGTGGTGGCACGATGGACACAAAACATAGAAAACTTCTACTAGTTGTTCTGGTTCAACAATTGTTGTTCCAAAATCTGTTGTTGTTGTGTCTTCTAGTTTGCCTACATACGACAAAGTGTGTGAAGCGGCGTCGTTCCACTCGTATCACATCAGTGTCGTACACCATGTAAAAAAGAATCAATGCTCAATTGAGCCATTTGAATATGATTATTGAAGATGGGGACGTTCAATGTGTGGTAAACTTGAGATGAATCAGAATGCTTTTGGAAGTTTGTGCAATCTTTTAGTTAACTTTGTAGGACTAACAAATTCAAGATACGTCCGAGTAGAAGAGAAGATAGCAATGTCTTTGTCCATATTGACACATCATAAGAAAAATCGTGTCACGAATCACGAGTCATTATTACATGTGTAGTGTACAAACAATAAGTGCTCACTTTCATGAAGTACTTTGTTCCATGTTGAAGTTACACCTGATACTTCTCGTGAAGCCTACCCTAGTCGATGGAAACTATGACAATGAGACTTGGAAATGGTTTGAGGTATGGCTTCGACATTTTGTATCTGTTTACACAATGAAATGAAATTCAAAGTCATAAAATTTTAACTGTTAAATAGTTTAATTGCATTACTCTATGAAGGGCTGCCTAGGTGCATTGGATGACACACATATTGGTATACATGTACCTGCTAAAAAGAAGCCTAAATACATGAATAGAAAAGGAAACATTACGGTTAACGTGTTGGCTATTTGTGACGACAATATGAAATTCATTTACGCTCTTACTGGGTGGGATGGATCTGTGACTGATGCAAGAGTGTTAAGAGATTCATTAACTCGAGATAATCACTACAAGGTTCCACGAGGTAATATAGTTTGAACAAATCTGTTGTTTAATTTTTCCCAATTTCACTGATACGTGTTCTACAAAATTTTTTGTTTAATGCAATAAAAACATTTAATTAAATAAAATTTTTGGTTGTTACTATCGGTGTGACAATGGATATGCTAATATCGAGGGATTCTTGACTTCATACAGATGAGTAAGGTATCATAGAGATGCTTGGGACAACCGTGCAGCTGCACCAAAAGATTACCGTGAGCTATTTAATTGGAGAAACTCTCAAGCAAGAAACATTATCGAGGGAGCATTTGGTTTGATGAAAAAGAGATGGTCTATAATTCGTCGTTCTATCCATTGGACGTTCATAATGGTATCATCCTTGCTTGTATTCTCTTACCCAATTTTATCCATACACAAATGCCTGACGAGTCGTTGGAGGAAAATGAGGAGAATTTTGGTATCCCAATGCATGAGACACAACATGATTACATAAGTACTTTTCAGTCATCGAATGAGTGTGACAATTGGAGAGATGAATTCGCAATGTCAATGTGGAACAACTACCGTTAGCTAAGTTTATTTGTATTATTGTATCGCGTTGCACTTTTTTTCGCGTTACTCGTGTTTATTTATTTGTTAAAGTTTTTGAATTACCAATATATGAAAGTTAATCTTCTTCAATTTCAGGAAAAATCTTGCAGTTTTGGTTCCACCATGGATAGTGCCACACATTCAGGGACTAATAGTGGGCGCTTCACTAAAGAGGACAAGACAAGACGATCTTGGAGTGGCCACAAAGAGGAAGTGTTGATACAATCATTGAACGAAGTTATCACGAAGGGTTGGAAAGTGAAAATGGATTCAGAGCTGGTTACCTGAATATTTTGGAGAATGCGATGCAGGCAGCAATACCAGATACTAGTTTACGTGAGAATCCTCATATAAATTCTAATATTCATGTGTGGAAGAAAACCTATAGTTCGTTGGTAACGTTACTATCCAAAAGTGGAGTTGGTTGGAATGATACATAGAAAACAATCTGTAGTACCTAAAACTCAATCTACTAAATCGCGTGCATTAAATTTAATAAAAATTAAGATTATTATTTTTAGGTTTAATTGATTTAAATTTTTTTTATGTGAATTATGTGTTAATAAAATATTTTATTATTTATTCAAATATTTTTATTTTACTAACTATTTAATTAATGTTTTTAATTGTGTAAGTTTATTTCTCAAAATGATTTTTATTGTACAACTTAATTGTTTTAATATTTTAATGGTTTAAGCTTGCATATTTAAATGACTTTAATTAATTGTTTAGTTTATACTTTTAAATGATTTTAATTGTTTAACTTATTAATTGTTTAAATATTTTTGAGTGTCCAACTTATTTATTTTAAGTAACCTAAGTTTAGAGGCTAGTTATTTTTAATACTTAGATTATTTATTTAAATTCTTTTTAATTGTCCAAATCATTTTAAAAGTTTTTAGTTCTGCTTGTGTATTTATTTAAACTGCTTTTAAACGTTTGTCTAATTTGTTTAAAATAATTTTAATCATTCTGCTTGTTATTTAAATATTTTACTCGTTGATGTGGCATCAGAATATTTAAAGTGCTAATTCTAATTTCTAAGTTATTGTTTAAATTCTATAAAGAATTAGTTGCGCAAATATTTTTTTTTAGTTAATTGTTCAAGAAATTATTGAATTCAATGAATTCCAGTTCCTGTTGTCGGCGATGGTGGACTTTGGCGGTTATTTCCTAAAATTTTATTTCAAGAGTAAATTTCAGTAAGAATTGAGGAAAATTATGTAGGGTGATTTTAGATTTTTTGGGTGTCGAAAATCACTTTTTCCGCATTCTAGAGACTATTTTTAAACTTTTTTGAAAATTAACATTTTTAAACCCGGACTAGTAAAATCTAATTTATATTTTAAATTAGGATTTTCAAGCTTGTGAATTTTATAAGTGCAATTAAATTTATTACCCTAAGTTGCTAAAGTTGAATGACACTTTTTAAAGGTAGTAGCATTTTTTTAAAAATCATACTCACACCCACCTATACATACACATATACACATCTATCACACAAATTAAACCCAAGAACACACACACACACACACACAAACAATAAACTCACGTTTTTCTCTCCCATTCTCTCAAGTCCATCAGCTCCTTCTCTTTTCCCTCTATAGATCGGATTTCTTCTTCTTCTTCTTCTTCTTCTTCTTCTTCTTCTTCTTCTTCTCACCTTGCCGCCGCCGTCCAGCACGCCGCCGCTGCCAGCTACCGTTCCGGCGTGGCCATACCTCCAAGCAAGTTGTTCAAAACTCCTTGCTCTCCTCTTGGCCGATTTTCAGCTCACTCAAGCTCTTGATTCTTCGATTTTTTTTGTAGCTAAGGCAATATTATGGTTTCATTTGGCCCAAAGTAGATTATTATGTCATGTGGTTGTCTTGTTTTTATGCATTTCAATTTTTTCTAAAATTTAGGTGAATATTTTGAAAACACCAGCTTTTATATTGCCATGTTTATGCTTATGTTGGTTTATTGTCATATGTTATTGTTGAAAATTAGTTGAGTTGGGAGTTTGAATATGCCTCTCTTGATGCCCTTGAACTTTTTCAAAAATTTCAGAAATGATATGTCTTACATGGCTTGGTTCGAAACTGTTGATGTGTTGTTCTTGGTGCTTGGATGGTGAGTTAGAAGCTACCATGGGTGAGAATATAGCTCACATGGTAGTGCTTAGGATGGGGTTGAAGTTGTCTTGTAAGTTGGAGTTGGGAAGCTCTTCGAATTTGCTAGTAGATGGGCTCGGTTTTGGGGGTTTTTAAGGGCTGTCATATCGAGTTAAGTTGAGCTGGTTGGGGTGAGTTCTTAGGGGTTTGAGATGAGTCCAAGTATTGGTCACGACCCTAGTTTTGTGGCTTGGAACTTGGGAGACATATGGCTAAGTTTTTGGAAGAGTTTATAATTGAGACTTGAGCATAATTTTTAAGAGTGTTGGGGCTGTCCGGAAATTTATGAATAAGACAGGGTTAAAAGTGGAATTTGGTTAAGGGTCAGGTCTGGAATTAGTTTAGAATGTTAGGAATATGTCGGTTCAAGCGGGAATTAATTCGGTTATGAATTGGTCGAGTTCTAGGCATTTGATTGGATAGGTGCAGAATTCTGGAATTTGAATGAGGTTGCTGTTCGGAAATGAATTTTTATAAAATGATTGCATATGAATCTTACCCCAAGAATGACTTCTTGATTTAGTTCTAAGGGTGTGGGAGTCGTGGTTTCAAAGCGGAATCCTTTTTGGATAAGAATCGAGTGAGTTTTAAGTTTTACGGGTGAACCGCTCGAATTGTCCTAAGCGCAATTTATAGTCTAGACTCCTACCCTTTGTTTTGTCTCCTAAATCACCATCCCGGTCATCTATATTTGAGTCTCTTGCATGATCATCGATTAAATATTTACAAGCACGTTACATCTACATATACATGCTAAGTCCATGAATCAGGAATGAAAGAAAAATATTTTTTTTGAATAAAGTGAGATGTTTGTGACTGTGAGACCTCTGTTCTAATATTCTAATCTATAATAAAACAACAATTTAAGAATACAAGATCCAAGATTAAAAGCAAAGATTTTTTTTTTAAAAAAAGGGGCTGCGCTTGATCGCATGAACTCGCGCGATCGAGCGCACCATCCAAGCCTCAAGTACTGCCGGAGACATCTCAAGAGCTGCGAACGATCCGATAAACTCTTGGGATCGAGCACACCAATTCTTGAAATGCCACTGCCTCAACAAATTTAAGGGCTGCGCTCGATCCTACAAACTCTTGCGATCGAGCGTGCCATCTGCCCAGAAAAACATCAGAAACAGAGCAGGTTCCCCAATTCCAATTCAACAAACCAAATCTAATAAAATTCAACATGAGCTCGTCCAACATGCACAATACAATACATGGTAGTTCTAGAGTTATACAATTCCTCAAAAGTATAACATGCATCAGTTCTAGCTATTACAACTCACAAAAATACAACGAGTTCGAATACAAAAATCGAATTTTAAACACCAAGGCCTCACTTCTATCCACTGGACCACCTAGCCATGCAATCTCTGATTTGGTCCTGCCCCACCTGTTGCCAAGCACACATACAAAGACAAGACAACAATCGGATAATCCGGTGAGAATACAATTCTCAGTAAAAGAGACAAACATGCATATCAATTAATATATCAAAACATGATATATATATATACAAGACAAGCAATTCCAAAAGCATGTCTAAACTCAATTCAAATGCATAAAATGCAATGCATGTCTTTAAAATCTGGGATTATCAAGTCTGGATAATCACAAGGTAAGGGTTCTCTGCTCTTTTCCTCTATTGGGATCCCGATGATGAAATATCACACAAATCACACCGACTCTCCCCTCGAGGTGGATAGTGCATATTTCAATCCTCTAGAATCTGAAGCAACTATATAGAGTTAAGTCGGTCATTGTAGTAAATCGCCTGCCAATGCCCCCTACTATAGTTCTCATAACGTCTAACTCAAAATGAAATAAATCCATTGGCTCAATATGAATGCAATGAAAATCATAACTCATTTAAGTAAATCAATTAACATGCAAGTATGTTATTTTTCCGGAACACTCGAATCAAGTCGGATTCGAGTCACTCGTTCCATTCCAGTCTAAATCATCTTATACCTCTTTCAAACATCGATGCTCCAACCTGGAAACAACAACAATATACTCATTCAAGATTCAATCAAACTTCCTCGATCGATAATAAGAGAATCGATACTATACCTGCTACAATCTCTAAAATGGTTCAAATTCTAAAATCTCGCAACTCACGACCTTCAAATGAATCTGCAATAAAGGCCCGAGATCACTATCGACATTCAAACATGACTGAAAATGGCTCAAATTAATTCAAATCAAACTATAGCCCAAAACTCAAACTGGCGGCATAACGACTATATTCTAATCTAATCAAAATCGCAGATAGCATAATATCAATCCAATAAACTCAAATCAACCAAAATTCAACCATAACAATCTGATTCCAACAAATCACAAAACTCAAACTTTCGAATAAACTTCCGAAAATCATAACAATTTCGAACGTCGCTCTATTTCAAAACCGACAGATAATAAACGATCAGAACTCTGCCAAGAACAACATACTCGCAACTCAATCGATTCTAACGACATCCGAAAAATAGAACAAATATGATCGGAGAAATACTTACGATATAACGGAGTTCTTGCTGTCGTGATCGCTAATCTGCCTTCAGAAATAAATTCCAACGGACGGATCGAGCTCGGGAAGAATTCTGGAAGCTCGAAGTCACGTTTGAGCCCTTCAATGGAGTCTAGGCGTGAAGGAGGAAGATGAAGTGAAGAAAAAATAAGTCAAAGCTCCTATAAATATCTAATAAATCCTAATTTTGAAATTTAGTCCCTGAAAAATTTTAATTTTGCAAAATAGACTCTGATCAAAATCAAGTCGGCTCTTAAACTCTGGAAACTCTGATTATCTCAAATAAGCTCAATTAAGATAAATTCGGGGTGTTACAATTCTTCCCTTCTAAGAAAAAATTTCGTCCTCGAAATCAAACACGGTTCCAATGCAAACTGTGTCTCTCAAATTACTCCTTCAAGTCCGACAATCAAAAGTCGACTCATCTGATCTGGCTGTCCGTCGTTCTGAGGATATTGAACTAAAATAAGTTGTAATCAAACAACAAAAGTCTCTTCGAAGTCTATGCCGAAAGAACGAATGCAACGAGGATCTCTGTCTAAACTGACAGACTTCGGCAAAACATGACACCTGACGACCTCTGACAAAATATCAATATTCTAATCCTGACTAAAAGTCATTCGGTACGGAATACGGTAGCAGATTTCATCAATCAAACAACCATAAACAGATAGTAGATAAAATAAGATCAAATCCTTCGATTCAAAACATCAGCTGTTGCATTCAATTCTTCAGATAAAAGATTCGCAGTCAGAATTTCATATAATCTAATCTTCTTCTCTGTCCTCATAATCGGTTCCGTCTGCGAAATAAATACGCCAACTCTTAAGATTAGAAAAGAACGCGGAAATTTCCTCATAAGACAATAGATAACAAATCTCCCAATCAATAAGATCGCTGCGAGCTCAAGTCCAGAAACAGACATTGAGTCTCGAGCATCTTCAGTTGCCTTGATGCCTCAGACTAGAGCGTGATTCTTCAGAATAAGAATACATCCCAAAATCTCGATAAGAAAAATGCCAAGTACTGAAAGATCATCAGTATCAAAAATCAGTATACTGGAGCGCTGATCGACAGAAATTCCATTACCAAATCATAAAATCGAGGAATACAACTTGATCCAAACAGAATTCAGACGTCGACAAATAACTTACCACTGTTCGGCACCCAAAATTAAATACGATTCTCAAAAGCTCTGAATGATCAGCACAATTCTCATTCCGAAAGACAAGTAAATCATCGATAAGAATTCCTAACTTCAACTACTATTCTGAAAGATCCGGTTAATAGAAAAATTAACAACACTACAGGAGTATTCGTCAATTCGAACGATTCAACAAAATTTTATAGGCACGATAAACATTAACAGATTCTTCAATAAGAAGGCAAGAGACTCACCAGTATCTAACAGTCCAATAAGAATAGAAAACCCAAAATCAAACGTTACCTGATCTGTCATTATCGGGTGCAGCCTGAGTCTGCAGATCCTCAGACAGAGCAAAAACTCGTGCCTTCTGTCTGGGAGGATGGTTTGCATACTGATTACCTTCCTGTCTATTCTGCTGCTGAGGTTGGAAAGAGTGGACAATAGGTGCTTGCTACTGAGGCTGAGTTGTCTGTCTCGAGAAACTTCCACTCTGAGCCTGCTCAAAGCCCCTCTGAGGACACGCTCTGGCAAAGTGCCCCGCTTGATTACAGAGATAGCAGCTTCCAAAAATACCTCTACACTGATCACTGGAGTGACGACCTCCGCAATTGGCACAAGACATGCCTGATTGACCCGAACTCTGTCCCGATCCGAACTGCCTCGAGCCACTAGAGCTCGAAGAACTGCTTCTGTGCTTCTTAAACTGCTTCCCCTTCGAATGATAGTAATCCTTCTTATTACTTCCACTGCTTCCACCTTCAGATCTCGGTGGTTGATTTTGAAACAGAAAAGATTGATTCTGGTATTGGGACGGTTGGTTATGGTATTGAGAAGGTTGTGCCTGGAACTGTCCTTGCTGCTGTTGCGGCATAAACTGACCTCCTCTCTGTCTCCACAAACCTGCTTCAGCTCCTTTTGCATGATTCATGGCATCCGCAAAATTATCAGGCCTAGCAGTGTTTACCAACGTGAAGATATCAGGGTTCAAACCATTAATGAACTGATCAGCTTTTGCTTCTTTGTTGTTGGCAATGTGCGGTGCAAATCTCAGCAAACTATCAAACTTGGCCACATACTCCTCAATATTCAAATTCCCCTGCCTCAGATTTGCAAATTTGGCTCCTTTGTCCTTTCGGTATGAAACTGAGAAAAACCGCTTATAAAACTCAGACTTAAATAGATTCCAGTTAATAGATGTACCTCGGTTCTCCGTGGATCTCTTCGTCGTGATCCACCAGTTTTTAGCAACACCACGAAGCTGATGAATGACCAACCTCGTTCTGCGGTCATCAGAATAGTCAAAGGAATCGAACAACTGATCAACGTCATCCAACCAGCTCTCGCAGTCAACAGGATTCTCTGTACCCAGCAACAAAGGAGGGTTAAATGACTGAAACCTCTTCAGCAAGGTTTACATCGGCATCGCTGTGGCATCCAACTGATTGAATTCTGTACTAGCTTGCTCATTCGGAGGAGTAACTGGCGGCGGGTTCCTGTTAATAACTCGACAAGGACCCATATGATAATCAAAGGTTAGGACACAGGATATCTCAATCGCTGCAATTCGGTGCCCTTGCAACCTCTCAGAATTTGGATACCAGTTGATAACAAAATAGTTATATCTCAAGTAAATCATGCTTTATAAATTTAAATTACATAATCATGTAACTCAAATAGCTCTCAATTAATAAAGCATGCTCGCATGGTATTTAAATAAATCAATTTAAATAACTCATTCACATGCGAGAAATCAATTCATGCGGACTCAATCTACCCCGCTCACTTCTAAATTCAGTCCAAGATCTTATCGATTTATATCACTTAATGTGAGACCTCTGTTCTAATATTCTAATCTGGAATAAAACAACAATTTAAGAATACAAGATCCAAGATTAAAAGAAAATATTTTTTTTTAAAAAAAAGGGGCTGCGCTCGATCGATCGATCCGATAAACTCGTGGGATCGAGCGCACCAATTCTTGCAATGTCACTGCCTCAAAAAATTTAAGGGACGCGCTCGATCCTACGAACTCGTGCGATCGAGCGCGCCCTCTGCCCAAAAAAGCATCAGAAACAGAGCAGGTTCCCCAACTCCAATTCAACAAACCAAATCTAATCAAATTCAACATGAGCTCGTCCAACATGCACAATACAATACATGGTAGTTCTAGAGTTATACAATTTCTCAAAAGTAGAACATGCATCAGTTCTAGCTATTACAACTCACGAAAATACAACGAGTTCGAATACAAAAATCGACTCCTAAACACCAATGCCTCACTTCTATCCACTCGACCACCTAGTCATGCGATCTCTGACTTGGTCCTGCCCCACCTGTTGCCAAGAACACATACAAATACAAGAAAATAGTCGGATAATCTGGTGAGAATACAATTTCCAGTAAAAGAGACAAATATGCATATCAATTAATATATCAAAACATGATATATATATATATATATATATATATATATATACAAGACAAGCAATTCCAAAAGGATGTCTAAACTCAATTCAAATGCATAAAATGCAATGCATGTATTTTAAATCTGGGATTATCAAGTCTGGATAATCACAAGGTAAGGGTTCTCTGCTCTTTTCCTCTATTGGGATCCCGAGGATTAAATATCACACAAATCACACCGACTCTCCCCTCGAGGTGGATAGTGCATATTTCAATCCTCTAGACTCTGAAGCAACTATATAGAATTAAGTCGGTCATTGCAGTAAATCGCCTGCCAATGCCCCCTACTATAGTTCTCAGAACGTCTAACTCAAAATGAAATAAATCCATTGGCTCAATATGAATGCATTGAAAATCATAACTCATTCAAGTAAATCAATTAACATGCAAGTATGTGATTTTTTCGGAACACTCGAATCAAGTCAGATTCGAGTCACTCGTTCCATTCCAGTCTAAATCATCTTATACCTCTTTCAAACGTCGATGCTCCAACTTGGAAACAACAACAATATACTCATTCAAGATTCAATCAAACTTCCTTGATCGATAATAAGAGAATTGATACTATACCTGCTACAATCTCTAAAACAATTCAAATTCTGAAATCTCGCAACTCACGACCTTCAAATGAATCTGGAAAAGAATTAATAAAGGCCCGAGATCACTATCGACATTCAAACATGACTGAAAATGGCTCAAATCAAACTATAGCCCAAAACTCAAACCGGCGGCATAACGGTTATATTCTAATCAAACTGAAATCGCAGACAGAATAATATCAATCCAATAAACTCAAATCAACCAACATTCAACCATAACAATCGGATTCCAACAAATCACAAAACTCAAACTTTCGAATAAACTTCCAAAAATCATAATAAATCCGAACGTCGCTCTATTTCAAAACCGATAGATAATAAACGATCAGAACTCTGCCAAGAACAACATACTCTCAACTCAATTGATTCTAACGACATCTGAAAAATATAACGAATATGATCGGAGAAATACTTACGATATAACGGAGCTCTCGCTGTCGTGATCGCTAATCTGCCTTCAGAAATCAATTCCAATTGACGGATCGAGCTCGGGAAGAATTCTGGAAGCTCAAAGTCACATTTGAGCCCTTCAATGGAGTCTAGGCGTGAAGGAGGAAGATGAAGTGAAGAAAAATTAGTCAAAGCTCCTATAAATATCTAACAAATCCCAATTTTGCATTTAGTCCCTGAAAAATCTGAATTTTGCAAAATAGACCCTGATCAAAATCAAGCCGGCTCTTAAACTATGGAAACTCTGATTATCTCAAATAATCTCAATTAAGATAAATTCGGGGCGTTACAGTGACAATAGAAAAATATGAATTTGGACGAGTTGGGAGACGTTCTGACTTCCCTTACCAAATTTATGGGTTTGGACGAGTTGGGAGAAATCCTGATTTCCCTTACCAAGTATGGGTTTGGACGAGTTGGGAGAAATCCTAGCTTCCCTTACCAAGTATGGGCAAGACGAGTTTGGGAGATATCATGACTTCCTTGCGGCATAGTGCACTGCAGCCATGATGGAGATCGAAACCACAGAGTCACAACTCAAGGATCTAAGTTCACCAAAACTTATATGTTTATGTTTCAGTACAGTTTATGCAGATACAGTGATTATGTTAGACTTAGCCATGCATATGTTACTTTCAAGTTCTCTCATTTTTAGAAGTCTATTTTGTTTAAAGTAAGGGCACAAAACAAAAATATTTTTAGTATCAGCTACTTTTATTCTGCGTGTGCATGTATTTATGTAGTACTCGTTATTCCTCCATATTCTTGCTGGGCCCCTAGGATCACTACATCTACTTGGTGCAAGTTAATTTATCGTTGAGATCGAGGGACAAGACTATCGAGTGGACTACGATGCGAGCACGGAACATCCCTCCGACCTATGCTAGTCTTCCGCAGAAGTTCACTTTAAAAAGTTTAAATTCTTTCATTTTGTTGTTTGGTTAAATGTTATTGTAAGGATTTATAGAATTATTTGTGGGCATGTGAATATGTAATTGCTTGATCTTTTGATGTTCGTAATGTCGAATCTTTTTCTCTGGTTCTCGTTCCTTTATCAGTCAAGTTTATTTCGTATTGTTGGTCGTATTTTTAGTTGTTGTCTGTGAAAGGAGGGTTTGAAAATAAGTAGATAGGTCATGCCGAAAATTTTTAAAATCCAAATTTTCATTATTAATTAATTTAAAATAGAAGTAAGGGACATTTCAATTGGTATCAGAGCATGGTTCTGGTTGGGTTGTGTCTACTGCCGGTTCAAGAAACTCGAGAAATCTTGCTTCAAAGTCTGTAAGTTTTAAGGAATTTTATATGTTAGTCATACTTGAATTGATACTTTAAATGTTTTGATGTCGTTCTTTTTTAAAAAAATATTTTCAAAACCAGGTATTTAATTTATTGAAGTGTGTTTTAGTGTTTATTTTCGTTTAAAAATTTCTTTTAGTAGTTTAAAATGTACCATTTGACTGTTTATTTTTATAGCATGCGGTTTCAAGTTAAACGGAGTTGGGGTACCAATATTCCTTCCAGTTTTAAGTAGTATGTGGATGTTGTTTGAGTTATTAGATAGTGTTAGTAATTTTGATGAGATTGTAGGAGTTTGTTGGAAGATATCAAACTTGCGCATTAGGAGATACTAATTGGTGGGTCCTTATTGTAATTTATTTTCTCATAATGGATTTTAGCCAAATACCACTAAGCGAATAGTTTGTTTAAGAAATTGATAAGGCGTATGTTTTAGTCTGTTAAGTTAATGAATCAAAACTCGTGTGAAGACTTGGGATACGAATTTGGTTTTATATTATTATGGATAGTTTGAGTTTTATTTTGTTATTTGGGAAAATATGATTTTGGGAAATAGTGAATCGGTTACTAATGAAGCTTTTGATTATATGAACTACTACTTCGAATATTATTTCCTTTTTTTCCTCTTTTGTGCACATATCCATTGCAACATATATTTTCGAATATCCAAAATCTCTTTACGCATCCTTCGTGCATTTATGGATTTGTATAACCTCAACCAATGTTGTATTCTGCTACTTTGGCATTGGTTGAACTTTTAACAGGACTTTGTTCGTATTTCACACTTCATTAAATTTTTCTTTGGTTCTAGAAGCCACATGTTGATGTGATTAAGTTTCATTTGGTATTTTATTGGTGATCTAATTGCGTTGTGTGGTTGACCCCTGAGTATGCCTTGAGACCGTCGTTTCTCTGAATATTGACCTGTGTGGACTTCTCCCGATTGAAGCCACACCGATTGAGTTAATTGTGCTTTAATTGTTTGAGCATAATTTCATTACCCATGGATGAGTGATCATAAGATTTTCTATCTTGTTGGCTCATAATCATTATTCTTGGAGCCTCCATTATTATTCACCCATCCCTAGAATTTAATTATGAGTGAGTTGTTTTCACTTATCTATATTTTTATTTTCAGCTCGTATGTTTGTAATGCTAGTATCATTTCATTTCGTATTAAGAAGCATTACTCGTATGTTTGTTTCCTTCAGGATCCATCATGGTGATTTATTTGAGTGGATCATAGTTTCAATTATCATTTCTATTTCTTGTGTATAGAATGGACTCTTAACCGCATAGTAAGTGTTTAGACTATTGGAATTTAGTATTAGTACTAAGATAAAATCCTAAGTTATTGATGTGATCCGGGGAATGACGACTACTAAATTCTATCTAGTTCTAGCGAGTAGGCTGCTAGGTAGTAAATTAATTGAATGAGTTGTTTCAATTTTAAATAGGATCACAGATGATTTTGGTAAGCTGAATGGGTGAACAGTTACGAGATAGGAAATAGAGTTGTTCCTTGAGACTTTTGGGTACTTTACATTTGAATTCTAAGATTTTTTGAATGTAAACCGGTAAGACTAATGCACCAAATATGAGTATAGGATGATGAATAGAATATTCAAGTAGTTTTCGGGATAAGTTGTATATTTAGTCATCAGCGAAATACTAAGGTACTAGAGGAACACTGGGAAAGCATTTACGCTCGGATTACTAACTCTTCGAGGTGTCTAATTATATATTAAGTTCTAAAAATATGAATAAAGGTTGTACATATCATAATTTGTGAATTTTTGGATTTTCAGACCTGCTTTCGAGTTGAACTAGAGATTTGAGATATGTCTTCAGGTGATACGTGAGAACTATTTGGTACTTAGAGACGATCTAATCCAATAAATGGATGATAACTCGTGTTATGTTTTGGCTTCAAGGATAAATATGGATTATTTAGTCGTTGCATATGAGATAGAGAAAAGTGGATAAATCTGTTGGAAAATTTTAATTAAGAATTGAATTTTTGATAGAATCAAAGATGCTAGAGATGAACGTATAAATTGGTGAATGGATAATTGAGATCTATTTAGTCACCTATTTGGATTCTATATGTCATCGGTTAATACCTTGGGACTGAACAACAACGGATATTATGGTTACATTTTCTTATCAAGGATTAGATTAGATTAATTTATAGAAATGAGTCAATCAATCCTAAGTTGAGGAGAGTCATTTGTCCTGCTTGTAAGTTAGCTGAACTAGAGTCATTGCGTAGGAGAATTTTAAGCATCCTTAGAAGCGTTGTGAGTTGCAGTAACTAATAAGGGATTGAGCATAGTTCAGGATCATTAAGCATAGCACTGCTAATAAATAGTTGTCAGACTCATCTCATTTCTTGAGGTCTAATGAGGTAGGAATGTAGAGTCCCTTACTATCCTATTTAGAAAAATTTAGTGTTAGTTGCTAAGAATTTTGAGGACTTGTGAATTTCTTAAGAGCTCGAGTTGTATATTATATGAGTTAGACTCATCTCATTTCTTGAGGTCTAATGAGGTAGGAATGTAGAGTCCCTTACTATCCTATTTAGAAAAATTTAGTGTTAGTTGCTAAGAATTTTGAGGACTTTTGAATTTCTTAAGAGCTCGAGTTGTATATTATATGAGTTAAGTTTAATTGATAAATAGACGTTAAGCATAGCTTCGTTATTAGAAAGTTTTTAAGTTATGGTCGAGGTAGACATAAATTATTTATTGGTTATATGGGCTCTATTGCTTGGAATCCCGACGTAGGATATAAGGTTAACAATATGTAGGTTGTGCAATAACATAAAGGTCTAAGAATTTGTAGGTTGTAGAACTTATCAGTTGCGGTAAGATGACGTTTTTAAGTTTGTAAATTTAGATCGAAAGTAAATTTGAGGAGTGATAGAATTTCCTTGAGGATAAGACCACTTGGGAATATGTAAGAATTGTAAGTTTTATATTGCAATAAGAGTTAGTCAAATCTTTGATGATATAGATATCAATAAACATCAGAATGCGCAGCGAAAGCTGATTTAGGCCAACTCTTGTGGGTGCAAAGTTAGAAAATTTAATGTTAATCTGGTCTAAGGTATTAGAATCTAGTTAGTAAGTCTTGAATTTTGAGGACGAAATTTCATTTAATGGGGGGGAGGAATTGTAGTACCTAAAACCCAATCTACTAAATCACGTGCATTAAATTTAATAAATATTAAGATTATTATTTTTAGGTTTAATTGATTTAAATTTTTTTATGTGAATTATGTGTTAATAAAATATTTTATTATTTATTCAAATGATTTTTATTGTACTAACTATTTAATTAATGTTTTTAATTATTTAAGTTTATTTGTCAAAATAGTTTTTATTGTACAACTTAATTGTTTTAATATTTTAATGGTTTAATATTGCATATTTAAATGACTTTAATTAATTTTTTAGTTTATTCTTTTAAATAATTTTAATTGTTTAGCTTATTTGTTTAAATATTTTTGAGTGTCCAACTTATTTATTTTAAATAACCTAAGTTTAACGGCTAGTTATTTTAAATTATTTTAAATTCTTAGATTATTTATTTAAATCCTTTTTAATTGTCCAAATCATTTTAAAAGTTTTTTACTTCCGCTTGTGTTTTTATTTAAACTGCTTTTAAACGTTTGTCTAGTTTGTTTAAAATAATTTAAATCATTCTTCTTGTTATTTACATATTTTAATTGTTGCTGTGACATCAAAATATTTAAAGTGTTAATTCTAATTTCTAATTTATTGTTTAAATTCTTTAAATAATTAGTTGCTCAAATATTTTTTTAGTTAATTGTTCATGAAATTCTTGAATTCAATGACTTCCAGTTCCGGTTGTCGGCGATGGTGGACTTCGGCGGTTAATTCCTAAAATTTTATTTCAAAAGTAAATTTCAGTAATAATTGAGGAAAATTATATGTAGGGTGATTTTAGAATTTTCCGGGTGTCGAAAATCAATTTTTCCGCATTCTAGAGCTTGTTTTTAAAATTTTTCGAAAATTAGCATTTTTAAACCCGGACTAGCAAAATCTAATTCAATATTTTAAATTAGGATTTTCAAGCTTGTGAATTTTATAGGTGCAATTAAATTTATGACCCTAAGTTGCTAAAGTTGAGTGACACTTTTTAAAGGTAGTAGCATTTTAAAAAAAATCATACTCACACCCACCTATACATACACATATACACATCTATCACACAAATTAAACCCAAGAACACACACACACACACACACACACACACAACTCACGTTTCTCTCTCCCATTCTCTTAAGTCCATCGGCTCCTTCTCTTTTCCCTCTATCGATCGCCTTTCTTCTTCTTCTTCTTCTTCTTCTTCTTCTTCTTCTCTTCTTGCCACCGCCAGCCACCGTTCCGGCGTGGCCATATGTAAGGCCCGGGATTAATTAATATTAATTCAAATTTATTTAATTTTAATCCGAGTATATTTAATTTGGGAATATTTAGAGTTTTGATTTAAATTCTAATGTTCTTAAATTATTTAGGATTGAAATTGAATTAAAATAAGGGTCGAGGACCAAATTGCAATTATTGAAGAGTTGAGGGACTAAAGTGCAATTTTAATTGAAAGTTATCAGATTTGAAATATATTACTCAGCATATCTACGTGTGATATGTTAAGCAATTCAGAAAATTGAGAGGAAGTTGAACAGAGCAAGCCGCGATCTTTCTTTTTTTTTGATTTTCCGATCTTCAAATCCTTATAACTTTTGCACCGGTTATCCGATTTTGATTCCGTAAATTGTTTTGGAATCCTTACGAAGAGGGCTTCGATCTAGTGTAAGTGTTTATATCTTTCAGTATGGTTTGAAGCTCGAAAGTTGACAGATATCGGATGTTGAGTTTTCGATTATGTTTATCGACGTTTATGCGATTCTATATCGAAACCGGATTGATGAGTTTGTGTTATTTGTATTCAACTTTGATTCCAGCATGTATATCAATTGTTATGGCTACTGAGATGAGGTTTGGAATGATATATCAGTTGGTTGTTGAATTGAATACACGTATAATAGGTTTTGAAGTTAGAAATGATTTCGGGATTACGTCGGTTACCGATTTTCAATCGCTACGTCGTTTAATCGAGTTTTTGGACTTTTTTGATATTCGATAGCTAAGCTGAAACACTTATCTTGATGATGTGAATGTTATAGAATTTTATTCTTCAGTTTCAGTTGAGTTTGAAAGGCCAACGACTCGAGACAACGACTTTGAACCGAAGAAAGTGTATTGAGGTTTGAAATGCGATTGATTGATGATCTTATGATGTTTTCGACTTGTTTTTGATACAATAGATTGAAATGAAGTTTGATATATGTGTTATGATTGTATCTTTCAGATTTGAAGAGTTCAGAATCGAGATAAACGAAGGTATAATAACGACATCGCGAAGTAGGGACTTTGAAACTCAAGAACGACTAATCTTGAGTTGGCCCGTAAAAAACCACATACTTTTTTATGTTTTTGATTTGATTGTGATGTTGTCGATCCATCTCAGGTAGTGGATCTTTATATTCGAGTTGATATGATGCTATATTGAATCGATTCTATGCCAAGGTTGCGGTTAACCTTATTTGCGAGTCGTTTACGAACTCGTTAGATGGATATCCATGTCAAGATCGTTTACGAATCTTGATGGCACGAAGTTATATGAATCAATTCTTATTCGAAGCGTTAATTTACTCTATTTGTTGAGTCGAGTTTTAATAGGGTCGATATGATTTATTTAACGCTTTCTATATGTTGGTTATACTGAGAATTGTTTCTCACCGGAGTTTATCCGGCTGTTGTCTTGTTTTGTATGTGTGCATGACAACAGATGGGGCAGGAGCTAGTCATCGACGTCATTGACAGCTGGGAGAGAGTCTAGCACGTAAGGACTCGGGTTGTAGATGTACTTAGAAGTATGGCAATCATGATAGAACACTTAACATGATATGTTGGATGAACTTTGAAACAAGTTGTGTAATCTTATGTTTTGAGTAGTTTGTGATCTAGTTGAAGTTGTAAAAGCTAGTTTATTATGCTCAAGACTTGATTTATGAGTATATGTATGTTTATAGAAGTTATATCATGTTATTATCTTTGATTGATTTTGAATTGTGCCAAGATGCAAGCCATGACAGCAAAACTAGTTCTGCAGAATTTCTGGAATTTGGAGGCCGCTCGATCCGCAGAAGTTGATGGATCGAGCGAGCCTTGTAATTTTGCAAACAGAAGATTTTAGTTTTTGGCTCGCTCGATCCGCAGAAGTTGATGGATCGAGCGAGGCCAAATTGTGTTCCATCCGAGAGTTGAGCAATTGTGCTCGCTCGATCGGGTGTTTTTCACCGATCGAGCGAGACACTGAATTTAAAAAAAAAATTACTTGGCTCTTGGTTTCTTAATTGATGTTTAATGAATGTTAATTGTTTATTAATTGCCCTAAAATGAGATTAGCAACCCGAGGTCCCCACAACAGGTGGTATCAGAGCATAAGTTTTCTTGGACTGAGATTAGATGAGCGGGGTAGATAGAGTCTTCTATTCTGATTTATTTATTGCTTTCATAATTGTATGGTATATGATTGATTGATTACAGATATTAAATTGCCACATGATGCTGTAATAATTTGCGAAGAATATGCTATACAATGGTTTGAATTACATGCTATCAGGTTATTTGATTGAAGTACTAGCATGTATTATGAGGATGAATCGAAACTCGATCTTTTATGAAGGCAATGTGGACTGCAACAGACTTGTTGTAATTGAGATTGAACTGTACACTAATCTGTTTGATTATCAGATATGCCTCCCCGACCAGCACCGAGAGTTAGACAGATGTTAGCTACGAATCAGCCTGAACAGACGAATGCTGCACAGGTCCCAGTGACAGTGTCTGAACATGGACAGGGTAGTACTCCTACTGATGAGTTCAGTGATGCTAATCCGATGGAGAAACTTCTGAAACGATTTCAGTCATTCAAACCACCGAAGTTGCAAGGAACAGAGAATGCTGTAGAATGTGAGAACTGGCTGGAAGATATTGAGCAGTTATTTGAATCTATTGATTATTCAGATGATCGTCGTGTGAGACTGGTTATTCATCAACTTCATGGCCTTGCCAAGAGTTGGTGGATAGCGACGAAGAAAGCATTGGAAAACCAAGGTACTGTTATTACCTGGTCTGTTCTTTGAACTGCTTTCTATCAGCGTTTTTTTCCTGTGTCTTATCGCAAGGACAAAGGAGCAGAGTTTACGAGTTTGCAACAGGGACAGTTAAATATCGAGGGATATGTTGCAAAGTTCATTAGCTTGTTGAAGTTTGCTCCACATATTGCTGTTAGTGATGAAGCTCAAGCCGATCAATTTATCAATGGCTTGAATCCTGATGTGTTTACACTTGTGAATTCTGGAAGACCGAATACCTTTGCTGATGCTCTGAATCAAGCAAAGGGTGCAGAAGCAGGGATACTGAGACAAAGAGGAGCACAGTTTGTGCCACAGCCAGTGAGACAGCCGCAAGAACAGTCACAGATTCCACCGCCACCTCGATTTGAAGCTGGAGGTAGCAGTAGTGGAAAGAAGAACTTCTTCAAGGGCAACAAGCACGAGTGTTTGCATTTACAGAAGAGAAAGCACAAGAAGCACCGGACGATGTGATTGCAGGTAACTATTTTTTTTCTGGTTATCCTGCCTATGTCTTATTCGATACTGGTGCGTCGCATACCTTCATATCTGAACAATTTGTTACGTTGTATTCATTGCCTATTGAGTCATTAGCAACTGTAGTGTCTATATCTTCTCCGTTGGGAAAAGGTATAGTATCAGTGAAGTCTGTTAGAAACTGTGTACTACAGTACGAAGGTAATGAAGTTGAGCTTGACTGTATCATTCTTGGTTTATCTGATTTTGATTGTATAATCGGTATTGATATGTTAACCAAGTACAAAACAATAGTTGACTGTTTTCAGAAGATCGTGAAGTTCCAACCTGATATGACTGATGAATGGAAGTTCTATGGTAAGGGATCACGAGCCAGAATTCCTTTGATATCTGTTATTGCTATGACTGATTTGTTACAGAAGGGAGCAGAGGGATTTTTTATCTATGCAGTTGATATGCTAAAGTCTAGTCCGAAATTGACTGATATACCGGTGGTAAGTGAGTTTGCAGATGTATTCCCTGATGAGATTCCAGGATTGCCACCGTACACAGAGGTAGATTTCGGTATTGAATTGATGCCAGGTACACAGCCAATATCGAAAGCACCTTACCGAATGACACCGATTGAACTGAAAGAATTAAAAGAACAACTCGAAGATTTGTTGGCCAAGGGATATATCAGACCGAGTGTTTCCCCTTGGGGTGCTCCGGTATTATTTGTTCGAAAGAAGGAAGGATCGATGAGATTATGTATTGACTACCGGCAATTGAACAAGGCAACGGTAAAGAATCGCTATCCTTTACCTCGTATCGATGATTTATTTGATCAATTGCAAGGATCGTCGGTATATTCGAATATTGATCTCCGATCCGGTTATCATCAGTTGAGAGTTAGAGACGAGGATATTCCTAAAACTGCATTTAGAACTAGGTATGGTCATTATGAATTCATAGTCATGCCTTTTGGTCTAACGAATGCACCGGCAGTTTTTATGGGATTGATGAATAGAGTATTTCAAAGATATTTAGATGATTTTGTGATTATCTTTATTGATGATATTTTGATTTACTCAAAGAATTTATGTGAACATGCTGATCATCTCCGAACTGTATTGAGAATATTATGAGAAGAGAAATTGTATGCCAAATTGTCCAAATGTGAGTTTTGGTTGCAGTGAGTTGTTTTTCTTGGTCATGTAATTTCAGGAGATGGCATTTCAGTGGATCCGAGTAAGGTTGAAGCTGTGATCAGTTGGCAGAGACTGACATCTGTGCCAGAAATTCGAAGTTTTATGGGCTTGGCAGGTTATTACCGTCGATTCATTCGAGATTTTTCCTCGATAGCGAAGCCTATTACACAGCTTACACAGAAGAATGCGCCATTTCTTTGGTCTGAGGCGTGTGAAAGAAGTTTTATCGAACTTAAGAAGAGATTGACGACAGCGCCGATTTTAATAATCCCTACAGGTACTGGTGATTTTGTTGTTTATTGTGATGCTTCTCACCAGAGTTTGGGATGTATTTTAATGCAGAAAGGACATGTTGTTGCTTATGCTTCTCGACAATTGAAACCACATGAAGTCAGATATCCGATTCATGATCTTGAATTGGCTGCAATTGTTTTTGCATTGAAGATCTGGAGACATTACTTATATGGCGAGAAGTTTGAAATCTTTTCTGATCACAAAAGTCTGAAGTATCTGTTCTCACAATCTGAATTGAATATGAGACAACGACGATGGCTTGATTTGTTGAAGGATTTTGATTGTGAAATCAAATACTATCCGGAAAAATCTAATGCAGCAGCTGCCCTAAGTAGAAATGTATGTTCTTTATCCTTGTCTACGATAGGTGTATCTAATTTGATTGAAGATTGTTGTAGTTCTGGGTATGTATTTGAGACAAATAAAAGGCCGATGAGAGTGTATGCAATTAGTGCTGAGCCAGAGTTATTGATTCGTATCAAAGAAGCACAAAAAGCCGATCAGAATGTGCAGAAATCGATTGAAATGATCCGATCAGGACATCAGTCTGAGTACAAGGTTAGTGACGATGATATTTTGTATGTGAAAGGCTGAAAGAAAGAAACCGGGTGGCTTATTACAGAGTTTGTCGATTCCTAAATGGAAATGGAATCACATTTCCATTGACTTTGTAACGAAGTTGCCACGATCATCTCGAGGATGCGATGCTGTTTGGGTGATCATCGACAGATTGACGAAATCTTCATGCTTTATTCCTTATCGAATGACTTATCGTCATGATCAAATGGCAGATCTCTATATTCGTGAAGTGGTAAGACTACACGGTGTGCCAAAGTCGATTGTATCTTACCGAGATCCGAGGTTTACTTCGCACTTTTGGCATAGCCTACAGGAAGCTCTAGGTACGCGTTTACATTTGAGTACTATCATCCTCAAACTGACGGTCAATCTGAACGAACTATTCAAATGCTTGAGGATATGCTTAGAGCTGTAGTACTTAATTTTGGAGTTACATGGCAAAATTCTATACCACAACAGTTATCAAATGAGTATAGAGATGGAACCATTCGAAGCATTATATGGAAAAAAGTGCCGATCGCCTTTGTATTGGGATGATGTTTCTGAGGTACCTGAGTTAGGGCCAGATATGAGCAGACAAATGACTGAGAAAGTGAAATTGATACAGCAGAGAATGAGAATAGCGCAGCATAGACAGACGAGATATGCAAATATACGACGACGGCCATTATCTTTTGATCAGGAAGATAAAGTGTTTCAGAAGATTTCACCGTTCAGGGGCACAGTTTGATTTGGAAAACGAGGAAAATTATCTCCGAGGTATATTGGCCGTATGAGATTCTCGAGAAGATAGGCAATCTAGCTTATCGACTCGCTCTTCCTATGTCTTTATCTGGAATACATGACGTCTTTCATGTATCGATGTTGAGGAAGTATATATCTGATGCATCTCATGTGATTCGCTCCGATGAAGCTGAGTTGGATGACACTCTTAGCTATTTCAAGCAACCTATTCAGATTCTTGATAGGAAGACAAAGCAACTCCGAACGAAGACCATTACTTTGGTGAAGATTCAATGGAATCGACACGGAGTTGAAGAAGCGACGTGGGAAGTCAAAGAAGATATGAAGCAACGATTTTCTTATCTATTCCACTGATGTGAGTTCTTTTTCATTTTTCAAATATTCTTTATTCTTATGAGCATGCAGTCTGTATATCTATACTGTTTATGAATTCGAGGACGAACTCATGTCTTAGTGGGGAAGAAATGTAAGGCCCGGGATTAATTAATATTAATCCAAATTTATTTAATTTTAATTTGAGTATATTTAATTTGAGAATATTTAGAGTTTTGATTTAAATTCTAATATTCTTAAATTATTTAGGATTGAAATTGAATTAAAATAAGGGTCGAGGACCAAATTGCAATTATTGAAGAGTTGAGGGACTAAAGTGCAATTTTGATTGAAAGTTATCAGATTTGAAATATATTACTCAGCATATCTACGTGTGATATGTTAAGCAATTCAGAAAATTGAGAGAAAGTTGAACAGAGCAAGCCGCGATCTTTTTTTTCTTTTGATTTTCCGATTTTCAAATCCTTATAACTTTTGCACCGGTTATCCGATTTTGATTCCGTAAATTTTTCTGGAATCCTTACAAAGAGGGCTTCGATCTAGTGTAAGTTTTTATATCTTTCAGTATGGTTTGAAGCTCGAAAGTTGACAGATATCAGATGTTGAGTTTTCGATTATGTTTATCGACGTTTATGCGATTCTATATCGAAACCGGATTGATGAGTTTGTGTTATTTGTATTCAACATTGATTCCAGCATGTATATCTATTGTTATGGCTACTGAGATGAGGTTTGGAATGATATATCAGTTGGTTGTTGAATTGAATACACGTATAATTGGTTTTGAAGTTAGAAATGATTTCGGGATTACGTCGGTTACTGATTTTCAATCGCTACGCCGTTTAATCAAGTTTTTGGACTGTTTTGATATTCGATAGCTAAGCTGAAACACTTATCTTGATGATGTGAATGTTATAGAATTTTATTCTTCAGTTTCAGTTGAGTTTGGAAGGCCAACGACTCAAGACAACGACTTTGAACCGAAGAAAGTGGATTGAGGTTTGAAATGCGATTGATTGACAATCTTATGATGTTTTCGACTTGTTTTTGATACAATAGATTGAAATGAAGTTTGATATATGTGTTATGATTGTATCTTTCAGATTTTAAGAGTTCAGAATCGAGATAAATGAAGGTATAATGATGACATCGCGAAGTAGGGACTTTGAAACTCAAGAATGACTAATCTTGAGTTGGCCCGCAAAAAACCACATACTTGTTTATGTTTTTGATTTGATTGTGATGTTGTCGATCCATCTCAGATAGTGGATCTTTATATTCGAGTTGATATGATGCTATATTGAATCGATTCTATGCCAAGGTTGCGGTTAACCTTATTTGCGAGTCGTTTACGAACTCGTTAGATGGATATCCATGTCAAGATCGTTTACGAATCTTGATGGCACGAAGTTATATGAATCAATTCTTATTCGAAGCGTTAATTTACTCTATTTGTTGAGTCGAGTTTAAATAGAGTCGATACGATTTATTTAACGCTTTATATATGTTGGTTATACTGAGAATCGTTTCTCACCGATGTTTATCCGGCTGTTGTCTTGTTTTGTATGTGTGCATGACAACAGATGGAGCAGGAGCTAGTCATCGACGTCATTGATAGCTGGAAGAGAGTCTAGCACGTGAGGACTCGGGTTGTAGATGTACTTAGAAGTATGGCAAGCATGATAGAACACTTAACATGATATGTTGGAAGAACTTTGAAACAAGTTGTATAATCTTATGTTTTGAGTAATTTGTGATCTAGTTGAAGTTGTAAAAGCTAGTTTATTATGCTCAAGACTTGATTTATGAGTATATGTATGTTTATAGAAGTTATATCATGTTAGTATCTTTGATTGATATTGAATTGTGCCAAGATTCAAGCCATGACAGAAAAACTAGTTCTGCAGAATTTCTGGAATTTGGAGGCCGCTCGATCCGCAGAAGTTGACGGATCGAGCAAGCCTTGTAATTTTGCAAGCAGAAGATTTTAGTTTTTGGCTCGCTCGATCCGCAGAAGTTGACGGATCGAGCGAGGCCAAATTGTGTTCCATCCGAGAGTTAAGCAATTGTGCTCGCTCGATCGGGTGTTTTTCACCGATCGAGCGAGACACTGAATTTAAAAAAAAAAAAAATTTACTTGTCTCTTGGTTTCTTAATTGATATTTAATGAATGTTAATTGTTCATTAATTGCCCTAAAATGAGATTAGCAACCCGAGGTCCCCACACCATACCTCCAAGAAAGTTTTTCGAAACTCCCTGCTCTCCTCTTTGCCGATTTTCAGCTCACTCGAGCTCTTGCTTCTTCGATTTTTTGTAGCTAAGGCAAGATTATGGTTTTATTTGGCCCCAAGTAGATTGTTATGTCATGTGGTTGTCTTGTTTTTATGCATTTTGAATTTTTCTGAAATTTTAGGTGAATATTTAGAAAATACCAGCTCTTATATTGCCATGTTTATGCTTATGTTGGTTTATTGTCATATGTTATTGTTGAAAATAACTTGAGTTGAGAGTTTGAATATGCCTTTCTTGGCGCCCTTGAACTTTTTCGAAAATTTCAGAAATTATATGTCTTACATGGCTTGGTTTGAAACTGTTTATGTGTTGTTCTTGGTGCTTTGATGGTGAGTTAGGAGCTACCATGGGTGAGAATGTAGCTCTCATGGTAGTGCTTAGGATGGGGTTGAAGTTGGCTTGTAAGTTGGAGTTGGGGAGCTCTTCGAATTTTCTAGGAGATGGGCTCGGTTTCGGGGGTTGTTAAGGGTTGTCATATAAGTTGAGCTGGTTGAGGTGAGTTCTTAGGGGTTTGAGATGAGTCCAAGTATTGGTCACGACCCTAGTTTAGTGGCTTGGAACTCGGGAGACATATGACTAAGTTTTTGGAAGAGTTTATAAATGAGACTTGAGGAAAATTTTTAAGAGTGTTGGGGCTGTCCGGAAATTTATGACTAAGATAGGTTTATAAGTGGAATTTGGTTAAGGGCTCGGGTCTGGAATTGGTTTAGAATGTTAGGAATATTTCGGTTTAAGCGAAAATTAATTCGGTTCGGTTTTGGTCAAGTTTTAGACATTTGATTGGATAGGTGCAGAATTCTGGAATTTGAATGAGGTTGCTGTCCGGAAATGAATTTTTATAAAATGATTGGATATGAATATTACCCCGAGAATTACGTATTGATTTAGTTTTAAGGGTGTGGGAGTCGTGGTTTCAAGCGGAATTCTTTTTGGATAAGAATCGAATGAGTTTTAAGTTTTACGGGTGAACCGCTCGAATTGTCCTAAGCGCAATTTTATGGTCTAGAATCCTACCCTTTGGTTTGTCTCCTAAATCACCATCCCGGTCATCTATATTTGAGTCTTTTGCATGATCATCGAGTAAATATTTACAATCATGTTACATCTACATATGCATGCTAAGTCCATGAATCAGGAATGAAAGAAAAATATTTTTTTGAACAAAGAGAGATGGTTGTGACAGTAGAAAAGTATGGGTTTGGACGAGTTGGGAGACGTTCTGACTTCCCTTACCAAATTTATGGGTTTGGACGAGTTGGGAGAAATCCTGATTTTCCTTACCAAATATGGGTTTGGACGAGTTGGGAGAAATCCTGGCTTTCCTTACCAATTATGGGCAAGACGAGTTTGGGAGATATCCAGACTTCCTTGCGGCATAGTGCACTGCAGCCATGATTGAGATCGAAACCACAAAGTCACAACTCAAGGATCTAAGTTCACAAAAACTTATATGTTTATGTTTCAGTACATTTTATGAAGATACAGTGATTATGTTAGACTTAGCCATGCATATGTTACTTTCATGTTCTCTCATTTTTAGAAGTCTATTTTGTTTAAAATAAGGGCACAAAACAAAAGTATTTTTAGTATCAGATATTTTGTGCATGTATTTATGTAGTACTCGTTATTCCCCCATATTCTTACTGGGCCCCTAGGCTCACTACATCTACTTGGTGCAGGTTAATTTATCGTTGAGATCGAGGGGCAAGACTATCGAGTGGACTGTGAAGCGAGCACGGCACATCTCTCCGACCTATGCTAATCTTCCGCAGAATTTCACTTTAAAGATTTTAAATTCTTACATTTTGTTGTTTGGTTAAATGTTATTGTAAGGATTTATAGAATTATTTGTGGGCATGTGAATATTTAATTGTTTGATCTTTTGATGTTCGTAATATCGAATCTTTTTCTCTGGTTCTCGTTCCTTTCTCGGTCTAGTTTATTCAGTATTGTTGGTCGTATTTTTAGTTGTTGTCTGTGACAGGCGTTTTGAAAATAAGTAGATAGGTCATGCCGACAATTTTTAAAATCCGCATTTTTATTATTAATTAATTTAAAATAGAAGTAAGGGTCGTTTCACAATCGATGCCATTGACGATACTTGGGACGAAGATATGACGGTAAATAGCATAATGTACTTCAACATTAAATTATATGTCATGCTCTTAACTTCCTATTTGTCTATGTTGCAGCACAACCCTACCTTACGCGCAATGCGACATAAGCAGTGGACATATTACAGTGATTGGTGTGAGATTTTTGGGAATGACCGAGCTGCTGGGGATCAAACAAAAGATTTCGACTATGCTTGGCAACAAGTGCTCAAACTTGAGACAAAGATACCAAATGAAGATCAGTACTTTAGAGAAACTCGTACAGTTAACCCTGTGCCTGTTGGTGAGGCTTCTATCTCTGAGACGCAGACACCGATATCCAAACAATTGCGGCTGCCATTGCGAAAGGTAAAAAAAAGAAGAAAGAAACAAACAATGATGAGTTCATAGTCGAAACTATCAACACTATCGCTCATCTAACAAAGGATACGATGTCAAATTTGATAACTGAATTTCATGCTGAGTATAAAATTTCAGATATCCAAGATAAGGTATTGGATGCATTGCAGGGGCTGATCGAGTTCTCGGAGGATGAACAAGTTGTTGATGTGAAGTTGCAATTCAACAACCATAACGACTTTGCAATGTTCAAACGTCTCGACGATCGGGCTAGGATATGCTTTTTGAAGAAGCTACTTTGTGGTAAGGACTTGTCGTACAATTATAGGTGTCAAAACGGGCTGGCGGGGCAGGTCGGCCCACAACCCGTCGCAGCCCACCACTAGACGGGGCGGGGCGGGGCGGCCCACCTTTATGCGGGTTGGGAAAACACCAACCCAACCCACCTATTTTAGGTGGCGGGGCGGGCCAACCCGACGTGCTTACGTGTTATTTGGCGGATTTTGACGGGCCAACTCGCAACCCACCACAACCCACCATTAGAAGGGGCGGGGTGGGTCAACCCATTTTTTAGGCGGGTTGGGAAATTGTCAACCCAACCCTCCTATTTTGTATGGCGGACCGGACCAACCCGACATGTCTAACCCGTTTTGACACATCTACGTACAATTGACATGTTATTTACATATTTTAAAATAATAATGTAAGTTAATTTAATATTATAAAATTCATAATTTATTTTAAGAAAAAATATTACTAAGGTTTAAATAATGTAATATAAATATATATTTTCACTATTGTACAATATTAAAAAATTTTAATTTAACCTCATAATTTTATGTATTTATGCTAAAGAAAAAAACCAAAATTTTACTCACCCTACTAAAACTTGGGATAAATATATTTTATTTGTATAGAGTAAAATATTATGGAAAATTTTAATTTTAAAATATTAATTTTTATTTTTTTAAAAAAATGAAATTTTTAGTTGCTGATGTACAAAGGTTCAGTATTTAGAATTTTTATATTGTTAAAAGATATCACTACAAAATAATTATGATCTCTTAATGTTACATAATATATATATATATATATATATATATATATATATATATATACACACACTACGTCTCCTTGGACTGATCATGTGCTTAACTTAACCCAACCTATATGCACCGACACAAGTATAATAAGAAAATAAAATTACGTATTGATTAACAACTATATATTGTTATTAGGATGTATTCCAAATTCTGAAGAACTGGTACGAAAACAGCAAGACAAGCAGCAACAATGATGAACAAAGTCGAGGCGAGAAAATCTCTCTATCCGCAAGACGAAATTTCCCGTAAACAGTGCTCAACGTTGGCGGCAATCGTCTTTAAGATACAACGACTATTCAATCGAGATATAGCTGCACAACAAATATCTCGATCTTCGTCGAACTAAAATATGTATCAACTTTTTCTTTTGTGAGAGAGAGGGAAGAATTCGCAAATAAATCTGATGTATTACGTTATCAGATGTTTCAGATTACTTTCTCTGCGTTATAATAGTTATATATATATACTATAACGCCAAAGAACACGTTTTATGGCGTAAGGATGCAACCCATGACAGAAAAAGCCCAGAAAGAGACGCAACTTTTCGGACAGTAGAAGGCGCGCTCGATCGGTCATGTTTAACTGATCGGGCGCCCAACTTTGGCCCAACTTTCTACGTCGGAAAAATAAGGGTGCGCTCGGTCGATATAAAACTACCGATCGGGCGGCCAACTTTCTCAAACTTTTTGTGAGGGCTGCGCTCGGCCGGTATAAATCTACCGATCGGGCGCCAAAATAATAAAAATTATTATTATTTTATTTATAACCAAAAATAATAATTGATCATAAGACCACACCATGCCGGCCGCGCGCGTGTGTTTGTTGCATCGATTAGCGTCTTGCCCCTTTACAAAACATCGGTGCCCTAAGGGCCCAATCCCATAATTCAAAGTTGGATTATATAAGGTGAACAATACATTGAACATGTTTCAATGTGTGACAACTTTCCCACCAATTTATTTCACCAAATTCAAATTTTTGCATCAATTGAGACAAACCTTTTTGGACAAGTATACAAGCCTTTTGGACAAGTAATTCAAGCCCATTTTATGTCATTTTATTCCAACAATTTATTCAACATTTTTCCAACATATATAGCTTTTGGTCTGGTGATAAGCGTTTGATCTTAAAATGCTTTATTTTCAAAATTCAAAATTTTATTTACAATAAACAATGAAAAAAGCCTATATATGAATAAAAGGATTGTATATTTTCAAATTATACCTCTCTCAAAATTATATCATACTAGTTATCTTACGTACCATCTTACTATATCTTTCTATTTTTCTATATTAATATAGTAGAGATCTTTTAAGTAACTAACTTTTAATTAATTGGTGAAGTTTGAAATAAAATTACAGTTATATCCTAAATTAATTAGCAACAAAACCAAAATTATTAAAAAAATTAGTCATTTTATATGGTCTCGTCTGTTTTTTAGTCATTAGATATTATTTTATTTACCAAAATGACACTCGTTATTTTTTTTATATTTTTAAATTTTTACATTAGATAGTTATCACTCTTAAACTTTTGAATATATAATTATAATGTGAGTTCTAAAAATAACATGAAAATTAATTAATATAAAAAAATTTATGTATATCCACGCATCGCGTGCAAGGGATGCTAGTATGTAGTTAAGAATCTACCCTCTTAATAACCGATTCTTAATTAATTTGATGAATCTGATAATAAAATTACATTAATTTCCGTAATATTTCTTTTTAAGTTTCAATCTTATTTTATCTATAATTTAAAATTCAGTGATATATATCTTTATTTATATTTTAAATTTTTTAGATAATCAAGTACTCTTAATTAAAAAAATATGTAAAAATCTATAATTTGAAAATAACAAAAAATATCATTTTTAGATAAATATCCTAATTTCATAAGCACGCATCTAAGAACAGTACTTTGAATGGAATATCTATATATCTTATCTAATTGTTGTTATCTGCCCATCAGATATAAAAGAAACTCGTGTGTCCAGTCGATATACACAAAAATATAAAGATTTTGTTTATATATAAATGCGACCCGCTAGCCCTATTTATACACACTTAAATTCGATAACTAAGATCGTTGAAACATAATACGTGGGGTGATGTACCCTTTAAAGAATATAAATCACACGAAGGTAAGTTTCCATGCATCCTTTTATGTTCATATATCTTACCCTTCACATTTTTTTATCGACAGTAATCATTTATGAAAGAGTAGTTCTCAGACGGTTTCATAAAACGGATTTACTCGATTCATATTAAAAATTATTATTTTGACATAAAAATATATAATTTTTTTATGAGCCAGAGTGAATAATAGAAGTGTTTCCGAAATTGATCAGCTGTGAACAAGGGCGGAGCTACATATGCTGCCACCCGGGCACAAATTTTTTTTGAAATTTTTTATATATTAATTTTGAAAAATTTTGGATTAATGTAATTTGATCTTAGTTCGGATAGCTCAATTCAAAAAATTAAAGCATTGGAGGGCTTAAAATTCTAGCCCAGGTAGATTAAAATTTCTGGCTCCGTCATTCGCTGTGAAATCGTCTCCTTCCATGCATCCTTTTGTGAGTCGTCGTATGTTTATCTTTACAATTCACATTTTTTATGACCATGATCATTTATGATAGTAGTTCTCAGACGATCTTTTGGCATAAAAAGTATAGGTTTTTTCATGAATCGAGATGAATAAGATGAGATCATTTTCAAAATTGAATTGTGAGATCGTTTCATAGAATTTTTTTTTATTATTATTATAAGATTTGTCAACATAGTATCTCACAGTACTCATGGGGGTGTATAATAAATTATAAAATAATCGATAGTGAATGATTATTCTATTTTGATAGAATCATTGAAGATCGAGAAGAAATTCTAGAAAATGTCATCACTACCAAGAAAATAATGCGTAGAGAAGGGGGTATTAAATATAATTTCACAAGATTAGGATCTTTGGTAGGGACAAAAAATGTATTAATTTAATTGTATTCACTCGTTTATGACTGTACTTCAGACGGCGATGATAATGACAAATTTTCCAATTTGAACTGGAAAATTCGTTTATATGGCATAGAAAGAGTATTTCAAGGTCTTTTGTAAGTGGTATGAGAACAGTTTTTGACATAAAAAATAATATTTTTGTAGATTTTTTAGATGATTTCATAAGAATTTTTGAGATTGATTGTAATTAATGGTAATTTGTTATTTGACGGTATTATCCAATTGTTCCAGATGGTTGAACAATGAAGAATGTAATGGCTCGAAAAGTAAAAGTCGGCAACTAATTAATATGAGACTGTCTCATCAAAACCTCCCAAAATGTGGTAATGGGAATAATATAAAAATGGTGAATAAATATAATTAATGTATAATTGGAAACAGAGAAAGCTACTGCAGGTTGACCTAGGAGCTAGCAAAAAGATTAACTCACACCTGGTTAAAGTTAAGGTCGGTACATATTTTTTCCATAATATGCAACCTCAAAATTTCAACGCCCAAAAAAGTCTAAATTAATTTCAAATTAAGCCAACCAATTAGCTGCCCACCAACATATTTTATACCAAACAACATGTTCATATTAATGATGAAAGAGATGTTCAAATGTCCAGAGGGGCCAGTTCACATCAGCTTGCAGCAACTGAGAATTAATTAAAATGTTGAAAAATATTCTAATCTAAACACGACTTTTTTTTTTTTTTTTATACGTGTGAGCTTTTGTAATAAAACTTGAGGTTGTAATATAAAAAACATGATTATTAAGTCTCTTCATTGCTATATAAGTAGCTGACCCTATTTGTTGGACCAATAAGTTTAGAGCAACCTCGCTCGCTCCTTTATTGCAAGGACTTTTTTTTGAGGAGAAAAGTGAGCCCTTTTTTTCACACATAATTTTCAACCTCGTTAATATATATTTTTTTCCCCTTTTCATTCAAACTTTTAACATATTTTGTCCTTTCATCCTGCAGGTTGATGTCAATGGAGATTTCAAGTTTCAGAAGCTTGGCTGAATTGGTAACATATTATTACAGATCATTCATGTTTCCTTGAAGTTGATTTTTCAGACACACTTAATTTTTATTTTTATTTTACCATTTATAGGGAATGGATGATCATCTTAATTGCTTCCAGCAATGGCCGGTTAATTATTCACTGGAAGATCAACTCGGTTCCATGCCGATGGCTTCTGCGTTTTGTCATGAAGATATGCATGAGCCTTACTTTCTACCGCCCTTACCGGACCTCAAATCTGTGGCCAACAGACCGTTGAAACAGCTCAAGACGAGTAGTCCAATATGGAGTAGTACTACTCCAAATATTAATGATGTACATGTACTGAGGCCTAAAGAGGAGACAATGTCTCCAGCTTTCAGTATTCTGAATCTTCCCAGCACCGAATCTGTTGTCTCTCAATCTAATTCATCGGAGAACAAGAATTATGTGATGAAACCTGCTTGTCAATTAGTTGGTAAAAGTAACACGAGGGTGGCTCAGGCACAAGATCATATTTTAGCCGAGAGGAGACGGAGGGAGAAGCTCAGCCAAAGATTCATAGCTTTGTCTGCTCTTGTCCCTGGATTGAAAAAGGTCTTTAATTAGTTTCATACCAATATCATTCAAACATGGTGGTATTTAATATAATTTTTTTGTAATTACAGATGGACAAGGCTTCTGTTCTTGGAGACGCTATCAAGTACATGAAACAACTGCAAGAAAAGGTCAAGTATCTGGAGGAGAAAGAGAAGAAGAAACCACCCTTTGAATCTGTGGTTTACGTGAAGAAATACGTGCACTATACAGACAGCAGCAGTACTACTACTACTAGTACTGATGACAATATTTCTACCAGCTCAGATGAAAGATTCTCGAGTGGTCCTATGATTACTGAATCACTCCCAGATATTAAGGTCAGATTTTGCGACAAGGATGTCTTGATCAGCATTCACTGCGAGAAAAAGAAAGGGTTGCTCGAAAAGACGGTGTCTGAGATCGAGAAGCTCCATTTATCAGTTGTTAACAGCAGTGTGATGTCCTTTGGAGATTCTGCTCTCGATATCACACTACTTGCCCAGGTACTATATATATATATTTCTTGTTGATGATCATAAACATATTTATTGGAGACTCGGCCTGAGGCCGGCTTGTCTCCCCAACCTCATCTCATCTCAGACCTTACTCACTCGTCGCAAATCATATTCATCGCCGTCCAAGTAGCCTAACAGAAAACATGATATAATATCATCTATTGTTCCATTGAGATTTTCGGATCTGTCTCAATATATATGATCTACCTGACATAAATTAACTTATAACATATGCAGAAGGATGAAGAATTCAGCATGACCATGAAGGAACTAGTGAAGAATCTATGCAGTGCCATCGAGACATTCCTCTGAAGATCCACCCTTAATCTTTCTTAATTGGAGATCTCATAATTAATCAATAACCGTAGCTTTTTATTTACAGATTCTATGCTTCACCGGGTGTAACTTATACCACGGGTAATTAATGGGCTGTCCGCCTGGTGGAGCGTAGAATGCCCTACGTACGTGCGTGTCTTAATTAGTGTTTGTTTCGCTGATTTTCTAGCTATGAAGCTTGCGAATCCTCCACCATTGAATGACCTAGCTCCTCGGCCGAATCTTGTTTTGCTATGGGGTACATTTTGAAGAAGGGTTTTTTCCCACTCTTTTTACATGGTTGAAGCCATGTTATAGCTTACCCTTCTGTCGTAAAATGAACCTACCTATCTCGTACTTCATCAAAGTGTGATCTTGTTTTTCATGGGAGGTTGGGATTTTTGTTTTTGGTGGATGGTACTATGCCAGATTTGTAGCAGAAAGTTGGGTTGTAATTGGTATATGTTTTAGATGCCTTCAAGAATGGTTTCTTCTAGGCCTCTTTTTTTCTCTTTGTTATGTTCATTTGGTACAAAGAATCCTTTGTTTTTAGTTTTTTTTTTTAATAAAATTTATTTTACTTTGTTATGTACTTTTAATATTGATCTAATTTACTTTTTTTTTAAGGGTTATGAGGTTTTGTACTTTAACGGTAATTCATCACATCTCTAAGGTTGTGTACTTGGATTTGAGTTAGGGAATATTTGAAGAAATGATTTAAGATTATATAATCATATCATTGCATCTATAGAAGTTGAAGAAATTATATTAGTGAATTTGAAATGATGACACCATATGTGTGTTTCGGAATGGATCCCCTACTGTGGGCGTTCAATTCGCACAGTAAGGGTGTCGATTCGGGTGTGTCGGATTGAAGAAAATATTTTTAAAAAATCTCTCGACCCGAAAACAACCAATCCGAACCAACCCATTTATTTTTTTATTTTTTAAATATTTTTTAAAAATAATTAAATTAAAGTTCAAAAAACACAATAATAATAATAATATTTAATTAAACACATAATAACAAAATCAAGCTTATATATAGTTAAAATTTAAAAGTGTAGTTGTAAAAAATATAAATTATACTTAGTATAAAAAATAAAAAATTATTTTAAAACATCAGAATTGTAAAATAAACATTAAATGACGAAAATCTATTATATCAATATATAATAAATTTTTTTCAAACATACAACACATAAAAATGTAGCAAATATCTTTCATAATTTAATATAAAATAATAATTAAAAATAATTTGGGTCACCTCGGGTCAACCTGGCTTGACCCAAACCCAACCCAAATCCGATTAATTTTTTCGGATTAGCTTTCGGGTCAACCCGATTCGACCCAAACTCAAAAACTTTCAATCCTAACCCGATATTTTTCGGGTCGACTCGTATCGGGTTGACGAATTGGGTTCAATTTTGACACCCCTAATTGTTTGCCCCCACAACACAAGTTTGTTCTCTTTTTTTTTTGAATTTTTTTATATATTTTAATTCTTTGATTTTTTTTTTTGTTTCTTTTTTTGCCTTTTTTATTATACATTCTAATTCTTATTTTTTTAAAAAAAAATCTACTTTTTATTTTGTCAATTTTTCTTATATCATTTTTTTCTTATGATTTATATTATATTATAATGCACCAATTTATAAATGTTAGTATGAAAAAATAAATAAATATTTCACATGTTGTGCGCTTTCATTTGAACTAACATCATTATACTTAAAAAAAATCGATCAACATCGGAAATTCATGGCTTCAAGAAAATTATGGTGAGCGTTATATGATTTATATAGGTTAAAACGAATTAATCGACAGAATTGAATGAATTTGAAAATTCAGTTCAGTTAATTCGGAAATTCGGTTTTAGTTTTACAAATTTTCGGTTAAATCAATTAATTTGGTTCGCTTTTCGATTTTCGTAAAAAAAAATTCAGTTAATTATACATAATTAAATATTTAATTTTTTTATTAGGCTTTACATATTATTTAAAATATTTGTTGAATGTTTTATATAAATATTACACATTGGATTTTAATTTTTTTTAACCAGAACGTGTTTTTTCATGATAAAATATCATATTCAATTTTCAATTTTATAAATTTTTATTATTTTTAAAAGCAAATCGATTAATTCAGTTATTGACAGAAGTAACTGATTTCAATTCGGTTCAGTTAACTTCAAGAAAATCGAACTTTGTATATTAAAGTTTTCCCCTCCCTTTCACAAATTGTTTTTTAAAAAATGAACGGTAAGAATCCATCTCTAAAACAAACAAATCTAACAATTGGAAAAAGAGAAACAAAATGCGTAAGATAACAAAAAGGGAAACCAAAAGGTCCAAAAAAAAAAAGAAAAAAAAATAGATATATATACATATAAAAGGCTAAAATATAAAAAAAAATTAATATTTTGATAAAAGAGTAAAAGAAATATGAAACTGAAAACCAAAAACAAAAAGATGAAAAAAAAAAAGAAAAAGAAAAGAAAGTAACTCTTCTCTCGTATTTGAACCAACCCCAACAGAGTCATGGAATGCTAGAACCGGCTGCCCAACGTGATCTCTGATAATGTCACCGATGCCAGACTCCCCTCCAATTTTCGAACACCCATATGTATTTAGTTTGAAATAGCCGGTTTCGGGGGTCAACCAACGAACTGTCCGAATAGTAGTAGCTTGAGAAACAGTATAGTTCATGAGCCCCATAGATTTAGCAATCTCCTCAAATCCAGTCCAGTGTTTAGACCTCAATACACCTGCACGGCCAATAGATAAAATAAACTCATTTAATTAATATGCAATATAATCCTGGCCGAGTGGATTCGGATTCCCTTATGCTTATGTTCATTTCTCGCCTTCCAGAAAAACCATATAATTAGGAACATAATTACTTCCCTGACATGGCCACCTCTACTCCAATCAGTAGAAACCTTCCAATTCGCAAAGAACTGGAAGTTCTGAACTCGAAAGATCCGGGCAAAAAATTGCCAGACTCCAACAGCGGTATACACTCAAAAAATAGATGATCAAAGGATTCTTGGTTGCGACAACATTGGAAAACCGAAGCCATTGCAATCCCTCTCGCCTTTAAAATATCATCCACGTGAATCCTCTTAAAGAACCACCTCCAACAGAAAATAGAAATAGACGGCTTAAACAACTTAGACCAACAATCCTTTAACCAACCGATTTCTGTATGTCGATGACGAATCAACTCCCAAGCATATTTAACATAAAATATACCATTAGGAGCAGGTTTCCAAATAACTATATCCTTCGAAACAGGATGAATCGGCACCTCCATGATTTGGTGTGCAACGCCAGGAGGTACCACCAAGAGAAACCGAGCAATATTCCATTTCCGATTATCCAGAAACCAATCAACTAGCCTTGAAGGTTGTCCCTGGATAGGAATCATATAAGTAAGCGGCCCATTCGGGAGCCAAGAGTCAAACCAGAAACTAATATGCCCTTCTCCAATTCCCAACCAATCCCCTGTTCGGCTCTATGTATAATCTTCATCATCCTCCGCCACGAAGGAGATATATTATGCTTGAGCTGAACTGTCGATGAAGGATCAAATCTGCAATAACGAATCCGCAAGAACCTGCACCAAAGAGAATCCACAGATCGGAACCGCACCCAAAGTTTCATAGAGAATGACGTCACCTAATCCTTGAGTCTACGAATACCCAAGCCACCTTCCGAAATGAGGAGACAGATTTTCTCCCAAGCAATCCAATGAATTTTCTTGGACCCCTCCTTCGAGCCCCATAGAAAATTCGCACATAACATCTCGAAGATGTGAAGAACTGTTCCAAGAGGTTGCAACACCTGGAAAAGATAAATAGGCACAAAACAGAGGACACTTTTGATAAGCACCAGCCGGCTACCAAAAGACAAAATCTTTGAATCCCATCCTTGAAGCTTCTTGGTAGCACTGGCAATAATATGAGAGAAATAAGAACTCTTCCTCGGACCTAGGAAAGAGGAGAGTCCAAGTACCTAACAGGAAGATATCCCTCTACAAAACCAGTGATAGCATAATACTTCCCTTTTCTCTGAGACGAACAATTGCTGGCAGTGATAATAACACTCTTTGCATTACTAATGAGTTGACCGAAGCACTGCTCATAATGAAATAAGAAGTCTCGAATAATTTTAATCCCAGGAGTAGAGCCATTCTAAAACAGAATAAGATCATCCTCATAGGCCAAATGAGATAACCTGAATGGCCGAACCCTGCTGTAGTTGAGCCTCTTATGCCGATCAAATAAAAGATCCAAACCCCGAGACAAATATTCAGCAGCAATCACAAAAAGAGATGGATAAATCGAGTCTCCTTTCCTGATCCCTCTGTCCGAATGAAAGAAGCCCGAGAGAGAACCGTTGATTATAACAGAGAACCAACAGTTATTTACACACCTGAGAATAATTTGGCAGTCCTCCTATGAGAAACCAAAAGCCCGCAACATCTGACGAAGAGAATCCCACTGGACTCTATCATATCCAATTTCATGATAATGTTCCCCCCTCCCTCCTCGATTGATAATTCAAGTGATTGACCATCTCTTGAGCAAGAAGAATATTATCCGAAATAACTCTCTCAGCTACAAATCCACTCTGGGAAGGAGAAATATTTTTTGCCAGTAACTGATTCAACCGAGACGAGATTAACTTAGTAATGATTTTGTTACTGACATTACATAAGCTAATCGGTTTGAAATCCGACCACCTCTGTGAATCTGCACTTTTAGGAATCAAAACAATAGAGGTGACAATGATAACTCGGGGAAGAGGGGTACCAGATAAAAAAATCACTCACTGCAGCTATGACATCAACTTTAATGATTTCCCAAAAATTTCGATAGAACCCAGTTGAAAATACGTCAGGACCAGCCGTGTAAAAACTCAAAATAAGAAAAATATTAAAATTAAAAAAAGTAACAAATCGGTAAAAAAAAAAACAATAACAAAAAAAACCAAAAGTAAGGATGTTTTAAGGGACTTATTTTATGATTTAAGATAATCATTAATAAATTTACTCAAAACAGAATTATAAATGAAAGTGTATCATTGTCAATATATACAATAAAAATAAAAAATGGAGTGTACTTAACAAAAATTAGAGTGTAAATATTACTTTATATATATATATATATATTATTGCAAGTCACTAGTATCAAAAAATGAAAATACCTCTCACAATTAATTTCCATTATTGTAAGTTGTCCTTTAACTAATTTAATTTTTTATTAATTACTTTTTTTTTACTTGCTTAAATTGTAGACTCACCACCGGGATTTACGAGATATTATGTTATAAGTGATCAGTTACATACATGTTAATTTTCGATTAAATAGTTCTACTTTTTTTTTCCACACAAATTAAGAAAACTCATTGGGAAAACAAATTTATACAAACTTTTTATTTTATTCTTATTTAATGTATTAAAAAATGATTACACAATTTTCAAGGTGTAGTTAATATGAATATATTAGTAAAGTAGTATAAAAAATATTTCTAAATATGATATATGACTATATATTTGGGACAAACAAAAAAAAACGTGGACTATATAATTGGATGCACAATTCATCACATCTAATAGTTGAGTGTCACCTTATGGTGGGCACAAGGTCAAGCACAGTGGGTGAAAAACATAGAAAAATTGTAGTTTATGAGTTATAAGTTGTTAAATATTGTTTTGGATTGAGTCATTTGAAAGACGTGATTTCGAATTTATTTTTATTGTTAAATAACTTAAATCTTTTAGAACCCATTCATATTTATGGATTTGAATATTGGTTTGAATTTCTTTGTTTAAGTGATCTAAACAATAAAAATACATAGATTTCAAATGTCTTAATCCAAATCCATCCTAGTGTAATTTGATAGAAAGATTTGGAATTATGGGAGATCTCAAATTATTGGGTTGAAGATCAGTGAATTTAAAATTGAATCCAAAAAATATATTTGGGCAACACCGATGATATTTTTTTATACTATTTTTTTTTTTAGAATGAGTATCTCATGCATTTATATCTGTGAGATATAAACAAGTCAATTAGATTCATATCTACAATCAAAATTAAAACTTTTGACATAAAAAATAATATTATTATTTCACGAGTCACAAAATTGACCCATAAAACAGAATCAAAGGAGTTTTAATTTGTGTAAAAAAAAAAAAGAAAAATAAAAAAAGTAACAAAAAAAATACTAATCTAATACAAAACCAAATTATTTGTAGGTTTACCCCGACTATTTTTTAAGATTTTGTTTGAATATCTCTAGTTATTAATTTGCTAATATCTCAAATCTATGGGCGGACCCATATAGGGTCCAGGAGGGGCACAGACCCCTCCTCAATTTTTCATAAATTTTTTTTATTATATATTTTTATTATTTATTTAATAAAATATAATATAAGACATATCAATTTTAATTCATATTTGTGTTATATATTGAAAAATAAAATTATTTAGGGACTTATCAAATAATATAATAAATTATTACGTATTGATGATACTATTTTAAATTTTCTGCTTGTCATTTAATGATATAAATTATGTATTGGTGATTTTTTTTAATGAATTGCATCGTTGAACATACTTAGATTTTTATATTGCCTGAATTGTATTTTTTTGATATCTCAATTTTTTTAATGTGTTTAACTTGTATCTTTTTATTCTAAAAATTTTTAACACATATATTGACAAAATGAACTAAATTTAATGTATAAAAAATAGAGAAAACAAAGTGATCACTTAAGCTACTATCCGACGGAGCAACACGTGGCTCCGCTCTTAATTGCGTCCCCATGAAAAAATTTTCTGGGTCCGCCCATGCTCAAATCTATGTTCGTATAGTATGTCGTGTAAATTAAGAAGTTTGATATGATGAAAAACAATTGTGGACATACCAGTCAAGAAGGGGAGATGACGTCTACTTATTGGATGCACATAACATCACTTTAGTCGGTGTCCACGATGGCTATTCAGTATTCACCATATTAAAACTATGTAAATTATAGTTGTAATAATATTAGTATAACCATCACAGGTTGATCAAACTTATATTTAAAATGAAAATTTATATTTTTAACATAAAAATAAAATTCTTTATGTGTTAGATCAAATAGGAGATCTGTCTCAGACGAATGAGATTGTCTAGTAAAAGTTTTTGTGTAGTGACCCGTCTCGGAATCACCTACTAACATAGACTCAAGAATGCAATTAAAGCTTAAACAAAAAATCATAATCGACGATACAACGGGAAACTTAAACCATCTAACAACCCGACAGAATACAATCGGTAAAACACGAGAACCTAATAAAAAATAATAATAATACAACTCAATCGAATAGATAAATACCAAATCAAGTCTTAACTAGAAACCTCTTGTTACCCTTGCTACCAAGCCCTGGTCACTAATCAACACTGATCTCGCTCTTGGTCCACCTGCAAACCTGTCCCATCGAATGAGATGTCCGAGATAAAAGCAGAGACATGAGCGCTGATGCCCAGAACGCAAAGTACGAGTACACAAGTCTAAATGATGCATGCAGTATGAAATAATGAATGCTCTAATACACTAGGATCAAGATTTGGAATATATATCATGCTAGAAGCATAGGCCCCACCAGCACGCGCACGCTGCTACGAAGATACAGTGGGTGTCACATATACTGAATCTCGATCTTGGACCATTACCGTCTTGGGTAAAATAGCACACGCTGCTCCGTCGATAGAGTGAGTGTCACACGGTATCCGATCGTACAAAAAAACCCTAGGGCTGAGCGATCCGAGAAACAACAGGCTATCTCAAAAGAATACACAAGTTAACACGATATGCCAACGCCGCATATGAATCATGAATAGTAATATCATGCATCTCATGCCAAATCATAATGCAACACTAACTATTAGGAATTCGGCCCATATTTATAGACCACGATTGAACCTTCTAATCGCTAGTTTGGACGTTCCGAATGCTCTTCGGAGCTTCCAATCACTGTCCACCGAACAATTGTCCCTAATTGGACAAATCACTGCTGCCGATGGAGTTTAGAGCTTCTGATCTCTGGGTTCGAAGCTTCTGCTCTGTCATCCATCGAATCACCAATCAAAACACATACCCTGTGACTAAGGGACTTCGAAAATTTCGATCGTAAGTTTGGAGTTTTCGAACTCACCTTCGACATCCGAGCTGCATCGCCCCTTTCGAACACTATATACCTGCCCTAATATGTATTTTGAAAAGAGAAGGGAGGGGGAGAAGAAAAATATTTTAAATTTTAATAAAACTTGACAAACTATGAATAAAACATTATGGGACCACCCCGAGTCTTCAAAATTATTTATTAATATGCTTATAATAATAATAATAATAACAATAACAATAATAATAATAATAATAATAATATGGATCCCAGCATATTCAACAAAAGTAACAAAATTAATTATGCTTTCAAAAATAATAAACACAAACACAACATATAATAAATATAAAATATTGAAAAGGAGAAATTAATTATAATAATCACAAGACCCCCACCAACACCAACTCCAAGCAGCCGTCACCATTTAAAGTCTGTGTGGTTCACATTGTGAAACACCACGCAAAAGCTCTCTCAGCAAGCAAAAATGGCGGCCGCCAGAGTTGTTGCGTCAGCAAGCAGTACTGTGAATGCCTCCCTTCTGTCCAGAGTACCTCTCAAGGGAAATCCTCAAAGCCTAAGACTTTGTTTCAGCAACAGCAGATTGGCCACGCTGAAAAGGAGATTATTTACTTGCAATGCTATTTTCAATCCGCAGTTTCAAACCAAGGAAGAGGGCAAGCCCGAAACCCTTGATTACCGTGTTTTCTTCGTCGACAATTCTGGGAAAAAGGTAAAAAAAAAATGTGGGAGTTTGTTGCAGTGTGTTTTTCTTTATTTTAGGATGATTGATTGCTTATTGGATGCTGTTTCGGAGTTTGATCGTTTGACTTTGATTGAAAAGATGGAGTCTTGGTGGGTTTTAATTTTGATGATGCGGTTGAATAGTGTGATTTGTGCTGATTTCTGTTCTGTTTGGAGCTGGGATTTGTGAAATTTGATTCGGGATTGAATTTGAGACTGTTGGGTAGATGATATATTTTGGATTTAAAGCTGACATTTTTTTTTTCCATAAAACATATTATTTTCATAGCAGTGCTTCTCTTCATGTTACATAGATATTTTGCGAAGAAGGGAAAAAAATTTGCCGATCAAAAAATAAAACGAATTTCCCTACGATAAAGACCAAGATCAAGTCAGTAATGGAAGCCAAGTGTCAGGAAAATGTGTGCTTATGTTTCTTTTCTCTATTTGAGATTCCAGCGATTCTAGCTTAAGCATACAGTTCTTGCTAATATGTGGATTAATGTTATTAAGCTGGTGGATACCATCGTGTTTATTTGGCATGTAGATTTCCCCTTGGCATGATATTCCGCTACATTTGGGCGATGGCGTGTTTAATTACATTGTTGAGATTCCAAAAGAATCAAGCGCAAAGATGGAGGTTGCTACCGATGAGGTGTTTACTCCCATCAAGCAAGATACTAAGAAGGGGAAACTTCGATATTACCCGTAAGAGTGTTTCATCACTTGATATTGTCGCGTGCTTTTCCTTGATGTATTTTATGCATTGCCCCTTCAAAGAAATGAAGGGCTCTCTTTATATGGAACTCGAGCTTTTAATTTCTTTTGTCAAACAAGAAGCTAAATATAGTTGTCTGATTCATTTTCCCTTAAATGTAATACATATTATTAAGTAGTGCAAATGAAAATGCGGAGAAGAGAGCGAGGAGATATAAACGTGATATTTGTATTGTGCCTTAATTTTTATATGTGTCATTGAGCCTACTGAGCCGTCCATCTTACATTTTCGCAGTTACAATATTAATTGGAACTACGGATTGCTTCCACAAACATGGGAAGATCCTTCATTTGCAAATGTTGAGGTTGAGGGGGCATTTGGAGACAATGATCCCGGTATCATATCGTCCTTTTCAACTTCATAGCTTTCCTTCTTCAATTAAACCTCTTTTAATATATCACGAGAAGATGGAAAATCAGAAATAAAGCAAGCAAGCTAGCTAAACAATTAGTGGCAATTTTCTTGTAGTTGATGTTGTTGAGATAGGGCAAAGCCGGGCGAAAATCGGGCAAGTGTTGAAAGTGAAGCCCCTGGCTGCTTTGGCTATGATTGATGAGGGTGAACTTGACTGGAAAATTGTTGCAATTTCATTGGATGATCCTAAAGCTTCACTTGTTAACGATGTCGATGATGTTGAAAAGCATTTTCCGGTATGCAAAATGAACACTCTTTTGTGCGAAACTACCTACTTAATCCTAGCACCTACAAATTTTTTCGTGACTATATGCTTGCGTCATTTGCTTTATCATGAACTTTTGCATCCTCTATATGATGATAGATTATGACGTATTTAAATTCTTGAGTTTTCTGTTTTTCACCGGTTCATATGAATTACATAGGGAACTCTCACAGCAATCAGGGACTGGTTCAGAGACTACAAGATTCCTGATGGAAAACCCGCCAACAAGTTCGGACTTGGCAACAAGCCTGCAAATAAGGTATTAAGTCGAACACTGGTCAGAGATATTTCTGTTTTTCTTTTGGCTTCTTTTCTGTGTTGCCCTGATGGTTTATTAAATCTCGTTTTATCATTGATACAGGATTTTGCTCTTAAAATTATCACCGAAACCAACGAGTCTTGGGCTAAACTTGTGAAAAGATCAATCCCAGCTGGTGAACTTTCACTTGCGTGAGGTACATATTGAGCTTGAGCCCTTGATTTTCTACAGACACCGAAAGTCTCTTGTTGGCATCCTGTTATTTATCTGCCGAGATCAAACGAATTCTGTGTATTATTATGCTGGATTGATTGAGGTTTATGTTTTTTCGAAACACATTGTTTCACACTTGTTCGAATGTGCTGGCCGGCAAAAGGCTGGTCAATGAAGGGATTCTGCTTTAAGAAATCATGCAAGTATCATGTATTTTATGCGCCTCTAAGGTAGTGTTTGGGACTTCCCAGAAGTTCTCCCAAACACTACCTAAACCAAGTGGATTCCCACTCTCACTTGCTCATTCGAGCTGTATGAAGTCAATGAGTGGAGCATTGAAGTCATTGCTAGAGAACTTTTGACACTGTAACTGAGCAGGAAATGCGAGAGTTTTTGGCTTGAATTTTGTTATGTCTCATGTGAGAGACAGCAAATATAATATCAGTGAGTTAATGAATGGAACATAGAAGACATGAAAAATTAGTTCTGTTCATCAATATAAAGATCACAGAAGAAGAAACTATTCACCCCTAGATAATACATAATCAGGCCATTGTGAGTGCCATTTTTGGCCCATCCTCTATTATTCCACAGGTTGATCATTAACCTTTCTTGAGGGATAAGGGTCAACAAGGGACTCCTTTTCTTTTGATCTTGTTTTGAAAATGGAACTGCAACGTGAAACACATTTTGCTAAGGAAAGTTTCACCAAGAGAAAGGGCTCAGACGACGAAGCCTGAGACGCTGATGATGCCTGCGGCATCGGTCTGGTGTGCCAGCTTAGTATGAGCATAGCTGCAGTTGGGGCCATCTCTTTGTCTGTTATTATTCAAGAAAATGGTTTTTGAGCCAAAAAAATTACAATTTTTCTTGAAATGGTAGGGGGCCTTATTTATGGAAGCACGAGTATAGGAGTATAGGGGTAAAGAACGGAAAGAAATTTTCTGTTACAAATTGATGTTACAAAAAATATATGTTACATCAATCGCTTCTTGCTATGTGTTTCGTAGAGAGAGAAATTGAACTTTCATGTAATGGAATAACACATACTTGTCAAGAAATGATTGATGTAACAGACAATGTTACACCAATTTGTAACATAAGATTTTCTCTCGGAAAGAACAAACTGTGGGCCCTGTTTTATTGCATTTCAGTGGGAAAACCCATCGAAAGGCAGCACGCTGGAAAATATAGAATTAAAATAATTTTATGTTGACCAAGAAATCATGTAAAAATATATATCAAAGCCTGTATTTGAATTTTGAATCATAAATATAATATTATTTTTATATACTGTTATCTGAGTTATATGTTTACTAAAATTTATTTTAATATATAATCCATCTACCTGAACATCTACGAGACAGTTTAATATAAAATCCGCCACGCCACCCACAGGGCACTACCTTGTGGGTGACATCGACTTAACCGAGACGGTTTTGTTCATGCCACTCGCAGGGTAGTACCCTGCGGGTGACGTGTAACCCCATGATTGGTTAAAATTAGTGGGTCCTATGTGGGATCCATTAATTTTAAATAATCAAAATCCGCCACGCCAGACATCGACTTAACCCTACGAGGGACTACGACTACAGTAGTTTTTCCGGTCAAATAATTTACATCCATTTATTTTATTGTATCATATTTTTTTGGAGTTAAATCAATCGATTTAATGATTCAGAATCTATGTTAAAATTTACGAATTTCAGGGATAATGTTGTAATTTTTTTTTTAATTAATATGAATAATTTTCTTTTAAACCAATATGAATAATTTTTAAAATCGGATTATTTCAATTATTATAGTGAAAATTAATAGTTTTATTTATTCTTTTTGCATTAAGTGGATAATAATTTATAAATCGTCATTAATGGGCTGATAATTGTATACGGAATTCATAAGTTAGACGTGGATTTTTAATTTGGGTAAATTACATTTACTGTTTGAAATTTAGATATTGCTAAAATCTTTATGAAAAAATGATTTATTTTCAAATTTTGAGCACACACATCTCCATGTTTTCAAATTTTTAACTATGCTGTTATCACATGAAAATGTCGTGGTAGACGTGAAAACTTTCTTTGATAACGCGTTCTCCTCAAGTATCTTTACTGTCCACCTGTTCACCCTCCTGCACACAGTACTAGACAACTCGTGAATGGGTGCCGGAAGAGTTTTTTGCGTGGTCACTCTGATGCCTAAGTCAGAATAGGGCTTAATGGCCAAGAAACTCAAGTAGAATATATGAATGTATATGAAAGTGAATGAATAATAATACATCAAACCTGATATTTATAAGAGACGATGAGAGAGTTTTTCCGATAAGAAATATTATCTTTCCCGCAATATCAGATAGTATTTCCTTATTATCTAAGATTCTGTCTTATCTTCCAAGATATTATCCTTTTCTCAAGGAAACAAAATCTCCCCTAACATCACACCTCTTCCAATTCCTACTCCCGACTCCATCCTCCCCTTCTCCCGAAACCCAATCCAGACAATCTTCTCCCCAAGTCCAACCCACCCCCTCTTGCCCTTCCGAGCCCGAGCTAGGCCTCATTAAGGCCGAGGCGCCGAGGTGCCGAGGTAAGCCTCCTCCATCGAGCCCGAGCTAGGCCTCCTTATGCCTAGGTGGACTTTTTATCCAGAGGAGGTGGACACACGTATATCATATGCACACCTTGCTTATATATTGAAAGGTATCGATTTTCCTCTCATATATGTTTTCAAATAAATGTATGCTCAAGGTTTAAGTGTGGGGGAATTTGATAGTAGTGTTTTTGTTGCATATTTAAAATCATTTAATTATCATTTTTGCATGCATTCATTTGTTTTAATTAAGTTTTTGTTCATATTTCATATATCGTGTCTACATTACATGCTCCCGGGTTTATTGTGTAGGACATAGCATTTTGCTGGAGAATTAGATCAGAATGACGCTCGTTCGATCCGTAAGTTTCTATCGATCAAGCGAGAGAGGTGGTGAATGCGAGACAGAGTTATGCTCGCTCGATCTGCATGTTTACACCGATCGAGCGGGAAAAAGAAGAAAAGACGAAGATTTGGCTCATAGTTATGCTCGCTTGATCGGTATGTTTTTACCGATCGATAGCGATGCAATTTTCGGAAAAAAATCTGTTAAAAAAGGAAATTTGTTTTTGAAGGACTCTAGTATTTAATTAGGCTTTTATTCCGAATTTTACTTACTTTGTAATCAGACTTGAAAGATTTTGACACCAAGAACTCTTGGCGGCTAGTTTTTTTTTTTTTTTTTGTAATTTTCTCAGATTTCTTCTTTTCTTTTGGAATTTTCTTAGGATTTTCATGAGTATGTGTGGCTAAGTTTTATTCTTGGTTGAGGAAGACAAGCCCTTGAATTTATTTGTTTGTGAGATTTGAATTTTCATTGTTTAATTTTTATTTGAGTATCAAGAATTGTTTGGAATCGATTGATATGGTTGTGTGTTTAATTATTGGCATGATCACATGATAATTTTTTCATATAATCTACTGCTTAATTAGAAATCAAATCCGTAATTGTTTGATCCATCTAATTTGTGAAGCAACTATGATTAATATTTTTCTCTTGTGAATTTATTGATTCTTAGGAACAATAATTGAGTAGATTAAATACATCTGTTTGTGTATGTGTTGTCTAGATTCATCAGTCTCACTAGTTTGAATGCTACCATAGATTTAAATCTTGATCGCTTGTATCTTGGTTGATTTATTGGTAAGAGTTATTCTAGAATGCTTGTGTCTAATTAACTAAAATTAAGGTGAGATAGGAATTAAATTTTCAATGATGAATATTGTAGTAACCCAGATTTCATTTTAAGATAATAATATGATAATCATGATTAAGGGTCCAGTCTAAACTGCTGAACTGTTGAGCTGCTGAACTACAGCTAGGGAATGTGAGCAGCTAGGGAAACATGAGCAGCTAGGGAAACATGAGCAGCTAGGGAATTTGCTGCTAGGGATTATACAGCTAGGGATTCTACGGCTAGGGAATTCTGCTGTTAGTCTGTTAGGGAATTTCGTTACTAAGGAAGTTTGAAAAGCTGCTAGGGAATTCCGACCTGCTATTAAGGAATCCCGAACTGCTATTAGGGAAGCCCGAACCCTCCAGGACAGGCAGGCAGGTGTGTGGACGCTTGCATGAATGACAGTTGGCGCCTAAGCATGAGCTGTCAATAATGGTAGTGACTCAGCTCAAGCATCTGATACGTGGCGTGCTTATAGGAGCTCGGACGTCTCGACGTCAGCTCAAGAATCCCGATCACCCCAAATATTTGTCTATAAATAGGAGCTGGGGATTCAGTTATTTTTCACATCACTTCCATCTCACTTCATATCTTAGCTCGGGAAAGAGTAGTTCGGGAATTCGGGAAGGAATAGCTCGGGAAGGAAGAGCTCGGAGTCGGACCAAGAGACCAGTTCGGGTCAAGCTTGAGACCAGGTCAGGTCGGGAGTTGACCTAGGACAGCTAGGGGTTGTCTTTTTCCAGCTTATTCAGACTTCGGTGTTAAGTACGTATACATTGACTGAGATTGCCAGCGAGTATACATGTTTATATGTTGCATTTATTTGGAATTATTATATGGCATGATATATGATTTACCGTTTTCCATATTCATATGTCATGTGCATATACACGTTGAGCCTATACCTTGTTATACCTGACTATAGAGCCGCTCAGCTCTATACTCGATAGTCTATCACTGAGGGTACCGCGACGGCGGGGGCATTTATGTCTGTCTACTCTGGTGTACTAGACGAGTGTGGTTGCACCCAGAGGTTGATCCGTGCGGTGGCAGCACTCATGTGGCGCCGGTACTGAGCATGACTTTTCGGATGACCCTTTACCAGTCATCATGTTGCATGCATTATATATATATGTTTACTCATGTCTATGTACTGGGCGTTAGCGCTCACGTCCTAGTTGTTATCTTGGACACCCTATTCCCTGGGGCAGGTCGCAGGATGGACGGAGCTGGTAGTTCAAGGCAGGACTAGGGAGCAGGAGCCTTGAGGAGTTTTTTTTTTATGCAGCAGGATTCGATATAGCTGTATAATGTTTACTTTTAAGAATTTCGATATGGTTGTATCACTACAGATTTAAGCCTGGATTTTATTACTAAGCTGATATGTAAATTATGGTTATGTTTCCGCACGTTTTACTCTGTTAAGTTATTTTGCTGTATTAAGTTTAATGCATGCTATTAGTTGCCAGTTAGTAGGTGATACCATGCAGGGTCACTACATTTTTGGTATCAGAGCATGCATAGATTTTGGGATTAGTACTTGGGATTTAGTCTAGTAATTCTTGCGCATTGGGATTTTAATGTGTAATTTTTTTCAGGATATGGCTGACAAGAGTCACGGTAGTGTTGGCCAGGGAGGTGGTCATCATCATCGTCGCCATCATCATCAGGATGATCGACATCGTCCTCATGAGGGTAGACATCGCTATACTATTAATAAGTTCATGCAGGTAGGACCAAAACCCTTGGTGGGAGGCGAGAATCCTGAACAGGCGAGGAGTTGGATGTCTAAACTCGAGAGTAATTTTCGTGCTTTCGATTGTACTGAGGATCAGAAGCTGGAAGTTCTAGAATTCGTTCTAGAGGATCGAACACATTTTTGGTGGGATGCCAAGGCTGCTCATGTACGTACTGAGAGAGGACAGGTGATTTGGGGGGATTTCTGTCGGGAGTTCCAGAAATTGTATTTTCCTCCGGCTGTTCGCCAAGCATGATCTATGGAGTTGCTTAATTTGAGGCAAGGATCAATGACTATTGATCAATATCAGCAACGATTTCTTGATCTGCTACCTTTCAGTCCTCATATCAGTAACAGTGATGCATCAAAATATGATATCTTTATGCAAGGATTGAATCAGGATATCTACTCTCAGGTTGTCGTCTGTGATGACCCGGTATCTTTTGAGACTTTTGTGAACCGTTGCCGTCTTGTGGAGACTAGAAACAGGCGGGCACAGTTGATGATGCCAGGACAGCCTAGTGGATCTTTTGAGCCTCGAGCTCAATCTGTTGTGCAATCTGTACCTACGTCTTCTTCTACACCTAGTACTTCATCTGGTTCTCGTGGTTCACGAGGTACATTTCGTTTTGGAAAGAAGAAAAAGAAGGAGGAGTTTTGTAGCCACTGTGGGGGGAAACATCCTTCAGCTTCATGTCGGAGGGCTACTGAGGCTTGTTATATTTGTGGGCAGCAGGGACATCTACGGAGAGATTGTCCTCAGCGCATGGGTTTTGCTAGTGGATCGGGATCACAGGTTGGATCTCAGGATTCTATTGTTCCACGTCAGCATCCAGCACCACAGAGTTCTTCTGGTTATCGTCCCCAAACTCAAGGGCAGGTGTTTGCTCAGTCTCAGGAGCAGGCTACTGAGGGAAGCGATCGCATGTTGGCAGGTACCTTTTTGTTATGTGGTATTCTTGCACTTGTATTAATTGATACTGGAGCATCGCATTCCTTTATTTCTAGTCGCTTTGTTAAGAGACATAGATTACCTTATATATCATTAGATATGGATTTAGTTGTATCTACTCCGTTGGAGCAAGAGATAGTAACTAAGCGTCTAGTGATGAGTTGCCTTCTGGAGTTTGAGGGTAATGTGTTAGCGGCTAATTTGATGATATTAGCGATGGAATATTTTGACTGTATTTTGGAAATAGATATGCTGACTTTGTATCACGCTACTGTGGATTGTTATCAGCGTCTGATACAGTTTCATCCTGTTGAGGGTGATAGCTGGTATTTTTATGGTGAGGGTGCGCGACCTCCGACGCCACTTGTTTCGGCTCTGAAGGCATGTCATGTCTTGGAGTTAGGTGGGGGTGGGCTACCTCATCTATGCAGTTGATATGTCCGCGAGTAGTCCGGGTATTGATCAGCTACCGGTTGTCAGCGAGTTTCCTGACGTATTCCCTGATGAGATTCCTGGTTTTCCTCCGGTTCGAGAGGTTGAATTTGGTATTGATCTAGTACCATGAACTACACCTATATTCCGAGCACCTTATAGTCTGGCACCGTCAGAGATGAGGGAATTGAAACAGCAGTTACAGGATCTGCTTGATAAGGGATATATTCGTCCGAGTGTTTTTCCGTGGGGAGCACCTGTGTTATTTGTCAAGAAGAAGGATGGATCGATGCGACTGTGTATTGATTACAGGCAGTTGAATCGTGTCACCATCAAGAATAAGTATCATTTACCGCGGATTGATGATCTGTTCGATCAACTACAGGGTACTTTTGTCTATTCTAAGATAGATCTGAGATCGGGATACCACCAGATGCGGGTATGAGACTCAGATATTTCTACGACTGCTTTTAGGACCAGATATGGGCATTATGAATTTCTGGTAATGCCATTCGGTTTGACGAATGCACCGGCAGTCTTCATGAATCTGATGAATCAGATATTTCGGGAATATCTGGATAGATTTGTCATCGTCTTCATTGATGATATTCTTGTCTATTCTCATGACAAGGATGAGCATGCACAACATCTGAGAATTGTATTGCAGACGTTACGAGATAAGCAGTTGTATGCGAAATTGAGCAAGTGTGAATTTTGTCTTGATCGGGTAGTGTTTCTTGGTCATGTGATTTCTAGTGAAGGAATATCTGTTGATCCTAGTAAGATAGAGGCAGTGCTGAACTGGTCTCGTCCGATGACGGTTGCTGAGATTCGTAGTTTCTTGGGTCTAGCGGGATATTACCGTCGGTTCATCGAGAATTTTTCACAGTTGGCCAGGCCTTTGACTCAGCTTACTCAGAAAGATTTTATCTTCATTTGGTCCTCGGATTGTGAGGAGTCATTTCACGAGCTACGTAGACGTCTTACTACTGCACCTGTGCTAGCTCTACCTTCTGGATCAGGAGGTTATGTTGTCTATACTGATGCCTTTGGTTAGGGGTTAGGATGTGTTCTGACACAGCGTAGACATGTTATTGCCTATGCTTCCCGACAGTTGAAGACGCATGAGACTAACTATCCAGTGCATGATCTCGAGTTGGCCGCCATTGTATTTGCGCTCAAGATTTGGAGGCATTATCTTTATGGCGAGAAATTTGAGATATTTACGGATCACAAGAGTTTGAAGTATTTATTCACTCAGGCGGAGTTGAATATGCGACAGAGACGCTGGATGGATCTTCTGAAGGATTATGATTGTGAAATCAAATATCATCCAGGTTCTGCCAATCTTACTGCTGATGCCTTGAGTCGGCAGGTGAGACTTTCTGCACTTCAGACTAATGAAATATCTCATATGATTCAAGAGTGCTGTTCATTGAGTTTTACGCTCAAGCACAAGAAAGGGAGAAATGAGATTCGTTTGTATACTATTCTATCTGAGCCAGCATTGTATTCTCGGATCAGAGATGCTCAGATATCTGATGTTAAGACTCAGCGTTTGGCACGTCTGGCCAATGGAGTTAATACATCTGGATTCCATTTTCAGGCAGATGGTTTATTGTGCCTATCTAATCGAGTGGTTGTACCTAATGTTGCGGAGCTCAGGAATGATATTCTATCTCAAGCTCACAGGAGTCGATTATCTGTTCATCCTGGTAGCATGAAAATGTACAAGGACTTGCGAACTAGATTCTGGTGGAAAGAGATGAAGCGAAGTGTTTATCAGTTTATTTCTAGATGTTTGGTTTGTCAACAGCTCAAGGCTGAACATCGATGACCAGGTGGATTACTGCAGAATCTTGAGATTCCCGAATGGAAGTGGGAGCACGTGACTATGGATTTTGTCACCCACTTGCCTATGACTTCACGTCAGTGTGATGCTATCTGGGTTGTCGTTGACCGTTTGACGAAATCAGCACATTTCATTCCTTACAACCGGGAGTATTCTTATGATCGCATGGCACGCTTATATATCCAGGAGATAGTGCGATTGCATGGGATTCCAGTGAGCATAGTTAGTGATAGAGATCCGCGATTTACCTCACGTTTTTGGGGTAGTTTTCAGCAGGCGTTGGGTACCACTCTGAGTTTGAGTACTGCATATCATCCGGAGACTGACGGGCAGGCAGAGCGGACGATTCGTACGTTGGAGGATATGCTACGTTCGTCTGTCATGGACTTTGGCTTATCTTGGCAGGATCAATTATCTTTGATCGAATTTGCCTACAATAACAGTTATCATCGTAGTATTGATATGGCACCTTTTGAGGCATTGTACGGTCGACGGTGTCGTACTCCGTTATTCTGGGATGAAGTCGGGGAACGACAAGTCGAGGGTCCTGAATTGGTGCAGCAGATTGTAGACAAGGTAGATTTGATCAAACATAGGATCAAAGCTGCTCAAGATCGGCAAGCCAGTTATGCTAATATTCGCCGTCGGCCACTTCAGTTTGAGCCTGGTGAATATGTGTTCTTACGAGTATCACCTTTCAGGAAGGTGATGAGATTTGGTGTGAAAAGCAAGTTGTCTCCTCGTTTCATTGGGCCTTTCTAGATACTGGAAAAGATCGGAGATGTTGCATATCGTCTGGCATTACCACCATCTCTTTCCAGTATACATAATGTTTTCATGTGTCGTTACTTCGACAGTACATAGCTGATGAATCTCATGTGATTCAATCTATTGATATTCAGCTAGAGCCAGATTTGTCTTTTGTTGAACGACCAATCCGTATCCTAGACAGGAAGGAGAAAATTTTTGGAACAAGACTATACCACTTGTGATGGTACAGTGGCAGCGCCGAGGCGTTGAAGAAGCAACTTGGGAAACGGAGAGTCGTATGCAAGCGGAATATCCTGAGTTGTTTGCTTTATACTTTTGATTACCATGTATCAGTGTAATTACCGTTTGTTGTAATAAGACATGGTTTTCTGTTTCATATTGTTATCTTAATTTATCTTTAGATTTTATTTCGCGGACGAAATATCTAAAGGTGGGGAGAATGTAGTAACCCAGATTTTATTTTAAGATAATAATATGATAATCATGATTAAGGGTCCAGTCTAAACTGCTGAACTGTTGAGCTGCTGAACTACAGCTAGGGAATATAAGCAGCTAGGGAAACATGAGCAGCTAGGGAATATGAGCAGCTAGGAAAACATGAGCAGCTAGGGAATATGAGCAGCTAGGGAAACATGAGCAGCTAGGGAATTTGCTGCAAGGGATTATACAGCTAGGGATTCTATGGCTAGGGAATTCTGCTGTTAGTCTGTTAGGGAATTTCGTTACTAAGGAAGTTTGAAAAGCTGCTAGAGAATTCCGACTTGCTATTAAGGAATCCCGAACTGCTATTAGGGAAGCCTGAACCCTCCAGGACAGGCAGGCAGGTGGGTGTGTGGACGCTTGCATGAATGATAGTTGGCGCCTAAGCATGAGCTGTCAATAATGGTAGTGACTCAGCTCAAGCATCTGATACGTGGCGTGCTTATAGGAGCTCGGACGTCTCGACGTCAGCTCAAGAATCCCGATCACCCCAAATATTTGTCTATAAATAGGAGCTGGGGATTCAGTTATTTTTCACATCACTTCCATCTCACTTCATATCTTAGCTCGGGAAAGATTAGTTCGGGAATTCAGGAAGGAATAGCTCGGGAAGGAATAGCTCGGGAAGAAAGAGCTCGGGGTTGGACCAAGAGACCAGTTCGGGTCAAGCTTGAGACCAGGTCAGGTCGGGAGTTGACCTAGGACAGCTAGGGGTTGTCTTTTTCCAGCTTATTCAGACTTCGGTGTTAAGTACGTACACATTGACTGAGATTGCCAACGAGTATACATATTTATATGTTGCATTTATTTGGCATTATTATATGGCATGATATATGATTTACCGTTTTCCATATTCATATGTCATGTGCATATACACGTTGAGTCTATACCTTGTTATACCTGACTATAGAGCCGCTCAGCTCTATACTCGATAGTCTATCACTGAGGGTACCGCGGCGGCGGGGGAATTTATGTCTGTCTACTCTGGTGTACTAGACGAGTGTGGTTGCACCCAGATGTTGATCCATGCGGTGGCAGTACTCATGTGGCACCGGTACTGAGCATGACTTTTTGGATGAACCTACCCTTTACCAGTCATAATGTTGCATGCATTATATACATATGTTTACTCATGTCTATGTACTGGGCGTTAGCGCTCACGTCCTAGTTGTTATCTTGGACACCCTATTCCCTGGGGCAGGTCGCAGGATGGATGGAGCTGGTAGTTTAAGGCAGGACTAGGGAGCAGGAGCCTTGAGGAGTTTTGTTTTATGCAGCAGTTCGATATAGCTGTATAATGTTTAATTTTAAGAATTTTGATATGGTTGTATCACTACAGATTTAAGCCTGGATTTTATTACTAAGCTGATATGTAAATTATGGTTATGTTTCCGCACGTTTTACTCTGTTAAGTTATTTTGCTGTATTAAGTTTAATGCATGCTATTAGTTGCCAGTTAGTAGGTGATACCATGCAGGGTCACTACAAATATTAAATGAGAGTTAATTATTTTTAGTGAGTCGATGATCGAGTGAATAACTTCAACGGTGTAGTCGACCGATACCAAGGCTTGTTAATTTACTATTTTTCATATTCTCAATCTTGCATGTTAGTGATAAAATTGAATTTAAAGTATTTTAAAATTTTTAGTAGTTAATTTCAAAAATAAAAATCCCCTATTTATCAGTTTTAAGATTACCATGAACGAGCGATACCCTAATCGCTCCCTTGACGATGGTGATGGCTCGCCGACCGATCTAGAACAACCGGATAGGGGTAAAACGTCCTATGCAGCTGCGTTCTTGGCCTCTTCACCAAGAACGTCTCGGAAAAGTTTTATAGAAGGCGGCGATGGAGTGATCCAATGCAAGCCGATGGTCCTATACAAAAATAAGCTAGGGATTTTTTTCTCGGAAGAAGAGATTTCCGCGATGGAGAAGACATATCCATTTGCTTTGATCGGAAAATTCTCGGGTGGATGGTCTACCAAGGAGCGAACTTTACAAGCTTTTGCGGGTGTAGGGTCTATAGGGCCTTACACTGTCAAATTCCTGCGACCCGGGTTTTTGTTTATTGATTTTAAGCTGGAGGAAGACATGACAAGATTCTGGGGAAAGGGGAGATGATATTTACAGGGTCATTTGTTACGTGTGTTCAAATGGACGCCGAAGTTTGATTCTCAGAAAGAGAGTTCCATCGTCCCGGTTTGGGAACGTTTTTCGGATTTGCCAATATCATTATTTGACAAAAAGCTTTTGTATAAGATTGCAAGCCTCGTCGATAAACCTTTAAAATTGGATGAAGCCACGTCTAAATCAGAGAGACTTACCGTGGCCAGAGTTTGTGTGGAAATTGACTTGTTGAAGCCTCGACATGACGAAGTTTATATTGGCCTCGGTGACAAGATTTTCCAGCAAAAAGAAATTTACGAATGCATTCCAAAATACTGCTCATGTTGCGCCATGTTGGACATGGGATTGAGGATTGTTTTGTTAATGGTCATGTTCCAAGGCCGTCTCTCAGAAATAAAAAAACTTGTTGATCTTCGTGAAGTGATAAACGATAAGAGGCAAAAAAAATCAGCTCCTAATGTCGAAGATTATTTCCAGCCTTCGGATTTAGTGCCAAGCAATCTTCGAATGGTTTGGCAGAAGGTGGGGTCAAAAAAAGGGAAAGAGAAGGTGGTGGTGGATGTAGAACAGGGTATAGATGCTCCTCCTCCTAATGATATGCATGGTTCTCCAAAAAAGATGGAAGATGAGCATATATTCTTGGGGCCTCGCAGCCCGTATTATTTTCAAGGATCAAAATCTAGAAATTGTTTTGATCCGCTTCTTGAAGTATTATATGATGAACCAGTGGTGCAGCAACCAATGGAGGGTTCTGATTTGGTTAAATCTCCGTTCGCATCCTACAGAAGGAAAACTTCGACGATCTTGATCTAAGTGTGGATAATCTCGCAGATGATCCTGTGCTTGCTAGGAGTTTGGTTATTCCGAATAATTCTATAGGTAACAAAAAATTTGATGGGATTTGGTAGGGTTCATGGGTAGATGGGGTGTTTAATCAAGAAGGGGTTGAGGTTGCCCTCGTTCCTAATTCAGTTGATGACAGTGGTGAATTTTCTGAAAGTGAGCATGAGCAGATTTTGGATTCAGGAGGTAATAGACTGGAATATCGTTTGAAGGATGGAGAAATAGCTAAGTGCAGTAATCACCCTCCCATACCGGAGGAGGGGATGTTAAAAATTGTGCAGATTTCTGAAGTTGTGGCTGATAAACCCATAATACATGGTGCTGGATCGCAGAAGAGAGGGCCTGGGCATCCTTCTAAAGGAAGTAAATCGGTAAACACATTAGTGGCAAGAGGTGGTCAAAGCAAGCTAGTTGGAGAATCGGAAAATCTTTCTTAATGTTGAACGGTCTCATTTGGAACGTGCGAGGTATCGGAAATAAATCTTCTCAGCGAAGAATTAGATTCTTGAAAGATTCTAACCCTATATTGTTTCTAGCAATCCTTGAGCCGATGCATGTTCTTGATCAAGGATGGCATAGTAACAAATTTGGGTTCTCTTCTGTTATGGCCAATGTGAATAATAAAATATGGTTTTACAGTGTTGAGGATATTTGTGTTTCTGTAATTGCCGACCATGAGCAGTTTCTGCATCTGAAAATTTCGTCCGGATTGTTTCCTACTGATATTATCCTTTCTATTGTATATGCTAAATGCAACCGGGTACTTCGGAGGAATTTGTGGGAAAGCCTTCTTGATTGTCAACCTCAAGACGGCTTTCCTTGGGTTGTTCGTGGTGATTTTAACATCATTGCAGATCCTTTGGAACATTCTCTAGGAGTGGTTAATCAACCTGAGGTATGCATGAATTTTCTGAGTTCATTGTTTCTGCTGGATTAGCAGATGCAGGTTTTGTTGGTTCTAGATTTACCTGGACGAACTCAAGAATTTGGAAACGTCTGGATCAGATCCTGATATCTTCTTCCTGAGCGAACTTTTTTAACTCTTTCAAGGTTGAGCATCTGCATCGGGGAAATTCGGATCACTGTCCTTTACTGATTTCGGCTCCCTATTTGCCTAAACCGAAGGGTTCGTTCAGATTTCAGAACATGTGGTTGCTTCACTCTGATTTCATGCAGAAGATTCTTTTAAATTGGAATAATCCTTGTGTGAGAGGGGCATGTCTCGGTTCATTATTAAGTTAAAGAGACTTAAAAATCATTTAAAGTGGTGGAATCAGGAGGTTTTTTGCAACATTCATGATAAAGTTAAGTCTATGGATTTGGTGGCTGCCCAAGCAGAAGTTAATTTTGAATTGGATCATTCGGAAGGTAATAGGGTGGAATTGTCTCTAGCTAAAGCCAATTTATCACTCTGTCTAGCTATGGAAGAAGCGTTCTGGAAGCAAAAAGGGTCGACCAAGTGGATTGTGGATGGGGAGAAAAACACAAATTTTTCACAATATGGTTAATCGGAGGCGTAACAGAAATAATATTCAGGATTTGGGAGGATGGGGTTGCTATCGAATCTCCTGAGCAAATCTCGATTTCTGGAGCTCAGTTTTTTGAGGAATTGTTAACTGGAGAACCTACTGCTTTTAATATGGCTGATTTTGATCTAATATCGGCTTTAATAGATGAAGTGGATAATCATATGCTGGGAGCTCCTATCTTGGATGAGGAGGTTTTTAACTGTGTCTGTTCTCTGAATGAAGATAGTGCTGCAGGTCCGGATGGCTTTTATGCCGGTTTTTTTCGTAGATGTTGGGAGATTATTAGAATGGACGTTATGGATGCTTTTCGTGAGTTTTGGGCTGGATCTCCGCTTCCTAGGAGTTTCACGGCAACAACAATTATCTTGCTCCCCAAAAATGAAAATGCTCAAAGGTGGACTGAATTCAGATCGATTAGCCTGTGTAATGTGATCAACAAAATTTTCACAAAACTTATCACTGTTCGGTTGAGTCGAATTATGCATAAGATTATTTCTCCTTTGCAGAGCGGTTTTGTTGCAGGCCGGTTAATTTCTGAAAATATTCTTCTGGCTCAAGAGATGGTTCAGCATCTTATTTATCCTGTTAGAGGAGGAAACATTATTATAAAACTTGATATGGCTAAGTCTTATGATCGAGTGCAATGAGATTTCTTGCTTAAAATGTTTCGGGCCTTTGGGTTCACTGAGGAGATCTGTCAGATGATTATGAAGTGTGTGAATAATTGTTGGTTCTCTGTTAACATTAATGGCTCTATGTCTGGGTTTTTTTCTTCGAACATAGGTCTTCGACAAGGGGATCCACTTTTGCCCTTGTTGTTTATTATAGCGGCAGAGTATTTGTCTCGGGGTCTTGATAATCTTTTTGCTAGGAAAAAGAGTCTTCTCTTTCGCACTGGGAGGCCTTTTTGTTTGTCGCATTTGGCCTTTGCAGATGATCTTATTCTGTTCTCTAATGGTTCGGTCCCAGGTATCCGTAGTATTCGAGAATTCCTTTACCAGTATGAACAGTGTTCGGGACAACTTATTAGTAATGCAAAAAACATTATCATTACAGCTAATACATGCTCGGAGGAGAAGAAGAGCAGATTATATAGTATTACTTGTTTTGGGGAAGGTGCACTTCCAGTTCGTTATTTGGGTGCTCCGTTATATTTGGGGCACAAGAAGTCTTCTTACTTTAATCATATTGTTGTAAATGCCAGCAAAAAGTTACAGGGATGGGATATAGCAGTAGGCTTGTGTTGATCAAAAGTGTATTATGCGCTATGCCTATTTATTTATTTTAGGTTTTACAACCCCCGGGAATAGTCCTGCATCAATTCGAAATGTTATGTGCTAAATTTTTATGGGGTTCGAAACAGGGAAGTCAACTATTCATTGGATTTCTTGGGAACAGATATGTCATCCAATTTCTGAAGGGGGTCTGGGGATCCACCGTCTGAAAGATATGATTACATCTTTTTCTATTAAAATCTGGGTTAGATTTAGAACGGTGGAATCGCTTTGGAGTAGTTTTCTCAATATGCCCTATTGCCGAACATCTTTTCCTGCAGAGGTGAAACTTGTGCAGATCACGTCGCCTACTTGGCGCAGATTGATGAAGATCAGGAATCGTGCTGAACCGCAAATTGGTTGGCGTATTGGTGATGGGAACAACATAAGTTTTTCGTTCGATTCTTGGATTCCGAATTGTCCTCTTTCAGCGTTATCTCCTATTCAAGGGTCCTTGGCAAGAAGGGTTAGCTGGTTTATGATTGATCGTCATTGGAATTTAGATCGGCTTCTACTTGTGGTTCCTCAAGATGTTTCCTTCGGTATAATGGAATTCCCAATCCATCAGTTCTCTGAGGATGTTGCGATCTGGAAACCTTTGAAAAATGGGATGTTCACGCTAAAATCTACATGGGAATTTGTTAGGCACAGACGTGCTGTGGTAGGGTGGTTAACAGGTTGCTGGTTAAAACTTTTTAGACCATCAATATCTATTTTCTGTTGGCATTGGTTTTATAAATGACTTCTTGTGGATGATATTCTCCAAGATAGGGGTATTTCTTTAGCTTCAAAGTGTCAGTGCTGCCAAACTCGGGAGTCTTTTGATCACTTGTTCTTTTCGAGCACAACTTTTGTATATGTCTGGCAGTTCTTTGCGTCATGCTTTGGAGTGCAGAATTTTTATAATTTCTCCAGCTGGAAAGTGGAGGAAGAGTGGAGACGAAATGGGCATATAAGAGAGTTGTTTCCTTTTATGATTATTTGGTTCCTCTAGAAAGCTAGGAATGACCACAAACACAAGGGTGTGCACATCCTTTCGGCTAGGATTATTGTGCTTGTTTAGGAGTTTATTATTTCTCTTAGCCGTGCAGGTGTTTTGCATCCGATTCATTGGGTTGGGTATGTGGAAGTTGCTTCTATGATGGGGCTGCATGACCGAATTACTTGTCATTCTTACATACGAGTAATTCGATGGGTGCGTCCACCAGTTGGTTATTTTAAATTAAACACGGATGGGTGTTCGAAAGGTGGAGGTCAATCGGGGATTGGTGGTATTATCAAAGATCATGCAGGCAGAACAATCCTCGCGTTTCATGAATCTATTGGAATTGGGACCAATACTAGAGCTGAGCTTTTTGCTATTCTCAAGGGGCTGAAGCTTTGTTTGCTTTATGATTTGTTTCCTTTGTGGCTTGAAGTGGATTCCATGGTGGCCTTATCCATCATTGATGTGGATATTGCGTGCTGGGATTTTTCCAGCACTCAGACTCAAATTCAGGGAATTTTACAATCTCAAGTGGTTCGGAAGTCTCATGTTTATCGAGAAGCAAATGCGGCGGCGGATGAATTGGCAAACATGGGACTGGTGAAGGGCGCGACTATACTACATCCGCAGGACATCACAGGACGCCTCAAAGGAATATGTCGCTTAGATAGAACTGCTCTGCCGTATATTAGAATTAATTCTTCATTTTTATTTTCTTGAATTTCGAATTTATATATGTGTTGATAAACTTCGTTGGTGCTCTTGTAATTTTGAGAGGTTTTGGTTTATTCCCCCTCTCTTGGTTTCCTTTTTTATTAATAAAGGGTAGAGGTCCGCCTAACCCCCACTGCCACAAGAGGAGGCTTTTGTGAAAAAAAAATCCCCTATTTATTTATTTTTAGTATTTTTAAGAACACGAATAAATTTCACTTTCTTTGTGGGAACGATCCCTACTCTCGCTAATATATATTTTATTTATCTGAGTTGAGTTGGGTAATTTGGGTGCGATACGACTAAGAGCTACCAAATTTTGGCGTCGTTGCCGGGGAACGGTGTTTAATTTATTGTGTTCTAGTTAATTTGTTATAGCTTATTCTGTTTCGTTTCTTTTATTCTAGTACTTATCTAGTCGTTCATGTCTGCAGGAGAATCTTCAGAAGAAAAATTTCCCTACGATCCTGAGATTGATAAAACTTTTCACCGACAACGAAGAGAAGCTCGAAGGAGACTAGAAGAGAACAAAGATCAAACTGAAAATCTCGAAGAAGAGATGACTGCCAACGCAAATCTGAGCCTGAGACAACTGGGCACTCCTGATCTAAATCAGCAGCCTTTATGCATTATTTTTCCTACTCTAGAAGCTAATGCTACATTTGAGTTAAAATCCGGAATAATTCACTTATTGCCTTCTTTTCATGGTCTTGCGGGTGAGGATCCTCACAAGTACTTGATGGAATTCCATGTGGTATGCACGAGTATGAAACCCCATGGAGTAACAGAGGAGCATATCCAACTGAGAGCTTTTCCTTTTTCTTTGAAGAATGCTGCAAAGGATTGGCTGTACTATTTACCACCTGGATCCATCACAACCTGGACTGAAATGAAGAGAATCTTTCTGGAGAAATATTTCCCAGCTTCTAGAGCAGCGAATGTCAGGAAGGAGATATACGACATCAACAATATATGGGAGATTCACTTCATGAATACTGAGAGCGGTTCAAAAAGCTGTGTGCTAGCTGCCGCAACATCAGATAAGTGAGAACCTTTTAATTCAATATTGCTATGATGGTTTGTTACCTCATGACAAGAGCATGGTAGATGCAGCCAGTGGAGGAGTTTTTGTGGACAAAACTCCACGAGAGGCAAGGAACTTGATAGAGAATATGACTGCCAATTCTCAGCAATTTGGCACCAACAGAAGTGATCATGCACCCAAAAAGAATAATGAGGTAAATGTTTCTTCCCTTGAGCAAAAATTGATTGAACTAACGTCTCTTGTGCATCAAATGACTGTAGGAAATGGACAGACTGAAACGGCATGTGGAATTTGCGCTGCTGTGGGACATGCAACTGACATGTGTCCCACACTTCAAGAGGAGTCGGTCAAACAGGTGAATGCTACTGACGGATTTCCTGGACCACTCCAGCGGAAGTATGATCCTTCTTCCAAAACATACAATCCAATTTGGAAAGATCATCCTAATCTTAGATACGGAAACCCTATGGAGAATCAACCGGGACCTCAGGTACAACCGCATAATCAAGCCTACGGGCCACCGTATCCTCCACAACAGCAGCGTCCTCAAATTCCAGCACCAGGTGAGTTTCTAGAATATATAGTTAAGGATCTTGCAACTAATACTCTGAATTTCCAACAGAAAACCCGAGCAAGTATCCAAAACTTGAATGCCCAGATGGGACAGCTCGCCACTGCAATCAAGAAGTTGGAAGCACAACATTCCAACACTTTACCATCTCAAAAAATTCCGAAACCAAGAGAGAATGCAAGTGCAATCACTCTACGAAATTGGAAGGAGTTAAAGGTCAAGGAGAAGGTAATAGATGTTTCATCCAAGAAGGAACAGAATGAAAAGCTGAAGCTGGATGATAAAGAAGCAACTCAGGGAGAAGCGCAAAAAAGTAAGTTCCCTTCTCTTTTTGAGTATAAACCCATAGCTCCTTTTCCCTTAGCACTTAAGGAATCTAGGAAATATGAAGGGACTAAGGAACTCTACGACACTTTTTGTAGATGTGAGGTAAACATTCCATTGCTAGATGCTATTAAGCAGGTACCTCGCAATGCGAAGTTTTTGAAGGAATTGTGCTCTGCAAAAAGGAAGCAGACGTTGAAAGGGTGTCAGAAGATAGAGCTGGGAGAAAATGTATCTGCTGTGATCCAAAGGAAATTGTCTGCAAAATGCAAGAATCCAGGTATATTCTCTATCCCATGTACCATATGGAATGTTATACTAGAAAAAACCATGTTAGATCTAGGAGCATCAATAAATGTCATGCCATATTCTATTTATGCATCCTTGAAGCTTGATCCTTTGAATAAAACTGGAATTGTCATACAATTGGCTGATAGGTCTAATGTATACCCTAGGGGAGTAGTAGAGGATGTGTTGGTGCAAGTAAATAATTTGGTGTTTCATGCTGATTTTTATGTACTCGGCATGGAAAATGGTGATCACAATAGTCCAATTCTGTTAGGCAAACCATTTTTGAAAACGTCGATGACAAAAATTGATGTTCACAGTGGCACACTTACTATGGAATTTGTGGTGAGGTCGTTAAATTTAATATTTATGATGCCATGAAATTTCCTAATAGTGATGATTGTGTATATTCTGTTGGCATTGTGGATTACTTGGCACAAGAGTGTTTTGAGATTGCAGGGAAATATGAGCTAGAGGTGGCTATTATAGCACTCATTCAAATGCACAATGAGGGAATTTGTTTCAATGAAGAAGTGAAAGAGATTGTGACAATTCTAAACTGTGCCCCTAAGCTACCTCAATTAGGTAATATTTAATATATCTCTTTACCAGTACCTAATACTCGGCGTCTTCCCTCTGTTTTGCAGGCACCAATCATTGAGCTAAAAACGTTGCCCAAACATCTCAAATATGTTTTACTTGGAGAAGGAAAAACATTTCCAGTTATCATCTCTAGCAGTTTGGAAGTCAAACAAGAGGAGCAACTCGTCAAGGTTTTAAGGGAACACAAGACTTCTATAGGATGGACCATTGCGGATATCAAGGGAATCAGCCCTTCTACATGCATGCATAAGATTCTGATGGAAGAAGGAGCAAGCCCCTCGCTTCAGCCGTAAAGGAAATTGAACCCACCTATGATGGAGGTGGTGAAGGCCGAAATTCTCAAACTCCTTGAAGTGGAGTGATTATCCAATTTCTGACAGCCAGTGGGTTAGCCCTGTCCAAGGGGTTCCCAAGAAAACCGTAATTACCGTGGTGAAGAACAATGATGATGAATTGGTTCCCACCCGTATTCAAAATGGGTGGAGGGTTTGTATAGACTATAGGAAATTGAATGCTGGAACCCGAAAGGAACATTTCCCTTTGCCTTTTATTGATCAAATGATTGAAAAATTGGCTTGTCATTCTTACTATTATTTTCTTGATGAATATTTTGGATATTTTCAGATCGCAATTGCACCAGAGGATCAGGAGAAGACAACATTCACTTGCCTATTTGACACCTTTGCTTATCGGCGTATGCCCTTTGGACTCTACAACGCATCAGCCACATTCCAACGGTGTATGGTTAGTATTTTCTCTGACTTTATTGAGCACATATTAAAGGTCTTCATGGACAATTTTACCGTCTATGGTGATACGTTTGGCTTGTCTAATCTTACTCTTTTCCTTAAACGATGTGTCGAAACCAATCTAGTCTTAAATTATGAAAAATGTCATTTTATGGTTGGTCAAGGTATCGTTTTAAGCCATGTCGTCTCGTCTAAGGGAATTGAGGTAGATAAAGCAAAAATTGATATCATTCAGTCTTTACCTTATCCCACTTGTGTGCGGGAAGTGCGCTCTTTTCTTGGCTATGCAGGTTTTTATAGGAGATATATTCAGGACTTCGCCAAGATCGCATCCCCCATGTGCAAGCTGTTGCAGAAAGATTTCTCTTTTGAGTTTGATGAATCGTGCAAAACTTCTTTTGACAAACTCAAAGACTCATTTACTTCGGCACCTATCATCCAACCACCTGACTGGAGCAAACCGTATGAAATCATGTGTGATGCCAGCGACTACACGGTAGGAGCGGTATTGGGACAAAGAGTTGGGAAAGCATTGCATGCCATCTACTACGCCTCGCGCATTCTGAACGATGCCCAACGGAATTATTCCACCACTGAGAAGGAGCTTTTAGCTGTAGTTTTTGCTTTAGAAAAATTCAGATCTTATTTACTTGCTCCTAAAGTTATTGTTTATTCTAATCATGCAGCTCTTCGGTTTCTAATGGTGAAGAAGGAGGCCAAGCCAAGGCTAATAAGATGGATATTGCTCCTAAGAAAATTTGATGTGGAAATCAAGGATAAGAGAGGAACAGAGAATAGAGTGGCTGATCACTTGAGCCGCCTGGTTCACATTGACGAGGAGCTGTGTTTGCAAGAATAATTTCCTGACGAGCAATTATTTTCAGCAAACACCGCATTACCCTGGTACGCACATATAGTCAATTATTTAGTTACTAATGGGTTTCCCTCAGGTTTTTCCAAGGCACAAAAAGATAAAATTAGAATTGATGCTAAGTACTACGTGTGGGATGCCCCTTACCCGTGGAAACATTGCGCTGACCAAGTTATAAGAAGATGCATATCTGAAGGCGAGGTAATCCCTATCCTCACGTTTTGTCATTTGTACGCTTTTGGCTGTCATTTGGTGCAAAAAGAACAACAAGGAAGGTGTTAGACTGTGGATTTTTTTGGCCATCCATATTTCGAGACGCTTACTTTTTCTGTAAGCGTGTGCTCAATGTCAAAAGACAAGTAATATATCCCAGCGAAAGGAGATGCCTCAGCAACCCATTTTAGTTTGCAAAATTTTTTATGTGTGGGGCATCGACTTCATGGGGCCGTTTCCTAGTTTTTTTGGATTTATTTATATATTACTGGTTGTGGACTATGTTTCGAAATAGGTAGAAACTAAGGCCACCCGTACTGACGATTCCAAAGTGGTTGCAGAGTTTATCAAGCATAACATTTTCTCTAGGTTCGGGGTTCCACGAGCCATTATAAGTGATAGAGGAATGCATTTTTGCAACCGAACTGTGGCTAGTTTGTTGAAAAAGTACCATGTCACTCACAAGATCTCCACTGCATACCATCCGCAATCCAATAGCCAAGATGAAGTTTCGAATAGAGAGATCAAATCTATCATAGAGAAAACAGTGAATCCGACAAAGAAAGACTGGAGCTTGAGACTTGATGATGCTCTCTGGGTCTACAGAACTGCGTACAAGATGCCGATTGGAATGTCACCATATCGCCTGATTTTTGGGAAACCATGCCATATGCTAGTGGAATTGGAGCACAGAGCTTATTGGGCTATTAAGAATTTCAATATGCAGATGGATGATAGTGGGGAACACAGGAAGCTGCAGTTGCATGAGTTGGAAGAGATCCGCAATGAAGCATATGCCAATTCCAAGATTTACAAGGAAAAGACAAAGACCTTCCATGACAAGATGATCTCCAGAAGGGAATTTGAAGTCGGTTAGAAAGTCCTTCTCTATCACTCACGACTTAGGTTATTCCCAGGTAAGTTGCATTCCAGATGGATTGGTCCTTTTGTTATTACTAATGTTTTTTCCCATGGTGCAGTTGAAATTCAGAGCTTGGAGACCTCAAAGATATTCAAGGTGAATGGACAAAGATTGAAACACTATTTTGAAGGAGTCCAAGCGAACGAAGGGGAGGATGTGCATGACCTTAAACTCGAGGATCCAAAAGACATTGCGTAAACAGATGCATACAATCGAGATATAGACTGTCACTTTAGCGCTTATTGGGAGGCAACACAGTGCTCTTTTCCCTCCTCTAGTTTATTTAGTTTTATTTAAAATGTTTTCTTGAATTTTTAATTTTATTTATTTATTTATTTTATTTTGATCAATTTGCTTAATATTCGTTTGTTTTTACAAAATTTATTGGCTCGCTCGATCGGTCAGTTTTTACCGATCGAGAGAGATTTTTTCTGCCTTAAGCTTAAAACTTGGTTCGCTCGATCGGTCAGTTTTTACCGATCGAGCGAGCACACATCTGGGGCGATTTAATTGTTTTCTTCCCTCTTCTTTCTCACTTTTCTTTACCCCTTTTCTCAGAAATCCCTAGCCCCTAAACTCGAATTTCCTCATTCTCATACATATTCTTCTTAAATCGCAGGGCATAAAGGGTTACTTGGCCGCCATTCTTCACCATCCTCTCCGCTGCGTGCCGTCGATTCCGCCGCCCCTCTCCGCCCCTGTTTTGTGCAGCAGCGAACCATGTCAACCGGGCCTCCTCCATCAATTTCCTCAGAAATCTCGCTGAGAGCCACGCTGCTTGTTCTTAAGCAATCTCGGCCGTCCTCTATTCCATATTTTTCCGGCTCTCGTTACCTCATCTCGGCCGCCCCTCTGCAACCCACCAGCCACCAAGAGCAATCTCCATTTTATTCCAAAATTCACCGCCTATCGCTATTCCGGCCAAGCGCTCTCGTACCTCCGTTGAGTCATCTCAATCCGCAGCTCCTGTCTCCTCCGCGCGAATTACCGGCCGATTCATCAATCACGTGCCTCGTGAACGATATGACTTGGCTAAACTCCATCATTCCCCAATCCCCGAAAGAAGAGTTGAACTTACTTTTCGAGACGGTAGAGTTGAAATCGATATTGGGCATCGAAATTGGGCGTGTATTTGGCCAACAACCGAAAGCGGCCATAGTTCCGCTCGTGCATGAATTTTACGCTAACGCGGCCGAGAGGGAGGTTGGTAAAGCGTTTGTCCGAGGGAAGCTAGTCTCTTTTGATGAAAATATGATTAATGAATTTCTTGAGACCCCCAATGTTGACGATAGTCTGTATCAGAGCCTCAAGTACGATCCGGATTTTAATGAGGTTATAGCTCAGTTGTGTTATGATGGAGCTACTTGGCACCATCTTGTGAATTTTCAATTCTTTCCAGAGCTTTTTCTGCAGGTGGATCCGACGAATTGGTATATCTTTCTAAAAAAGCGACTGATGCTGATTTACCACACCAGCGATGTCACAACTGATCGAGCCCTTCTCCTATATGCGATCGACATGGATTGGCCCATTAATGTGGGGTGAGTTATTCATAGCAAAATCAGGAGATCGATTTATTCTACTTCGTTAGGCCTTTATTTTCCGACGATAATTTCCGAGTTGTGCGTGCGAGCGGGTGTTCAAATCCGAGATGATGACGAGTGGTTATAGCCGATGCGTCCCGTTGATAACGCCGATGTTGATGCCAAGAAATCATATCGGGCTAAGCATTTTCTGCTAGGTGGTCGAGCCTCCTCTAGTCAGGTTCCCACACGTCCATCGCCATCGTCTCGCCGTGCCAATGTTGATGCAATCCGAGAGCTCACTGATATTTCCCACCATCAGAATTACTTCATGGCTGCTACGACTTCCAATCTTCAGGCCATGGACTCTATCATTCGGGGCATGTATACACGTCTTGGCTTTGATCCCGCTTCTTTTTCGGATGCCGTTCCAAACCCTCCTCCGTTTGAGTTTCACTACAACGCTCCGGTGCTTCCACCCGAGGTTGAAGAGGAGGACAACGCCGACACTTGATCCAGGGGAGTTTCGTTTTGCATTTTCATTTTCATTGCATTTCCCGTTTGTTCTTTGTATGGTTTTTGTTTTTATTGTTGTTAGAGCATTGAGGACAATGATTTGATTAAGTGTGGGGTGGGGGGGTAGATTAATATGTTTGCATTATTGTTTTCTATGCATTCACATTGTTTGGTTTCATTGTGGTTAACTCATGTTCATTTCATGTCATTGTGTTTGTATTTGTTTTGTAAGCATGAGTAGGATAGAGATTTATAGCTGATGATGTTATGAAGTTGGAAAAATGAAAATTTTTGTGAATTTTTTTACTCTTGATTGGATATGAGAAACCATAGGTAGAGTAGTGAAAATGTTAAGCACACATGTTTAACCAGTGAATTGTAGCGATATATTAGATGATGTTGATGTCTGTTGGACCATTGCACGACAATAGGTGTCTGTGAAACTTCATAGTTCTTGAATCTTGATGATCTTTTTGATATGACATATACAATCTTGGGCGCACCTGTTAAAATAATTTTTGTAAATTTTAAAAATGAAAAAATGAATGAAATTAACTCCATTCGGGTTATGATTAAGAGATTGAAATACTAATCTTCTTGCTCTTGAATAAGTATGCGGATTGAATGGGGTTAAACTTTTGAATTTTTTTTTAAAATAACAATTCCATCCGGGCTTGGAAAGTGATTGAAATTCTAGTCACTAATCAATAGCTAAGTTTGCGAACTTAATGGGATTGTAGCTCCATCCGGGCTATAGACGAGGGGATTGAAATTCTAATCCTATCAAGTTATAGCTAAGTTTGCGGGTAATTATTGGGGCTTTAATAAATGTCGGGTGCAAAATCCGACGGTGCGTAATTATATCTCAAGAGAGTTGTGTTGTGTTAAAGGATTGTTGGGAGGAGGGCTTTTGATGGTGATACTCACACTGATGTGTCATAGGTCGGCGAACAGTCTTAAAACTGTCTTTTGAAGTTGCATGTAGCTGGGATAACATGACACACATACACGTTCACACTCAACTGATGGTGTATTATGGAAAATCAAGAGTATTCGTATGTTGTTTGTTGTTTTTGGTTGGAACTTCTCTGAGGTTGTGGTATTCATGATTCGTATCTGCTTGTGTTTTTGTTGTGTTTGCATTTTGTTTTTGCATGACTTGCTCGAGGGCGAGCAAGGTTTAAGTATGTGGGAATTTGATAGTGGTGTTTTTGTTGCATATTTTAATATCATTTTATTATCTTTTTTCCATGCATTCATTTGTTTTAATTAAGTTTTTGTTCGTATTTCATTCATCGTGTCTACATTACATGCTCTCGGGTTTATTGTGTAGGAAATAGAATTTTGCTGGAGAATTAGATCAGAATGACGCTCGATCGATCCGTAATTTCTACCGATAGAGCGAGAGAGGTGGTGAATGCGATACAGAGTTATGCTCGTTCGATCTGCATGTTTACACCGATCGAGCGGGAAAAAGAATAAAAGATGAAGATTTGTCTCAACGTTATGCTCGCTCGATCGGTATGTTTTTACCGATCGATCGCGATGCAATTTCCGGAAAAAATATTTTAAAAAAGGAAATTTGTTTTTGAAGGACTCTAGTCTTTAATTAGGCTTTTATTCCGAATTTTACTTACTTTGTAATCAGACTTGAAGGGTTTTGACACCAAGAACTCTTGACGGCTAGGTTTTTCTTCCTAATTTTATCAGATTTCTTCTTTTTTTTGGAATTTTCTTAGGATTTTCATGAGTATGTGTGGCTAAGTTTTATTCTTGGTTGAGGAAGACAAGCCCTTGAATTCATTTGTTTGTGAGATTTGAATTTTCATTTTTTAATTTTTATTTGAGTATCAAGAGTTGTTTGGAATCGATTGATATGCTTGTGTGTTTAATTATTGGCTTGATCACCTGATAATTTTTTCATATAATCTACTGCTTAATTAGAAATCAAATCCGTAATTTTTTGATCCATATTATTTGTGAAGCAACTATGATTAATATTTTTCGCTTGTGAATTTATTGATTCGTAGGAACAATAAATGACTAGATTAAATACATTTGCTTGTGTATGTGTTGTCTAGATTCATCAGTCTCACTAGTTTGAATGCTACCATAGAGTTAAATCTTGATCGCTTGTATCTTGGTTGATTTATTGGTAAGGGTTATTCTAGAACGCTTGTGTCTAATTAACTAAAATTAAGGTGAGATAGGAATTAAATTTCCAATTATGAATATTCAATGAGAGTTAATTATTTTTAAAGAGTCGATGATCGAGTGAATAACTTCAAGGGTGTAGTCGACCGATACCAAGGCTTGTTAATTTACTGATTTTTCATATTCTTAATCTTGCATGTTAGTGATAAATTGAATTTAAATTGTTTTAAATTTTTAGTAGTTAATTTCAAAACTTAAAATCCCCTATTTATTTAGTTTTAGTATTTTTAAGAACACGAATAAATTTTACTTTTCTCGTGGAAACGATCCCTACTCTCGCTACTACATATTTTATTTATCTGAGTTGAGTTGGGTAATTTGAGCGCGATACGACTAAGCGCTACCAGTATTCACTATAGGATCCCGAGCCAACTGTAAAATTTTTTGTAAGCGTGTGCTCAATGTCAAAAGACAAGTAATATATCCCAGCGAAAGGAGATGCCTCAGCAACCCATTTTAGTTTGCAAAATTTTTTATTTGTGGGGCATCGACTTCATGGGGCCGTTTCCTAGTTTCTTTGAATTTATTTATATATTACTGGTTGTGGACTATGTTTCGAAATAGGTAGAAACTAAGGCCACCCGTACTGACGATTCCAAAGTGGTTGCAGAGTTTATCAAGCATAACATTTTCTCTAGGTTCGGGGTTCCACGAGCCATTATAAGTGATAGAGGAATGCATTTTTGCAATCGAACTGTGGCTAGTTTGTTGAAAAAGTACCATGTCACTCACAAGATCTCCACTGCATACCATCCGCAATACAATAGCCAAGATGAAGTTTCGAATAGAGAGATCAAATCTATCATAGAGAAAACAGTGAATCCGACAAAGAAAGACTGGAGCTTGAGACTTGATGATGCTCTCTGGGCCTACAAAACTGCGTACAAGATGCCGATTGGAATGTCACCATATCGCCTGATTTTTGGGAAACCATGCCATATGCTAGTGGAATTGGAGCACAGAGCTTATTGGGCTATTAAGAATTTCAATATGCAGATGGATGATAGTGGGGAACACAGGAAGCTGCAGTTGCATGAGTTGGAAGAGATCCGCAATGAAGCATATGCCAATTCCAAGATTTACAAGGAAAAGACAAAGACCTTCCATGACAAGATGATCTCCAGAAGGGAATTTGAAGTCGGTTAGAAAGTCCTTCTCTATCACTCACGACTTAGGTTATTCCCAGGTAAGTTGCGTTCCAGATGGATTGGTCCTTTTGTTATTACTAATGTTTTTTCCCATGGTGCAGTTGAAATTCAGAGCTTGGAGACCTCAAAGATATTCAAGGTGAATGGACAAAGATTGAAACACTATTTTGAAGGAGTCCAAGCGAACGAAGGGGAGGATGTGCATGACCTTAAACTCGAGGATCCAAAAGACATTGCGTAAACAGATGCATACAATCGAGATATAGACTGTCACTTTAGCACTTATTGGGAGGCAACACAGTGCTCTTTTCCCTCCTCTAGTTTATTTAGTTTTATTTAAAATGTTTTCTTGAATTTTTAATTTTATTTATTTATTTATTTTATTTTGATCAATTTGCTTAATATTCGTTTGTTTTTACAAAATTTATTGGCTCGCTCGATCGGTCAGTTTTTACCGATCGAGAGAGATTTTTTCTGCCTTAAGCTTAAAACTTGGTTCGCTCGATCGGTCAGTTTTTACCGATCGAGCGAGCACACATCTGGGGCGATTTAATTGTTTTCTTCCCTCTTCTTTCTCACTTTTCTTTACCCCTTTTCTCAGAAATCCCTAGCCCCTAAACTCGAATTTCCTCATTCTCATACATATTCTTCTTAAATCGCAGGGCATAAAGGGTTACTTGGCCGCCATTCTTCACCATCCTCTCCGCTGCGTGCCGTCGATTCCGCCGCCCTTCTCCGCCCCTATTTTGTGCAGCAGCGAACCATGTCAACCGGGCCTCCTCCATCAATTTCCTCAGAAATCTCGCTGAGAGCCACGCTGCTTGTTCTTAAGCAATCTTGGCCGTCCTCTATTCCATATTTTTCCGGCTCTCGTTACCTCATCTCGGCCGCCCCTCTGCAACCCACCAGCCACAAAGAGCAATCTCCATTTTATTCCAAAATTCACCGCCTGTCGCTATTCCGGCCAAGCGCTCTCGTACCTCCGTTGAGTCATCTCAATCCGCAGCTCCTGTCTCCTCCGCGCGAATTACCGGCCGATTCATCAATCACGTGCCTCGTGAACGATATGACTTGGCTAAACTCCATCATTCCCCAATCCCCGAAAGAAGAGTTGAACTTACTTTTCGAGACGGTAGAGTTGAAATCGATATTGGGCATCGAAATTGGGCGTGTATTTGGCCAACAACCGAAAGCGGCCATAGTTCCGCTCGTGCATGAATTTTACGCTAACGCGGCCGAGAGGGAGGTTGGTAAAGCGTTTGTCCGAGGGAAGCTAGTCTCTTTTGATGAAAATATGATTAATGAATTCTTGAGACCCCCAATGTTGACGATAGTCTGTATCAGAGCCTCAAGTACGATCCGGATTTTAATGAGGTTATAGCTCAGTTGTGTTATGATGGAGCTACTTGGCACCATCTTGTGAATTTTCAATTCTTTCCAGAGCTTTTTCTGCAGGTGGATCCGACGAATTGGTATATCTTTCTAAAAAAGCGACTGATGCTGATTTACCACACCAGCGATGTCACAACTGATCGAGCCCTTCTCCTATATGCGATCGACATGGATTGGCCCATTAATGTGGGGTGAGTTATTCATAGCAAAATCAGGAGATCGATTTATTCTACTTCGTTAGGCCTTTATTTTCCGACGATAATTTCCGAGTTGTGCGTGCGAGCGGGTGTTCAAATCCGAGATGATGACGAGTGGTTATAGCCGATGCGTCCCGTTGATAACGCCGATGTTGATGCCAAGAAATCATATCGGGCTAAGCATTTTCTGCTAGGTGGTCGAGCCTCCTCTAGTCAGGTTCCCACACGTCCATCGCCATCGTCTCGCCGTGCCAATGTTGATGCAATCCGAGAGCTCACTGATATTTCCCACCATCAGAATTACTTCATGGCTGCTACAACTTCCAATCTTCAGGCCATGGACTCTATCATTCGGGGCATGTATACACGTCTTGGCTTTGATCCCGCTTCTTTTTCGGATGCCGTTCCAAACCCTCCTCCGTTTGAGTTTCACTACAACGCTCCGGTGCTTCCACCCGAGGTTGAAGAGGAGGACAACGCCGACACTTGATCCAGGGGAGTTTCGTTTTGCATTTTCATTTTCATTGCATTTCCCGTTTGTTCTTTGTATGGTTTTTGTTTTTATTGTTGTTAGAGCATTGAGGACAATGATTTGATTAAGTGTGGGGTGGGGGGGTAGATTAATATGTTTGCATTATTGTTTTCTATGCATTCACATTGTTTGGTTTCATTGTGGTTAACTCATGTTCATTTCATGTCATTGTGTTGGTATTTGTTTTGTAAGCATGAGTAGGATAGAGATTTATAGCTGATGATGTTATGAAGTTGGAAAAATGAAAATTTTTGTGAATTTTTTTACTCTTGATTGGATATGAGAAACCATAGGTAGAGTAGTGAAAATGTTAAGCACACATGTTTAACCAGTGAATTGTAGCGATATATTAGATGGTGTTGATGTCTGTTGGACCATTGCACGACAATAGGTGTCTGTGAAACTTCATAGTTCTTGAATCTTGATGATCTTTTTGATATGACATATACAATCTTGGGCGCACCTGTTAAAATAATTTTTGTAAATTTTAAAAATGAAAAAATGAATGAAATTAACTCCATTCGGGTTATGAGTAAGAGATTGAAATACTAATCTTCTTGCTCTTGAATAAGTATGCGGATTGAATGGGGTTAAACTTTTGAAATTTTTTTTAAAATAACAATTCCATCCGGGCTTGGAAAGTGATTGAAATTCTAGTCACTAATCAATAGCTAAGTTTGCGAACTTAATGGGATTGTAGCTCCATCCGGGCTATAGACGAGGGGATTGAAATTCTAATCCTATCAAGTTATAGCTAAGTTTGCGGGTAATTATTGGGGCTTTAATAAATGTCGGGTGCAAAATCCGACGGTGCGTAATTATATCTCAAGAGAGTTGTGTTGTGTTAAAGGATTGTTGGGAGGAGGGCTTTTGATGGTGATACTCACACTGATGTGTCATAGGTCGGCGAACAGTCTTAAAACTGTCTTTTGAAGTTGCATGTAGCTGGGATAACATGACACACATACACGTTCACACTCAACTGATGGTGTATTATGGAAAATCAAGAGTATTCGTATGTTGTTTGTTGTTTTTGGTTGGAACTTCTCTGAGGTTGTGGTATTCATGATTCGTATCTGCTTGTGTTTTTGTTGTGTTTGCATTTTGTTTTTGCATGACTTGCTCGAGGGCGAGCAAGGTTTAAGTATGTGGGAATTTGATAGTGGTGTTTTTGTTGCATATTTTAATATCATTTTATTATCTTTTTTCCATGCATTCATTTGTTTTAATTAAGTTTTTGTTCGTATTTCATTCATCGTGTCTACATTACATGCTCTCGGGTTTATTGTGTAGGAAATAGAATTTTGCTGGAGAATTAGATCAGAATGACGCTCGATCGATCCGTAATTTCTACCGATAGAGCGAGAGAGGTGGTGAATGCGATACAGAGTTATGCTCGTTCGATCTGCATGTTTACACCGATCGAGCGGGAAAAAGAATAAAAGATGAAGATTTGTCTCAACGTTATGCTCGCTCGATCGGTATGTTTTTACCGATCGATCGCGATGCAATTTCCGGAAAAAATATTTTAAAAAAGGAAATTTGTTTTTGAAGGACTCTAGTCTTTAATTAGGCTTTTATTCCGAATTTTACTTACTTTGTAATCAGACTTGAAGGGTTTTGACACCAAGAACTCTTGACGGCTAGGTTTTTCTTCCTAATTTTATCAGATTTCTTCTTTTTTTTGGAATTTTCTTAGGATTTTCATGAGTATGTGTGGCTAAGTTTTATTCTTGGTTGAGGAAGACAAGCCCTTGAATTCATTTGTTTGTGAGATTTGAATTTTCATTTTTTAATTTTTATTTGAGTATCAAGAGTTGTTTGGAATCGATTGATATGCTTGTGTGTTTAATTATTGGCTTGATCACCTGATAATTTTTTCATATAATCTACTGCTTAATTAGAAATCAAATCCGTAATTTTTTGATCCATATTATTTGTGAAGCAACTATGATTAATATTTTTCGCTTGTGAATTTATTGATTCGTAGGAACAATAAATGACTAGATTAAATACATTTGCTTGTGTATGTGTTGTCTAGATTCATCAGTCTCACTAGTTTGAATGCTACCATAGAGTTAAATCTTGATCGCTTGTATCTTGGTTGATTTATTGGTAAGGGTTATTCTAGAACGCTTGTGTCTAATTAACTAAAATTAAGGTGAGATAGGAATTAAATTTCCAATTATGAATATTCAATGAGAGTTAATTATTTTTAAAGAGTCGATGATCGAGTGAATAACTTCAAGGGTGTAGTCGACCGATACCAAGGCTTGTTAATTTACTGATTTTTCATATTCTTAATCTTGCATGTTAGTGATAAATTGAATTTAAATTGTTTTAAATTTTTAGTAGTTAATTTCAAAACATAAAATCCCCTATTTATTTAGTTTTAGTATTTTTAAGAACACGAATAAATTTTACTTTTCTCGTGGAAACGATCCCTACTCTCGCTACTACATATTTTATTTATCTGAGTTGAGTTGGGTAATTTGAGCACGATACGACTAAGCGCTACCAGTATTCACTATAGGATCCCGAGCCAACTGTAAAATCTTGGGCCAAATTCCTACTTCTCACAAGAGTTGGAAAGAACACTTCTTTTTCCTCCGAGTCCCCATAATGCCCAATTGTCCCTGTCCCTGGCTACCTGGACTACTCCGCCAACCCGAGCTCCCTACGTCCTATAAACAAAATTATTTTTACCTCCGTTCTCAAGCCGGTCTCGAGGGAAAAGAGTACGACTCCACTTTGCTCCACAAGGATCTATTGTTTAAATACTGGTTGAGTCCCCGTACCGCAGATCAAGCCCAATCTGCCAGTGCCTCTGAGAAATTGGAGGACATGGAAGAACCCCCATCCTCGAGTGCCCTGGATGGTATGCCCACTTCCCCTCTTGACATGTATATTTGATTATATTAGCTTGGTAATTCATATAAATTCTTGCAGGATCAGCCGACATAAATATCTGAGACATCCTTTCCCAACAGTTAGCCAAGGAACCAAGCTCAAAACCACGCTCCACCACGCGCCAGCCTGTCCTGGAGCACGGTAAGGAAACAATTGCCTCTGTTCAAATCTCTCCCACCCCAAATTCCACCGAACCAGGGGCCATCCTTGCCCCTAGTGAGGCTTCGGAACAATCTCGCAAAAGGAAACCAATGCGGGAGGCCGAAACAGCTCCGTCCCCTCCGGACAGACTCCGCAAAAAATGGAAGGGACACTCTGATGCCCCTCAATCACCCGGGCAAGAAACCCCTTCACCACCTCGCATTCCCCTTGAATACATGACCTCAGCCAACGTGTTCACGGCTGGTAATTTGGAGCTTGGGTTCAATATTATCATTCATTGGGCTCCATGGAGGAACGCGAGCACTTAAAATCCCTTTTTGTGAAGGCCTGTACTCTGGGTGGCAGCAATGATCTTGTCCGAGTAAGTTCACACGCTTAACCTTGGTCTATGGTTGTATACTTAAAAAACTATATTTCTTGTGCAGGGGTTGATGCAGCTGTACAACAGTTTGGATCGGGGAGCCGTGATGCGCCAAACGACCCGGGCTGAAGCCCAGCGTGCTCAGGAGCAAGTCAGGCTCTAACGCAAGAGCTGGCCGAATTCCAAGAGATTCACACCGTCGCTCTGGCTACCAAACAGGCTGAATCTGACCGAGCCCGAGCCGAAGCCGCTGGGCTTAGAAGAGAAATGGCCCAAGTCCAAGCTCAAGTCCGGGATGCCCAGGCTGAGCTAGAGGCGTACAAAAAGAAAAAGGCGGAGCGGCTAGAAACCTTCCTCTGCTTTGATTCTTTCCTTGAGATTCTTGGTCCCAAAGCTTTCAGGTTTTTGAGGATCGGGGTTGAAGGTTGTAAGAAGCAGTTGACAGATGACGGGGTTCTTCCCTCTGACGCCTTGCCTGATTTCCCTAACATGCAGATGATCATTCAAGGTATCCCTGATGATATCTTGACTCGCGAAGCAGAACTCGAGGCCATTTTGGCGGAGGCCGCGGTGACAAGGGTAGATATCTCGAATCATGAGGCCGAGATCAACCCTACTTCCAATCTCATCACCTTTGGCGCCAACACCTCGCCTTTAGAATAGGGGTCTTATATTGTAATTCTGTGCCTAAGGTTCCCCAAGGAAATTTTATTTTGTAACTTGAGATGACAGTATTTCCCTCTCTTGTTATGGCCGTAGTGCCCCCAAAACCATCTAATTTTCTCTTTATATTGAATGTTATCTTTCTATGTATTAATTTTGCATGAAATGCCATTTCCCTTTATTTTTATGCCCCAAGGAGGTTAGGTGCTAAGATGTGGCTTGGGCTTAGGCAGGGCCAAGGGCCGAGCCAAATTATTGGTGCCAAGGCCTCGATATACTTGGCTTAGGATTAGGTGCCGAGGTAGAACTCGGGTTTAAGAAGGGTCAAGGACCGAGCTACAATATGGGTGCCAAGACCTCATTCACTTGGGCTTATATTAAGGTGCCGAGGTCTGGCTCGGGCTTAAGCAGGGTCAAGGACCGAGCTACAATATGGGTGCCAAGGCCTCATTCACTTGGGCTTAGATTAAGGTGCCGAGGTCTGGCTCAAGCTTAAGCAGGATCAAGGACCGAGCTACAATATGTGTGCCAAGGCCTCGTTCACTTGGGCTTAGATTAAGGTGCCAAGGTCTGGCTCGGGCTTAAACAAGGTCAAGGACTGAGCTAAAATATGGGTGCAAAGGCCTCATTCATTTGGGCTTAGATTAAGGTGCCGAGGTCTGGCTCGGGCTTAAGCAGGGTCAAGGACCGAGCTACAATATGGGTGCTAAGGTCTCATTCACTTAGGCTTAAAATTAATCACCGAGATAACAAAATTTCGATCTTATTGCACCATTACGAATATTGCCCGAGGGCTACAAAATATGCAAAATAAACGAGATTACAACTTATGCATAATATTTCTTTAAATGATAAATATTCCAGGGCCGCTTCAAGTTACGACCCTGGTCATCTTCTAAGTAATAAGCTCCTGCGGTAGTCTTCTGGGTGATCTTGAATGGTCCCTCCCACTTTGGGTCCAGCTTTCCTACTACTCCTGCCGGTTGAGCTTTCCTCAGCACCAATCTCCCGCTTGAAAATTCCGTATCTTGACCCGCTTGTTGTACGCTCGAGCCATTCGTCCTCTATATGCTTCCATCCTAGTCAGATCTCTCTCTCGGGACTCCTCTATAATGTCCACGTATGCGGCCCTCCGTTCACCATTCTCTTCGCCATACCCTTGTACCCGAGCTGAAGATGCGCCAATCTCCGCTGGTAACACCGCCTCTTACCCATTGATGTGGTGATAATTTATTATGGTTATTTGGGTTAAATTGATATGATTAGGAGAATTTGCATTGCTTTAATTCATTTTATAGTTCCTAATTATTGTTTTTGTTTGGATTTAGGCGAAGACGGAGAATGAGCAAAAGGTAGATGAATTTGAGAGGAAAAGATGGAAAAGATATTGCGCAAGAATGAATTACGGAGCAGCAATGATAAAAAAATCATTTTTAATTTTATATAGATCCAAATCCGATTTCCACTGTTCAAAATGAATTTCAAGATGTTTTGAAGTCGCTGTCCAAATTTCAGCTCGATCCGATGGCTAGATCTCGAGATATGAAATTTTCAAAAACGTTGTGCGTTGGAAAAAAAGTGAGCTTGCTCGATCCGTCAACTTCAGCGGATCGAGCGGCCAGAAGAGAAAAATTACGGAAAATTTGGACAGAGAAATTCTAGCTCGATCCGTCAACTTCAGCGGATCGAGCCAGCGGCGCAGTTCGGGAAAAAAAATCAGAAAAAGGAAATTTTTATTTTGAGGACTCTAGTCTATATTTAAGACTTTTAATTCCGATTTTGAGGATCTTTTTTATCAGTTTTGGACGGCAGAAAGCTTGAAGAACTCTCTTGGCGGCTAGGTTTCTTCTCTTTTTTCTTAGATTTAATTTTATTTCATTATTTTTTCTAGACAATTCATGAATATTGTTGGATAAGATTTAAAACTTGGTTGAGGAATAAAAACCCTTGAAGTTTTATTTATCTTGTGAGATTCAGATTTTCATTGTGTAATTTTTATTTGAGTATCAAAATTTGTTTGTAATTGATTGTTATGTTCGTGTGTTTGATTGTTGGCGGGAATTCCTAATGATTTTTCATACAATCTACTGCTAAATTAGAGTTCAAATCCGTAATTGTTTGAATCTTTTAATTTGTGAAGCAACTGCGATTAATAATTTTCCGCTTGTGAATTTGTTAATTCGTAGGAACATCTCTTGACTAGATTAAATACAACCGCTTGTGCTTGTGTTGTTTAGCTTCATTAATCTCACTAGTTTACATGCTACCTTATATTTAAATCTTGATCGCTTGTATCTGGGTTGATTTATTGGCAAGGGTTAATTTAGAATGCTTGTGTCTAATTAACTAAAATTAAGGTGAGATAGGAATTAAGTTTTCAATGATGAATATTCAAATGTTAATTAACTATTTATAGAGGATCGATGATCGAGTGAATAACTTCAAGGGTGTAGTCGACCAATACCAAGACTTGTTTTTAATTGATTTCTTCAGTATAATTTTCAATCTTGCATGTTAGTGATAAAATTTGAATTTATACGCTGTTACTTTTTAGTAATTAATTCAAAACTCAAAACCCTCTTTTATTTATTTTCAGTATTTTTAAGAACACACTTAAATTTCACTTTCCTCGTAGAAACGATCCTTACTCTCACTACTTCATATTTTATTTATCTGATTTGAGTTGGGTAATTTGGGTGCGACACGACTAAGCGCTACCACCCATACACCATGCTAAAATGAGTTTCTCATGTGGCCGTTCTAGGCGTTGTGCGGTAAGCCCAGAGGACTCTAGGTATTTCTTCCACCCAATCCTTACCAACTCCATACAACCGAGCCTTCAAAGCCTGGACTATAGATCTTTTGGTGACTTTTTCGTTTGTCCATTGGCCTGAGGGTAGGCTACGGACGTGAAATATTGTACAATTTTCATTTCTGAACACCATGCTTGCAATTTATTGCCCTGGAATTTTCGCCCATTATCAAAAAGTAATTTCATCGGTACCCCGAAGCAACACACGATGCTTTTCCACAAGAACCTAAGCACATCTTCCTCAGTAATTCAGTCCAGCGCCTCTGCCTCCACCCACTTGGAGAAGTAATCCACTGCAACAATAAAAAATTTCTTCTAGGCCGGGGCTGTAGGAAATATCCCGACTATGTCCAGACCCCACTGGCAAATGGGCATGCAGCCAAGATTGGCTTCAAGACAGTTGCTGGGTTGTTAATGGAACGCCCATGACGTTGGCATCCCTCACACCTCCGAACTAAGAGGAAAACATCCGATGACATGGTTGGCCACCAATATCCCGCCAGTAAGGCTTTCCTTACCAATGATACTGCTCCAAAGTGCCCTCCACAACAACCTTCGTGTATCTCCTTCAGTACATATTCTGCCTGTTCCTCTCCCAAACACCGGAGTAGAGGTCAAGAGAAAGACCTCTTATATAAAGCCTTGTCTACAAGCACAAAGCGTAAGGCCCATCTCTTCATCTGTAATGTTGTCAAGGGGTCATTAGGTAGCTCTCCATGCACCATGTATCGCAGCAAACCAGTCATCCATCCTTGGGGCGGGGGTGACGTCCCTAGGTTCTGGTGCCCCGTGGTGAGATCCATCTAGTAGATAACCTCTCTATCGGATAGTACTGTTAAGGATGTAGCCATTTTGGCAAGAGCATCCGCCTCTGCATTCTCTGCTCTGGGTATTTGTACTATGCTCCATTCTACGAAATGCCTGGATAGTTCTTGTATGGCTCGCATATTCTACCAGCCTTTCATTTTTATCTCGTATGTCCCCATGACCTGCTGAGTAGCCAACTGTGAATCAGAGTATACAATTACTCTATCTACTTCCATTTCTTTAGTTGCTCGGAGACCCACCAAGACGGCCTCATATTTCGCTTCATTGTTCGAGGCGCGAAAATCTAATTTTACTGCCAACTTAATTTTTTCCCCAGTGGAAGAGATGAACACTGCCTCGACCCCACTTCTTTTTTTGATTGAAGCCCCGTCCACATACACCTTCCAAACTTCATTAGCGTAACCCGGGGTCATTTCAGCAATAAAATCCGACGACGCCTGAGCCTTGACCGCTGTTCGGGGCTGGTAATCAATATCATACTCTTCCAACTCTATTGTCCATTTGACCAATCTGCCAGAGATATCTGGTTGTGTCATGATTCGAACAACAACACTATTCATCAACACTGTGATTGGGTGAGAGAGAAAGTAGGGTATCAGCCTTCGAGCTGTGGTAATCAGAGCCAGCGCTACTTTTTCTGCCTTGGTGTACTGAGCTTTCGGCCCGAATAGAGCATGACTAACATAATAAACTGGCTGTCGGTCTGTCCCTTCCTGTTTGACCAAGACCAAGCTAACGACATGGTTGGTGGTTGACAAATATACACATAAACGCTCCCTTGGGCTTGGTTTTACCAAGATGGGTAAGTCGGCCAAATGATCCTTTAACTCTGCAAAATCTTTTTCACACTGTTTATTCCATTCAAATTTTCCCGCTTTCCTCAACACTCGGAAAAAATCGTAGCTACGATGCACCGATCGCGAGATAAATCTAGACAGGGCTGCTATGCGACCCCTAAGACGCTGGACATCCCTAATAGATTTAGGCAATGCCATCTCTTGTATGGCTCTTACCTTCTCTGGATTAACTTCAATACCCCTTTCTGTGACAATATAGCCCAAAAACTTTCCCCCTTTAATGTCGAAAGTACACTTGGCCGGGTTCAATCTCATGCCATACCTACGGAGGCTAGAAAATGTCACCTCCAGGTCAGCTATGAAGCATCCTTCCGTTCTCAACTATATCAGTATGCCATCCACGTATACTTAAATATTTCGGCCAGCCTGCCCCTTGAAGATTTTATCCATCAACCGTTGGTACGTTGCTCCTGCATTTTTTAAACCGAATGGCATAACCGTAAAACATTAGTGTACCTTCCATCGTAACAAAGCTGACTTTCTCTTGATCGTCCTGTGCCAATGGTATCAGATGGTATCCCTGGTACGCATCCATGAAACATAGTAATTCGTACCCCACTGTAGAATCTACCAATTGATCAATGCGAGCCAAGAGATAACAATCTTTAGGACACGCCTTATTCAAATCCCTGAAGTCAACACACATCCTCTACTTCCCATGACCTTTTGACACTAGAACCACATTGGAGAGCCATGTAGGGTATTGGACCTCTCGAATGTGCCCTGCCGTCAAAAGGGCCTGTACTTGCTCCACAATTACCTTGTCTTTCTCGGGTCCAAAGTGTCTTTTCTTTTGTTTCACCACCCGAGCTCCCGAAACTACATTCAACTTGTGCTCCTCCACTGCTGGTGATATGCTTGTAAGCTGTAATGGACCCCAAGAAAATACAACAACATTCCTCTTTAGGCAAGAAATCAAGGCCATCTTTAACTGTGCATCCATATAGGAAGATATTCGGGTAGTCCTCTAGTGCTGCCCCGGGCTCAGCTCTACCTCCTCCTGTTCACCTGTTAACACGGCATGTATCTCTTCCGCCTGAATACAATTTATCTTTTTCCCTCTTGGACGATACATAGTCTCTTTCCCTCTTACTCTTGTTCGCTTAGCCTCAATCTTGACTATCTCCATATAACATTTTTGAGATGAGGGTTGATCCCTAGTAACTTCTCCAACCCGCCTTCCCACCGGATACTTTATCTTCTGATGGTATGTAGAAGCGATGGATTTGAAAGCATTCATGGTTGGCCTACCCAAATTGACATTATAAGAAGAAGGGGCCTCCACGACTGTAAACACCGTCATCCTAGTCTGTCGACATTATCCCGTCCCTAACGTAAGAGGTAACATAATTTGCCCTTTGGGATACACCGTGTGCCCTGCAAAGCCAAACAACGCTATTTCCTAGGTATCTAACTTGTAATCTCCCAACTCCATCTATGCAAAAGCATCTTGAAAGATGACATTGACTGAGCTACCCGAGTCCACAAATAATTGAGCTACTTCATAATTGGTGATTGAGCAAATACTAACACTTAAAATCAATATAAATATATCTTAATTATGCTCAAAATTATCGCAAGTGCACGAATTAAGTTATAGTAAAGTGTACTGAGTATGAGTATCGTCCTTAGGGACTATGTCACAATAATTCAGTTATTTTATTTCTCTACCCAAAGTAACGAAGATTTGATGAATGATTATACTAAAATTATAAACTAATGAATTCAACTTAAAGCACTTGAATTAAAATAAATAACCACAATAACTTTTAGAATAGAAAAATATAATATAAGAAAATTTTGTTGGAATCTCGGTTCACCTTCCCCCTAATTGAACTGGACGATTGACATTTAATTTTATACATATAAATTCGACAGGAATTCCTGATATATCGACACACTCTCTCTCGAGTTTATGTCAATCTAATTCAAGTTAATGAAACAATTAAATCTCTTTAATTATTTATCATTACTGATTGCTTTGCGTTCTTTGAATTCCTACAACTTTCAACCTGGTGGTCTATGGTTATCAACATGTACTAAATATCATATCTCTATGCATATTTTAAGTCAATGGATTGTGTCATTCGTTCTAATCATGAATTTATCTCTCGATAACAATTCACAACCTATGAATCTATGCTAAAGTTAGATACTCCTTAACATAAAAGAATAAACCATGACAAAATCAAATAATAGTCTAAAGTAAACTCAATTCGTCCAACAAATTCAATCACACAAACGTGTTTTAGGGTTCGGATCCCCTAAATTCCAACAAAATTAGGTTTATCTACTACAACCCATAATAAAAATTAATCTAACCATGTTTTCAACATAAAAATTCAAAGTTTGAAAAAGAAGAAAACTCAAAACGCCAAGGGGAATCCTTCGATCTTCATGAGCCGCCTCAGCCTTTATCTTCTGCATGTCGAACCCTCAAAACGTCTGAAAATCTTCTATTTATATTGCCCCCAGAGTCCTTTCCTTTTAAAACACCCGGAATAAAAAGTTTCCAAAACATGCGAGAGTGCACGAGCGGTAGAAAATAGCAGCTCGGGCGCTGAGAATTCCGCTTCCTCACTGCCTCTGTTTCTCGAGCATGCGCTTGAGCGGTAATAAATTACCGCTCGGGCGCACCCCTCTCTGAATTTTTCTTCTTTTCATTGATGCTGCGCCTGAGTTGAATTATTCAACGGCTCGAGCGCACCCTATTTTTTTCATACTTTTCTCGTTTTCCAGCTAAACAACCAAAAATACCAGAGGAGTGAACAAAATGCATGAGAAAATACTAAACGCAACAAGATTAGATTAAAACAAACAAAATGATATGAAACGAATGCAAAACACATAGAAACCAAGCAATAAAACAAGTGAAAATGATTCCTATCAACCTCCCCAAACTAACCTTTTGCTCTCCCTCGAGAAAAAATAGGTGACAAACTAGAATGCAAACACAACACAAAAACAAAAAAATGACCCACAACAAAAATGGATAAAATCAAACTTTTCAAGCCTCAGATACTTCATTGCCTCGCATTAAATCGCGATGTGTCCTTCAGATTTCATGTGAATGTGAGTGTGTGGATAGTGGTTCCAGTGTTATGCTCCTCGAAGAGACTCAGTTTACTTGGGCTATCATATCTAAATAACACATCAAGGAAAAATCTACCCCTTAAACACCCGTTCTCTCTGTTATTTCCTCCACCTTTTCACCTCCTTTGGAATTTCCAGAAAAATAGTTACCAATGAATGATCCATAGATATTAATTATGCACCACCGGATTTTACATCCGGTAAATTTTTAATCCCATTTGGTCCGCAAACTTAGCTCATATTTAGGGATTAGACTTTAAATCCCAAATCAAGACCGGATGGAATTATTAAAAATGTTTTCATACCCCATTGAACCCGCAGAATTAGCTATAACTTTGATAGGATTCAGATTTCAATCCCCTCGCCTATAGCCCGGATGGAGTATTTTTGTTAAAAATTTGGATTTCTTTTTGCAAGAAATCAGTTTTTCATGTCCCATTAAATCCTGTTATTTAGGGATTAGGATTTCAATCCCTAATGAAGACCGAATGGAACATTTTTTAAAAAACAAAATTTTGAGTGCGCTATGAATCATTCAATTTCCAAAATCATCAATGCATTAGTAGATTCAACTAAAATCACAAGGTATTAGTTCGAGTTCGAAAAACCCTTAGTGTCGTGCAATGATCTAGCCACTGAAATTTTGTCTTTCTTAGTGCATTTCACTTGTTGAACTTTAGTGCAAATGAATGTTCACAATCAATCCAAATGTCTATTATTTCAAGGCTATAATTTAAAAATTTCTTCCTACGCATCATCATTGGCTTTTATGAATTCATCCACAGACAGCATGCATTACACGACACAAAAACACAGGAAACAGACAGAATGCATGAAAACAAAAAAGACACCCTCCCCAAACTTACAAATGAGCATGGTCCTCAATGCTAAACAAACCAAAAGATAATCCTAATAGCACGGAGAATGAAAAACAAAACTTATGATGCAAAACACACAAAACAAACATAAACAAATAAAAACAAAAACTCCCCTGATCAGTGGTCTTCATCGTCGCCAGCGGGTTCTTCATCGGAATCATCGGGCAGACCACGTAGTGGTGCAGCATATTGAAACAGAATGGAGGTGGATATGGTGGTGTGGTTGGAAAGGCCGCAGGATCCAAATCGACTTGAGAGATCAACCCTCGCACCATAGCTTTCGTCGATTCAATATGGGAGAAGGTGACGTTCTGGCATTCGTTTTGATATTGAGCCCATGCAGATAATTCATTAATCGTCTAAGTACCTGAGCGCCAACTGGGTGGTGGTTTTGGGACGTGCCTCGATGACTGACCGGCCCCGGAACTCGCCTGTCCACTTGATGTAAATTATTTTGTCCGTACAATCCTTTTGGTTCTCACAGGGGAATAAAGAGTTCACTAGCTGCATAGGTTGTTTCCATTCCTCATCGTCTCTAACCACAACACCAGCTTGAACACAGAGGTCAGAAATAATATACGAAAAGAACATAACAATGTTGGGGGTGTGGACGGACATGTAAAGCTCCTTGTTGATGAGTTTTCCGACATTGATCGGCCAACGCTTGTGCAAGGAAAACAACACTATCGCCCGGCTAGTCACGACGTCATTTGTGTTGGAGACCGGAATCATTTTATGAGTGATAAAAGCATACCAAAGAGCCGGATCCACCCACAAATACTTTTCTTTAAAGGACAAAATCTTCACCGGGTCCTTCCACACATTTCCGTCATAATACAATTCAGCAGTTACAAGATTTAAATCTGGTTGAGCTTTGAATGCTTGGAATTGGCTATCATCGACCACGGGGGTTTGCAATAATGTATTAATTGTGTTTGGGTCAAAAGAAACCAACTTACCTCGGACAAAAGCTTTGTTATCTGTTCTTTTCAGAGCATTGGCGTAGAATTCCCTCACCAAAGGCACGACGGCTGCTTGAGATTGACGACAAAATTCGGTCCAGCCGCGTTGAGGGATGCCGAGGGCATTGGTGCGTTCCGTGACTAAATCGATTCCTCTCTTGGGGATTGTATTTCTATTGATTTTGGCCACCACGTATTTTTCTTTGGCTTCCTCAGAGATTAATTTTCCGTTTATAATGTTTGAGGAGGAAGAGGAGGCCTGGGATGAGGCGATCTTGGCTTTCTTTGGCGCCATCTTGAACGGTATTTGAGAGATGGTGGAGGAGTACCTGCGATTTGGAGGAGGAAAGGTGAGAAACAGGGATGAGAGGAAGGGGCGTAGGATTTCGCACGAAGAAGAGGAAAGAAAATAGATAAGAAAGGAAAGGGGATCAGGGTTTTAAAAAATCTGAAATTCGCGACGCGCTCGGGCTGCAAGAATTAGCAGCCCGAGCGCACCTCTTTTTGAAAAAATTTGTTTGGGACATTGGAATTTTGCGCTCGGGATGCAAGAATTAGCAGCTCGAGCGCACACCCTTTTGAATAAAAATCACGGGCCAGTGCACTTTGGCGCTCGGGCTGCAAGAATTAGTCTTGTTCGGTCAGTGTGGTGATGATTGGTGTAGAGTCGACATCACCCCCCACATAGTGCTTGAGCCTCTGATCATTGACCGTGAATGACTCGTTTCTCGCATCTTTGATCTCAATGGCCCCCGATGGATACACCTTGGTGATTTTGTAGGGGCCAAACCACCTAGACTTCAAATTTTTGGGAAAAAGCCTCAACGGGGAATTGAATATATAGAAGAACATCATCTCCTTCTTTGAATTCTCTATCGAGAATCCTTCTTTCATGTATTCTCTTGGTTCGCTCTTTGTACGACACCGCCATATCATATGCGTGGTCCCGAAATTCCTTTAATTGGTTCAGTTCTAATAGTATCTTCTCACTTGCAGCAGCAAACTCAAAGTTTATTGCCTTAATAGCCCAATATGCTATATGTTCTAATTCAACTGGTAAATGACACGCTTTATCAAACAACAATCTATATGGTGAGGTGCCTATAGGAGTTTTAAATGTTGTCCTGTAGGTCCATAACGCATCGTCAAGTCGAAGTGCCCAATATGTTCTGTTTGTACTCACACTTTTTTCCAAAATTTGTTTTATTTCTCGATTGGACACTTCTACTTGGCCATTTGTTTGGGGATGATAGGGTGTAGAAACTTTGTGCTTGACACCATATATCTTCAATAGTTTTTCAAAGAGTTTGTTGCAAAAGTGGGTACCACCATCACTAATAATTGCACGGGGTGTACCAAACCGGTTAAAAATGTTTTTCTGCAAAACTTTTGTGACCACCCGTGCATCATTAGTTGCACAAGCTTCAGCCTCCACCCATTTAGAAACATAATCGACGGCGACCAAAATGTATTTTTTTGTAAACGAATTTGGAAATGGTCCCATAAAGTCGATTCCCTAAACATCAAATATCGCACATTCAATGATATTATTTAAAGGCATTTCATGACGGTTTGAGATATTACCTGTACGCTGACATCTATCACAAGCAAGGACATAAGCACGAGCATCTTTAAAAAGATTTGGCCAATAAAATCCACATTCAAGTACCTTAGCTGCTGTCTTGATTGGTCCATTGTGGCCTCCTACCTCACGGTCATGACAATGACTGAGGATACTTCTCATTTCAGCTTCCGCCACACATCTCCGTATCATAGAGTCAACACAAATTTTAAACAGAAATGGCTCTTCGCAAAAATAATGCTTGACATCTGACATAAACTTTTTCTTTTGATGAAAATATAAGTTATGTGAAAATGTGCCTGTGACCAAGTAATTTGCAAAATTAGCATACCAAGGTGAGTTTTCTATGGCAAACAACTGTTCATCAGGAAACCAATCATCTATTTCCTCAGTATCATTCTGCGAGCACTCAGGAATGCATTCTAGTCTAGATAAGTTATCTGCTACAACATTTTCCACTCATTTCTTATACTTTATTTCTAAATCAAATTCTTGTAAGATTAGGATCCACCTAATTAACCGAGGTTTTGCATCTTTCTTAGCCAATAAGTGTCTTATTGCAGAGTGATAAGTGAATATAGTGATTTTTGAAGGCACGAGGTATGAGTGAAACTTGTCAAGTGCAAAGACAACGACTAGCAACTCCTTTTCAGTGGTTGCATAATTCAACTGAGATTCATTCAAGGTTTTGCTAGCATAGTAAATAGTACGGAATACCTTGTCTATTCATTGGCCAAGTAAAGCTCCAACCGCCGAGTCGCTGACATCACACATAACCTAAAATGGAAGATCCCAATTCGGTGATGTCAGCACTGGTGTTGTGACTAATTTCTCGCTCAGAGTCTCGAATGCCTGCAAACAATGTGATTCAAAGTCAAAAGGTGTATCCTTCATCAATAAAGAAGACATAGGTTTTGCAATTTTCGAAAAATCTTTGATGAACCGCCGATAAAAACTGGCATGCCCCAGAAAACTTCTGACTCCCTTGATCGTCGTCGGTGGAGGTAAGTTCTGAATGACTTGCACCTTGGCTCTGTCAACCTCAATTCCCTGCTCAGATATTCGGTGCCCTAATACGATTCCTTCTCTTACTATGAAGTGGAATTTCTCCCAATTTAGCACCAAATTGGTTTCCTCGCATCTCATCAAAACAGTGTTTAGATTTTTCAGACATGCTTCAAAATATTGACCAAAAATTGAAAAGTCATCCATAAAGATTTCTAAAATTTTTTCAACCATGTCATGAAATATAGCCATCATGCATCTCTGAAAAGTCGCAGGAGCATTACATAGACCAAAATGTTGGAACACGCGTTCTCTGATCACACGGATATGATACCCGGAGCAGCGAAAGATTAAAAATTTTATTTTTTGATATGGAACGTTTCCATATCGTGGGTATCAAATCCTAACGATTAAAATCTTGCAAGTAAAAATATAAATTCACAATTAAATATTTTTACCTCTTCAAGCTAAGGCTTCATTATGGACTCCAACAGAATTTAATCTGCTCTTCTTATAAATCCCGGGAACCGATGACTATCACGATCAACCTCTGGAATTAAGTCCACGAATAGAAAACTAAAACCCTCTGATTGATTGCACTAGAAATCAATCAGATGTTTATCGAAGAGAATAAACAGATTTGATCTGTCAATTCAGAATGTAATTTTTCACAAAAATTACAGACTGAATTATCTCAAAAAGGAGCAGAGGAATTCGAAAATTCCCCTTGAAATATTATGCAGTATTTTCAAAAATTGCAAGAGTGAATGCTATGTAATTTTCGAACACTACACATGTATTTATAGATAATTTTTAGACTAGATTAAGTTATAATTGTATCAGGACACTAACTTCTTAGGGCCCACAATCCATTACTTAAGCCCAATAAGCCAAGCCTGTTATTATAGAAATTAATATAAAATTCATCGTGACTCTGATTGATAAACTGATTTTACCAATGTGCACAGAAATCATTTCTGCATCTTTTAAAGTCAAGATAATTTTTCTGAATCCGAATTCAGTGATTTCCAAAAATGCCCATCCCTATGTCATTTTAGGAAATTCCACTCCCTTTTAGTTAAGAAGTCCAACTTCTCTTTCATTAAATTTAACTCTTTAAATTTAACTATCTCAACGGGGTTTAGTAATCCATTACTTGTGTGACCCTCAATGGTTCAGGGATACAGCTAGCCGTGGGCTCACAACTCCTTGTGACTCGGAATAACAATTTCCAACTTACCCATCGAATCATGGTAAGAGCACCTAGCAACTTTGCCCCATGATTCCCTAGGTATCACTGATAGTGCCTGCAAGAACCAGTAGATTTTGGTTAGCGTACAGTACGGTCCCTTCATCTATATATCCCGATCGAATCAACAACCATTGGTGCATCGAGAGTCGTTCGAGATTCGATAAATATGCATTACATCTTGGAGATCAAATAGTGACATCGCATGTGTTACTTGAAAAACCGAGTAACCTAAAACACATCATGTACTCTGGCCAGAGATTCGTCACACTAATATCTCCTCAGATCACATGGGATATCCACACTCGCAAGTATGTGGTGAATCCTTGACAACAAAGCATTGACTCCTATATGTGTCGTAACTGTACCCAATCCCGACACCTGATGACCCCAATAGAGTCGGTAAACGAGTCAAAGTACAGTACTAGCATATAGAGTCTCAATGATGTTTCAAGTAGTAAGGACTAATGGTGTACAACCAAAACCGCGGACTTATCCACTCAAATAATAATAACCACTTGGAAAGTCCGAATAGGGTAGTTCGATCATTCATCATATGAATATCCATTTGCATGATTTGAACATCTCCATGTTCAATACCAATGAAACGTGGTACTTGGCATCACAAATGCTAGTCTCAATCTCGAGTGATCCTTATCCTTATTAGAGGACGGCTCAATTGACTAGGAACTGTTTAGAATATACAGTGACTATAAGATGTGTTTCATAATAGTGATCTCTCTTTATTCACTATCTTATCTTACTTACACTATAGTATATTCAAGGTCTTTATCAAAACAACAATGGTATATCACAATATAACAATATGAAGAAAGACAAAGAAAATGCCATTAATGAATGTAAATTATATTAAACAAAGATTGTTTATACATAGAGTCATAAAAGCCCTTAGCCACAAGTTGGCTAACCGGGCACCCACTCTTTCAATCTCCCACTTGCCCTAAAGCCAACTAGTCATACTATGTAATCCCATTGCTTCGCGATGTTTGTCAAACAATGGTCCTGGCAAGGGCTTAGTAAATGGATCAGCGATATTGTCTGTTGAGGCCACTCTTTCGACAGTGATGTCTCCTCTTTCCACAATCTCCCGGATGATGTGGTATTTCCTCAGTACGTGTTGGGATCTTTGATGAGACATTGGTTCCTTTGCCTGAGCAATAGCACCAGTGTTTTCGCAGTACACCGGAACTGGACCAACAGCTTCAGGAATTACGCCCAACTCTTGGACGAAATTCCTCATCCAAACGGCCTCTTTAGCAGCAGCTGATGCTGCAATGTATTCTGCCTCAGTGGTAGAATCCGATGTGGTGTCCTGCTTGGAAATCTTCCAAGAGACAGCACCGCCATTGAGCATGAATACAAATCCAGAGGTTGACTTCAAGTCATCCACATCGCTTTGGAATCTAGAGTCGGTATAGCCTTCCAATTTCAATTCTCTTTCTCCATAAACCATGAATATATTCTTAGTCCTTCTCAAGTACTTAAGAATATCCTTCACGGCTTTCCAATGCATTTGACCGGGGTTGGCCTGATATCTGCTCATGACACTCAGAGCAAAGGCTACATCCGGTCTGGTAGATATCATCCCATACATAATACTACCTATGGCTGACGCATATGGTATGTGTGTCATTTTCTCTATCTTTTCGTCAGTCTTGGGACACATAGACTTGTATAGAGAAACTCCATGACACATAGGTAGATGTCCTCTCTTGGACTCATCCATAGAAAACCTTTTCAATATGGTGTCGATGTAGGTTGCTTGAGTGAGTCCTATCATTCTCTTAGATCTATCTCTATAGATCTGTATCCCTAGAATATAGGAGGTCTCACTCGAATCCTTCATCGAGAATCTACCTGATAACCTTATCCTTGTTGATTGCAACATCCCTACGTCATTCCCAATGAGTAGGATGTCATCAACATAAAGCACTAAGAACGTCACCGCATCCTTAACTACTTTCTTGTACATGCACGGTTCCTCTGGGTTTTTGATGAAACCAAAGTCCTTTATTGTTTCATCAAATTTCTGGTTCCAACTTCTTGATGCTTGTTTGAGACCATAAATTGATCTCTGAAGCTTGCATACCTTATGCTCGCTTTCCATGGATATGAATCCCTCGGGCTGCATCATATAGATTTCTTCCTTAATGTTTCCATTAAGAAATGCAGTCTTCACATCCATTTGCCTTATCTCATAGTCATACCATGCTGCTATGGCAATAAGGATTCTTATGGACTTGAACATTGCGACTGGTGAAAAGGTTTCATCATAGTCAACTCCTTGTCTTTGAGTATAACCTTTTGCTACCAATTGTGCCTTGTAGGTTAGTACCTTGCCATCAGGCCCAAGTTTTCTCTTGTAGATCCATTTACACCCTATTGGAACAATTCCATCGGGAGGATCTACTAAAGACCAAACTTGGTTTGTATGCATCGAGTCTATTTCCGACTGCATAGCATCAAGCCATAAATTCGAATCCGCATCAGAAATTGCTTCCTTGAAGTTTCTTGGATCACATCCAATGTCGGATTCACTTTGATCCCCTTCAAGAAGAAGACCATATCGAATAGGAGGTCTAGAAGTCCTCTCGGATCTCCTAGATGTAGGCGTGTCCACTGAAGGTTCTTGAGGTGTGGGATCGTTATTTTGTATCTCAGGTTCTTCTCGAATTTCTTCGAGTTCCATCATCTTGCCTTTCTTATCTAATAAAAACTCCTTCTCCATGAAGGTGGCATTCCTCGAAACAAACTGTAGTAGCCCGTAACCAAATCAGTAATTAAGGAATTAATCATAATTACTTGGGTAGAGTTCGGAAGCTCCGAAGGTGAGATCGAAAGCTCCGAACAGGATCGGAAGCTCCGATCAATATTACGTCAGGCATGACGTGTGGCAAGATCGGAAGCTCCGATCAGGACCGGAAGCTCCGATCACCCCTATCCAAAGTCAACAAGTGATATTTTGACACGTGGCAGATCAGGATCTTCGGAAGCTCCGATGGCAGGATCGGACGTTCCGATCGAGGTTCGGATGTTCCGATCAAGGATCGGAAGTTTCGATCGTTGTCTATAAATAGAAGGCCGAGACTTCACTTTCATTTGCCAATTCCGAGTTCTCCTTTCCATTCTAGTCCTTTTGGAGCTGTTCTAGTCTTCTTAGGCTTGGTCCGGAGGTCGGCGAGGCGTTCGGTAGTCGTAGCGGAGTTGTGCCCAAGTTCTGGAGGCATCAACATCAAAGGGCTAACGACGGACGAAGGTATAGCTTTTGCTTCCTATAAATATTTAGGAGTATGCAATAGCTTAGTTAAGGCTTTTAGAGCACTTTAATGATAGTAGTATCATTTGGCAGTGTAGAGCAGACTATAGGCGTGGACTTAGAGTTGGTAGAGCTTGCACTGTTTTGAGGTACTGCAGTACTGTTCGAGATATCCTGACTGAGTATGCATGTATTATGTGGCTGCATGATTTATATGCCATGATATTATGCTGCATTCATTGCATCTTGTTGTATCTCTTTCGAGATGTCTGTTAGTAGGGTTGTACCCTATCCTATTAGTGGATGGACTTCCATCGATTTGGGTCCGGCGTATCCACGGTTATCTCGGTATGGGAGCCACCTCCTGAAGCGATGGCACAGCGTGCTACATACCAGGGCCCGGTCTGTCTCTGTTATCTAATCCTTGACCTCGAGTCTATAGGGAGTTCACTTTGCATGCATGTATACTCATACTCTCGTACTGAGCGTTTTATGCTCACGTCTCGTACTCTGTATTTTTCTGGACACCCTATTCCATGGGGCAGGTTTGCGATTGGACGAGGAGGGTGGATCCAGGAGGGGCTAGTCAGTGGTTGGCCAGCTGGAGCTTCGTCTAGGTTTTATTACTGTTGTTTGGGTTTATACAGTTATTCGTTTTGGTTGTATATTATTGGGTAATTACAGATTCCTTTACTTGGGATTGTATAATGTTATTGGTTTCCGCAGTTTTATTCTGATATCTGTTTAATTAAGTAAATTGCATGCATAAGTTCTATTTAGTAGGTGATCCGGGTAAGGGTCACTACATTTATGGTATCAGAGCATGCAAAAGAATTCTTGGGATTTAGTCTCATCTTGAGGTATTTTTGTAGATGTCAAATCGTGACGACCGGAGTTCTCATGGCAGTGTTGGTGGGCGTTGGGGTGATGTCGACCGGGAGCCTCGTCGAGAACGGCGTCATCGTCATCATGACGACGAGCGTTTCACTGTGCGTCGATTCTTAGCTATGGGTCCTAAGCCCTTAGTTGGAGGTGAGTCTCCGGAGGATGCGGAGAACTGGTTAGACCGCATGGAGACGACTTTTCAGACTTTCCAATGCACCGAGGAGCAGAAGGTGGAGACCCTTGGCTATCTTCTAGATGGGCGTGCGCGCCGGTGGTGGAGGTTTACTTCTGCACTTTTTGTTGCGGCGAGAGGAGTGGCCACCTGGGCCGAGTTCCGCACAGCTTTCCAAAAGCGGTATTTTCCTCCTGCACTCCGTCAGTCGAAGGCAGGCGAGCTACTGAGTCTGCAACAGGGAGCTATGTCTATTGATGAGTATCAGCAGAGGTTCTTTGATCTGCTATCCTATTGCCCCGAGATTGCTGATAGCTCAGAGATGAAGTATAATCTGTTCCTTCAGGGCCTTAACCCTGAGATCCATGACCGTGTGGCGGTTGGCGACGACATGTCCTACGAGGGTTTGGTGAGCCGTTGTCACCAGGCAGAGGACAGCATTCGGCGGAATAGGTCTTTCCCTCAGTCGAGGCCTACTAGTTCCTTGGGTCCCCGTGCCCAAACTTTCAAGAAGTCTGGATCTTCTTCTTCCTCTGGTTCTGGAAGTGTTGTCCATTACGGTAAGAAGGACAAGTGTGATCACTGTGGGAAGAACCATCCATCTGACAAGTGCCGTAGAGCTTTTGGAGCTTGTTTCCGTTGTGGAGAGACTGGTCATATCCGGAGGGATTGTCCACTGTCTGGGGGAGGCGGTTCTGGTTCTGGTTCAGGATCGGGTTCTCAGGCCACCGTTCAGCAGAGGTCGCAGGGACAGTCTGCTGGGAGTTCTCATTTGAGGCCACGAGCTTCTGGCAAGGTGTTTGCCCTGAGACATGATCAGGCTGTGGAGGAGAATGAGAAAGTCATCGCAGGTACTTTTCTGCTTTATGGTATACCTGCTCTTGTACTTATTGACACTGGTGCATCTCATTCCTTCATTTTTGCACGTTTTGTTAAGAGGCATAAGTTACCATGCATTGCACTAGACGTAGTGATGTCTGTTTCTACTCCGACGGGCCAATCTGCTTTGGCTAAGCGTCTAGTGATGGGTTGCCCTTTAGAGTTCGAAGGGAACATTCTGTTAGCGAATCTCATGGTCCTGGCGATGGACGACTTTGATTGCATTCTGGAAATAGATTTGTTGACTACCTATCGAGCTTCAGTGGACTGCTATCAGAGATTAGTACGCTTTCATCCGGAAGGGAGTGAGAGTTGGTTTTTCTATGGTGAGGGAGCGCGACCCCCGATGCCTTTGGTATCAGCTTTGAGAGCCTGTCGAGCTCTAGAGTCTGGCGGGGAAGGCTACCTTATCTATGCAGTTGATTTGTCCGCTGAGAATATTGGGATAGAGAGCATTCCTATTGTGGATGAATTTCCAGATGTGTTTCCTGATGAGATTCCGGGTTTTCCTCCTACTAGGGAAGTCGAGTTTGGCATAGAGTTGATGCCGGGTACTTCACCTATTTCTAGGGCACCGTATCGTCTGGCTCCGTCAGAGATGCGTGAGTTGAAGAATCAGCTACAGGATCTTTTGGACAAGGGGTACATTCGTCCTAGTGTATCTCCTTGGGGAGCTCCTGTTCTCTTCGTGAAGAAGAAGGATGGGTCGATGCGGCTGTGCATTGACTATCGGCAGCTGAATCAAGTCACTGTGAAGAACAAGTATCCGTTGCCTCGTATTGATGAATTGTTTGACCAGCTGCAGGGCACATCAGTTTACTCCAAGATTGACTTAAGATCTGGGTATCATCAGTTGAGAGTCCGTGATCAGGACGTAGCCAAGACGACATTCCGTACTCGCTATGGGCATTACGAGTTTCTAGTGATGCCATTTGGTTTGACTAATGCGCCGGCTATATTCATGGATCTGATGAACCGTGTCTTCATGGAGTATTTGGACAAGTTTATCGTGGTCTTCATTGACGACATTTTGGTTTATTCGCGTAATACGGAAGAGCATGTTTCTCACTTGCGGTTGGTACTACAGACTCTTCAAGATGAGCAGTTGTACGCTAAGCTGAGTAAGTGTGAGTTCTGGATGGATAGAGTGGTCTTTCTTGGCCATATCATATCCAGGGAAGGGATTTCTGTCGATCCAAGCAAGATTGAAGCAGTACTTGATTGGTCGCATCCGACGACAGTTGCTGAGATCCGTAGTTTTCTGGGTCTAGCAGGGTATTATCGTCGCTTCATTCTGAACTTCTCTCAGTTAGCTCGACCGTTGACGCAGCTTACCCGAAAGGGTGTGGTTTTTGAGTGGTCCTCCGAGTGTGAGGAGAATTTCCGTGAGCTTCGACGGCGGTTGATTTCTGCGCCGGTGTTGGCATTACCGTCCGGATCTGGAGGGTATGTGGTATACACGGATGCTTCTCTTCAGAGGTTAGGTTGTGTCCTGACTCAGAATGGGCATGTGATCGCATACGCTTCTAGACAGCTGAAGCTTCACGAGTATAACTACCCAGTCCATGATTTGGAGTTAGCAGCCATTGTGTTCGCTTTGAAAATCTGGCGTCATTATCTGTATGGCGAGAAATTTGAGATCTTCACCGACCATAAGAGTCTCAAGTATTTGTTCACTCAGGCGGAGTTGAACATGAGGCAGAGACGTTGGATGGACTTGCTTAAGGACTATGATTGAGAGATTAAGTACCATCCGGGAGCTGCTAATCTCACCGCTGATGCTTTGAGTCGCAAGGTGCGACTATCCGCACTTCAGACTTGTTCGATGTCTAGTGCGATCAGTGACTGTTGTACTTCAGGTTATACCTTCAAGCATAAGAAAGGTATGCAGAGTATCCAGATGTTTGCAATATTATCTGAGCCAGCCTTGTATTCGTGGATCCGAGATGCTCAGATGTCTGATTCGAAGACCCAGCTTTTAGCTCGTCTAGCTAACGAGGGTAGCTCGTCTGGATTTCATTATCAGTCAGATGGCTTTCTGTGTTTGTCTGGTAGGCTTGTTATTCCTCAGGATGAAGAGTTGCGAGAGGAGATTTTGTCTTAGGCACATCGCACTAAGTTGAGTATTCATCCTGGGAGCAACAAGATGTATAAGGATCTACGTACTCGTTTCTGGTGGAAGGGAATGAAACGCAGTGTTTATCAGTTTGTTTCGAGATGTTTGGTGTGTCAACAGGTCAAGGCAGAGCACCGATGACCTGGAGGATTGCTTCACAGTCTGCCTATTCCTGAATGGAAATGAGAGTTTATCACAATGGACTTTGTGACCCATTTGCCGGTATCCCCGAGGAACTGTGATGCTATCTGGGTTGTGGTGGACCGACTCACCAAGTCAGCGCATTTCATTGCCTATAGCCGAGAGTACTCTGTGGATCGCATGGCACGGATGTACATTCAGGAGATCGTCCGACTTCATGGAGTGCCTGTGAGCATTGTCAGCGATCGGGACCCCAGGTTTACTTCTAGATTCTGGGGGAGTGTTCAGCGTGCGATGGGTACTACTCTCAGTTTGAGTACAGCCTATCATCCGAAGACTGATGGTCAGTCAGAGCGCACTATCCGTACGTTAGAGGATATGCTTAGAGCGTGCGTTATGGATTTTGGTTCAGCCTGGCAGGATCATTTGCCGTTGATCGAGTTCGCTTACAACAACAACTATCATACTAGTATTGGGATGGCCCCTTTTGAGGCGTTGTATGGGCGACGTTGTCGTACTCCACTCTTCTGGGAAGAAGTGGGGGAGAGACAGGCTGAAGGACCGGAGTTTATCCAGCAGGCGATAGATATTGTTGATCAAATCAAGAAACGGATTAAGACTGCACAGGATCGTCAGGCCAGCTATGCTAATATCAAGCGTAGGCCCTTGTAGTTCGAGGTCGGGGAGAAAGTGTTTCTGAGAGTGTTACCTTTCCGCAAGATTCTCAGATTTGGCCTTAAGGGCAAGTTGTCTCCCAGATTTATCGGTCCGTTTGAGATCTTGGAGAGCATTGGCGATTTGGCTTATCGACTAGCTTTGTCACCGCATCTATCCAGTATTCACGACGTGTTCCACGTATCTCTGTTGCGATGGTATGTGGCGGATGAATCTCATATTCTGCAGCGGTCTGAGGTTCAGGTAGACAAGGATTTGACTTATGTTGAGAAACCTCTTCGTATCCTGGATTATAAGGATAAAGTTTTACGGAACAAAGTCATTCCTTTGGTTTTAGTTCAGTGGCAGCGCCGAGGCACTGAGGAAGCTACTTGGGAGCTTGAGGGCAGGATGCGTAAAGACCACCCTGAGTTGTTTTGAATTCATTCTTTGAGTTGTATTCAGTTGCAAACTTTGTAAACGTTTGATTTGAATAAAGAATGTTTCTGATTTCTGTATTTTGCATTCGGTACTTAAGATCTGATTTCGAGGACGAATTATCTTAAGTGGGGGAGAATGTAGTAGCCCGTAACCAAATCAGTAATTAAGGAATTAATCATAATTACTTGGGTAGAGTTCGGAAGCTCCGAAGGTGAGATTGGAAGCTCCGATCAATATTACGTCAGGCATGACGTGTGGCAAGATCGGAAGCTCCGATCAGGACCGGAAGCTCCGATCACCCCTATCCGAAGTCAACAAGTGATATTTTGACATGTGGCAGATCAGGATCTTCGGAAGCTCCGATGGCAGGATCGGACGTTCCGATCGAGGTTCGGACGTTCCGATCAAGGATCGGAAGTTCCGATCGTTGTCTATAAATAGAAGGCCGAGACTTCACTTTCATTTGCCAATTCCGAGTTCTCCTTTCCATTCTAGTCCTTTTGGAGCTGTTCTAGTCTTCTTAGGCTTGGTCCGGAGGTCGGCGAGGCGTTCGGTAGTCGTAGCGGAGTTGTGCCCAAGTTCTGGAGGCATCGACATCAAATGGCTAACGACGGACGAAGGTCTAGCTTTTGCTTCCTATAAATATTTAGGAGTATGCAATAGCTTAGTTAAGGCTTTTAGAGCACTTTAATGATAGTAGTATCATTTGGCAGTGTAGAGCAGACTATAGGCGTGGACCTAGAGTTGGTAGAGCTTGCACTGTTTTGAGGTACTGCAGTACTGTTCGAGATATCCTGACTGAGTATGCATGTATTATGTGACTGCATGATTTATATGCCATGATATTATGCTGCATTCATTGCATCTTGTTGTATCTCTTTCGAGATGTCTGTTAGTAGGGTTGTACCCTATCCTATTAGTGGATGGACTTCCATCGATTTGGGTCCGGCGTATCCATGGTTATCTCGGTATGGGAGCCACCTCCTGAAGCGATGGCACAGCGTACTACATACCAGGGCCCGGTCTGTCTCTGTTATCTAATCCTTGACCTCGAGTCTATAGGGAGTTCACTTTGCATGCATGTATACTCATACTCTCGTACTGAGCGTTTTATGCTCACGTCTCGTACTCTGTATTTTTTTGGACACCCTATTCCATGGGGCAGGTTTGCGATTGGACGAGGAGGGTGGATCCAGGAGGGGCTAGTCAGTGGTTGGCCAGCTGGAGCTTCGTCTAGGTTTTATTACTGTTGTTTGGGTTTATACAGCTATTCGTTTTGGTTGTATATTATTGGGTAATTACAGATTCCTTTACTTGGGATTGTATAATGTTATTGGTTTCCGCAGTTTTATTCTGATATCTGTTTAATTAAGTAAATTGCATGCATAAGTTCTGTTTAGTAGGTGATCCGGGTAAGGGTCACTACACAAACACTTTTGTTTCAGTAGGATGATAGAAATAATATCCGATTGAATTCTTCGGATATCCTACAAAATAACATAAGGTGGATCGACTATCCAACTTATCTCCCACTGTCTGCTTCACGTAAGCAGGACATCCCCAAATCCTCAAGTACGAATACTTAGGAGCTTTGCCATTCCATAACTCGTATGGAGTTTTATTCACTGCTTTGGTGTGAACATTGTTCAACAACAACACCGCCGTTTCAAGTGCATAGCCCCAAAACGAAGGAGGGAGCTCAATGAAGCTCATCATAGATCGAACCATGTCCAACAAAGTTCGATTGCGACGCTCCGAGACACCATTTAGCTGAGGTGTCATAGGAGGAGTCCACTGAAAGAGAATCCCATTCTCTTTTAGATAGCTCAAAAACTCGGTACTTAAGTATTCTCCACCTCGATCCGATCGAAGTGCTTTAATACTTCTACCTTGTTTGTTTTCTACTTCAGCCTTGAATTTTTTGAACTTTTCAAATGATTCAGACTTATATTTCATTAAATATAAATACCCATACCTAGAATAATCATCAGTAAAGGTAATGAAGTAGGTGTGACCAAATTTAGTACCGATACTAAATGGTCCGCAAACATCTGTATGGATCAAATCCAACAGATTTTGACTACTCTCAGGCTTTCCTTTGAAAGGAGATTTAGTCATTTTTCCTTTTAGGCAGGACTCACAAGTAGGTAGAGAGTTAATATCAGACATATCAAACATTCCCTCTCCGACTAGCTTGTTCATCCTCCTTGTGGAAATATGACCTAGCCTAGCATGCCAAATGTTTGCCGGGTTTTGACTATCATTTTTCCTTTTATTTGTTGTTACCGGTTTATCAACATAATTAATTGGAACGTCTTTTAATTTTAAGTTATATAGATCGTTTTCAAGTTGTCCATTTCCAATTAAACATCCATTCTTGTAAATATTGCAAATCTCATTCACAAAATTGCAATAAAAACCATCTCTATCAAGCATAGAAACAGAAATAATGTTTTTAATCAAATATGGAACAAATAAAACATCTCTTAAAAGTAACTTAAAATCCTTCTACAAAACTAAATAAACGTCTCCCACTGCTTTGGCTTCAACTCTGGAACTATTTCCGAGCCACAGTTGGGACTCACCCATCCTAAGCTTACGACTTCTTGTCATCACCTGCAAATCATTGCAAATGTGAGATCCACATCCGGTATCCAATACCCAAAAAGTAGTATTAAGTGAAACATTTATTTCAATGTAAAACATACCTTTTGCAGTTCGCAACTGCTAGAGGTATTCCTTGCATTTACGTTTCCAATGATCGGGTTTCTTGCAGTGATGGCAAACATCTCCAGATATGTTCACGTTTGAAGCATTTGTCTTGCCCTTCTTCTTTGGTACAATTTTATTGGGTGGGGCAGAACGTTTCTTACCCTTTCCACTTGGCCCCTTCTTGGAGTAAGAAGAGGAGCCAACCAAGAGTACCGGTTTATCCTTCTTTAATGTGGCCTCATAAGACACAAGCATATTGACCATCTCTCCAAGGGTGGCCTCTATCTTGTTCATATTGAAGTTCACCACAAATCCGTCAAACGACGAAGAAAGAGAAAGAAGTAACAAGTCCGCGTTTAGTTCATGCTCCAAAGTCAAATCGAGTGTTACCAATTTTTCAATGAGCCCAATCATGTGTACCCCATGCTCACGAACCGAAGTCCCATCTCGCATGCGGCATGTCATGAGCTCTTTGACGGTGGCATACCTCTCCGACCTTGACTGAGCTCCAAAAAGTTCCTTGAGGTGCATGTGTATGTCAGCAGCATTCACGACATCCTCAAATCGCCTCTAGAGTTCATCAGACATTGAAGCTTGCATATAGCATTTAGCCTTGATATCATGGTCCCACCATTGATCAAGTTTTTCCAATTCTTCCGGACTTATATTAGCCGGTGCTTCCTTTGGAGGATTCTTTTCTAACACGTAGAAAATTTTTTCCGAGTTTAGAACAATCTTTAATTTACGGAACCATTCCGTATAGTTTGTGTCAGTCAATTTGTTTTGTTCGAGAATTGAGTATAGTGGATTATGCGAATTCATTGTAATGAAATACTGAAAAGAAACAGACAATAATCAGTGATTGTTTAATTAATTTACTAAGACATAAAATATGACGAGATTTAATTTTATGAATTTCACTCCCACTATTTTAACGATTTCACTACCCTCTAGTGAAAACGGGAAACTTGTTTCCTTAGTGGGAACATGGAGTCCAATTGACAAACTATAGTCCCGAATAATATCAGCCAACCATAATTTTCAAAAGGTAGAGCACAATTGCTTCCAAAGCAACCCCTATGTTTTTACCTCATGTCCAATAAGGGCCCAATAATATGACGTCGTTTAATGTGACATGTCAAGATGACCCATCAATATTAAGTTGTGATGGACGGTCGCCATGTGGATCCCCAATAATATGAGCAAATCCCATGGGAGTTCCACCCAACTTACAACATGTGTCGATCCAATGTACAGCTTTCCGACGAATGGGCCCCCCCCAATAATATGAGCCGAACCGTGCCCGCGGGTAGCATCTCATACATTATCGTTGATGGAAGGTAGGAACATTTAAACATTATTTAAATTCTCTTTTGTTTATCTTGATATCAATTTTAAATCATATTTAAAATGAGGGATTTTTAATTTTGAAAATTGTCTCATCATGCAATATTTGTATGCTTGCGGGATTCATACAATTTAGTCTAAACATGCATACAACAATAATATAATATATTATTTAAAGGATGATCGATCCCAATCACTAATCGACCCGTGGTTGCCAATCACGAGTCTAAGTCCAATCCTAGGTGATATGCAAGTATGCAATGCAATCCTATTACATTGAGCTTCCAATTTACATTTCTTCGGTCTTTATTGTCTGCTGGGCCCACATTTGTCTTCAAATATTTATCTCCCACTACGTCTAATAAATTTACAATAAATTTCGATGACAAGTAGGGGATACATATTTAAGGGTGGGAACGGGCCATAAATCAGGCCCACTTTTTATTACAAATGCCAATTCAAATTGGGCCACAAACCAAGCCCATTAATAAAACCCAACAACAATAAAACCAAATGTAAAAAACCTAACATACACCTATAATATTGGTCATGACAATCGATCATCATTTTATCCAATAATTAATTCAACAATTAAATAATTGGATAACATGCAATGACATCATAATTAAAAAAGATAAAATCAAATTTTATCTTATCCTTTCATAAGATCATATCTTATCATCAATTGTACCAAAATAATTAATTTTATAAAATCTAATTTAACGGATAAAATTTATAAATTTTACAAAAATTCAAATTTATCCAAAAATCAATTTTAAAAATTTCGTACTCAAACAATTTGATCCGATGCCTCGTGGACCAATCAAAAACAATTTTCGATCGGACCAAAAACTAAAATTTCAAAAATTTCAAAAAATCCAAAAAATCAAATTTTAAAATTTTCGGACTGCCCGGGGCATTCCCGGGCAGCCCCGCCTCCACGTGGGACAGGGCTGCCCGATTGCCCTTGTTTCCCTTCAAATTTAATTTTAAAAATATATCGTTTTGTTTCAAAAACCGAGGTTAAAAATTTTGTACAATCGATTAATTTTAATAGTTTGATCAAAGTTTACGACCTGGCTCTGATACCACTGTTGGAACACGCGTTCTCTGATCACACGAATGTGATACCCGAAGCAGCAAAAGATTAAAAATTTTATTTTTCGATATGGAACGATTCCATATCATGGGTATCAAATCCTAACGATTAGAATCTTGCAAGTAAAAATATAAATTCACAATTAAATATTTTTACCTCTTCAAGCTAAGGCTTGATTATGGACTCCAACAGAATTTAATCTGCTATTCTTGTAAATCCCGGGAACTGATGACTATCACGATCAACCTCCGGAATTAAGTCCACGAATAGAAAACTAAAACCCTCTGATTGATTGCACTAGAAATCAATCAGATGTTTATCGAAGAGAATAAAAAGATTTGATCTGTCAATTCAGAATGTAATTTTTCACAAAAATTACAGACTGAATTATCTCAAAAAGGAGCAGAGGAATTCGAAAATTCCCCTTGAAATATTATGCAGTATTTTCAAAAATTGCAAGAGTGAATGCTATGTAATTTTCGAAAACTACACATGTATTTATAGATAATTTCTAGACTAGATTAAGTTATAATTGTATTAGGACACTAACTCATTAGGGCCCACAATCCATTACTTAAGCCCAATAAGCCAAGCCTGTTATTATAGAAATTAATGTAAAATTTATCGTGACTCTGATTGATAAACTGATTTTACTAATGTGCACAGAAACCATTTCTGCATCTTTTAAAGTCAAGATAATTTTTCTGAATCCGAATTCAGTGATTTCCAAAAATGCCCATCCCTATGTCATTTTAAAAAATTCCACTCCTTTTTAGTTAAGAAGTCCAACTTCTCTTTCATTAAATTTAACTCTTTAAATTTAACTATCTCAATGGGGTTTAGTAATCCATTACTTGTGTGACCCTCAATGGTTCAGGGATACAGCTAGCCGTGGGCTTACAACTCCTTGTGACTCGGAATAACAAATTTCCAACTTATCCATCGAATCATGGTAAGAGCGCCTAGCAACATCGCCCCATGATTCCCTAGGTATCACTGATAGTGCCTGCAAGAACCAGTAGATTTTGGTTAGCGTACAGTACGGTCCCTTCATCTATATATCCCGATCGAATCAACAACCATTGGTGCATCGAGAGTCGTTCGAGATTCGATAACTATGCATTACATCTTGGAGATCAAATAGTGACATCGCATGTGTTACTAGGAAAACCGAGTAACCTAAAACACATCATGTACTCTGGCCAGAGATTCGTCACACTAATATCTCCTCAGATCGCATAGGATATCCACACTCGCAAGTATGTGGTGAATCCTTGACAACAAAGCATCGACTCCTATATGTGTCGTAACTGTACCCAATCCCAACACCTGATGACCTCAATAGAGTCGGTAAACGAGTCAAAGTACAGTACTAGCATATAGAGTTTCAATGATGTTTTCTGTAGTAAAGACTAATGGTGTACAACCAAAACCGCGGACTTATGCACTCAAATAATAATAACCACTTGGAAAGTGCGAATAGGGTAGTTCGATCATTCATTATATGAATATCCATTTGCATGATTTGAACATCTCCATGTTCAATACCAATGAAACGTGGTACTTGGCATCACAAATGCTAGTCTCAATCTCGAGCGATCCTTATCCTTATTAGCGGACGGCTCAATTGACTAGGAACTGTTTAGAATATACAGTGACTATAAGATGTGTTTCATAATAGTGATCTCTCTTTATTCACTATCTCATCTTACTTACACTATAGTATATTCAAGGTCTTTATCAAAACAACAATAGTATATCACAATATAACAATATGAAGAAAGACAAAGAAAATGCCATTAATGAATGTAAATTATATTAAACAAAGATTGTTTATACATAGAGTCATAAAAGCCCTTAGCCACAAGTTGGCTAACCAGGCACCCACTCTTTCACAAAAGGCATACGTCTGTAAGCAAACGTACCATATGGGTAAGTAAATGTTGTTTTATCCTGATCTTCAGGTACAATCGCAATTTGATTATACCCTGGATACCCATCTAGAAAACAATAGAATTCATACCCAGGAAGTCTTTCTAGAATTTGATCAATGAAGGGTAGGGGAAAATGATCTTTAAGGGTTGCGTCATTCAATTTCCTATAACTATACACACACGCCAAGCTGTAACTGTCCTAGTAGGTATTAGCTCATTTTGCTCGTTCTTAATGACAGTTATTCACCCTTTTTTTGGTACACATTGAACAGGACTCACCCATACACTATCAAAAATTGGGTAAATAATACCTGCATCCAAAAGTTTTATCGTTTCAGCCTTCACTACCTCTTGCATTTTGGGATTCAATCTCCTCTGTGGCTGGACCAACGGGTTGATATTCTCTTCCATTAAGATTTTATGCATGCAGATGGATGGATTGATTCCTTTGATAACTGCTACCTTCCAGGCGAACACACTCTTGTGGCTTTTGAGAACATCCAGTAGTTTGGTCTCCATTTCATCAGTCAAAGAAGACGAAATTATTACAGGTAAATTTTCATTCTCACCAAGAAATACATATTATAGATGAGTTGGAAGTGGCTTCAATTCAACAGTCGGTGGTTCTTCAAGACTTGATTTCTGGAGTACTAAATCCTTCCGGTCACCGAGATATTAGGGTTTAAGCTTGCCACCTTTTCTCCACGACTGATTATCGTTCTAGTATGCAGTCATCTCTTCTCTTCCTACATTGATTTCATCCTCATGAAAACGAAATACAATCGCAGCTTCTAAAGATTTCTGGAATGTCTTCTGCACATAATTATACAAAAGTGAGTCCACTGCATCTATTTGAAAATATTCTTCATTATATTGTGAAAATTTAAGCGCATTAAACACATCAAAAGAAATTTTCTCCTTTCCCACTCTCAAAAGTAGTTCTCCCTTTTGGACATCTATGAGTGTTTTTCCTATTGCCAGGGAAGGTTGAAACGACCCTAACTCTACTTTAAATTAAACTAAATAAAATACGGATTTTTCAAAAAAAAATTTGGCAGAACCTATATATTTATATGACAAACCACCTGTCACAGAAAAAAAAATTTAAAATGCAAACAACACTAAATAAATTAGACCAAGAAAGGAACGAGAACTGGAGAAAATATTCGACATTTCGAACATCAAAAGATTAAACAACTACATATTTACATGCCCACAAATAACTCTATAAATCCTTACAATAACATTTATCCAATCAACAAAATGAAAGACTTTAAAGTGCTAAAATAAACTTTTGCGGAAGACTGGCATGGTCTGAGGGATGTGCCGTGCCCGCATCGCAGCCCACTCTATATGTGACGTCCCGTATTTTAAAACATTTATTTAAAAGAGTTGCGGAAAAAGAGTGAGAAAATTTTTCAAAACTTTTTAAACTATGATGGGAGTGCATCGCTCTAGTAAATCAACAAATTCATTATATGAAACACGGATGCAATCCTACACTTAAGTCCATCTAAATTACGGCACGTCAAAACCTGCTACTAACATTTTAAGAGGATAGGGGAAAGTGAGTTCAATTAATTTACTATGTATATAAAATACATTTGAAAGATGAAACATTTGAGATCCTCAAAACTCATCTTTAGAAGACTGACAATGAAAATAATTAAACCATTACTTTTGAACATCGTAAATAAAATATTGTAACAACATAACATAAATAAACATAGGTAAATATTTTCTTTTTAAATACATCAGAGCTTTTGAACTATTGTGCCATGCAATGTCTTCGCCTCTTGGACTCTTCAGCCATGCTGCCAAAGCTTTTTAAATCAAAACTGCTAAACCATTTGCACCATTCAAGTATAGTGAGTCTAAAGGACTCAGCAAGATTAAAATATACATATCGATTTCATTATAGCTTCAAAATAATTTAAACTTAAAATGACTTGAGCATACATAACATGATAACCTTGAACTTGAAGAATTTTAACGTAAACATCATAGAACTTTAAACTTAAAATCTTGAACATGAACTTCAAAACTCTTAAAAGATCCAAGGAACTTGAACATATACATTAACATACTTAACTTTAAATCTTGTAAATAGGCTTCATGCATATTCTCAAAACTTTGCCATTTCCTTCTTAAATAAACATTTGCACTTAACATCTAATAAATAAAATCATGCAACTTGGACAACATCAAACCGTGAACATTAACCATTAACATAACATAAAAACTTATCATTTTGGGGTGATGAATTATGTGAAATTGTGGCAACCGTCATAATGGGCACATTCATCTTTTCTTGTTGATCAACAATCATATGGCATTACGCCTCGTAACATTCTTTCATTTTCGGAGGCCCCTCCGGAGCTCATCCCGGAGGACCTAACCCGTACATTGAGCCATATTTGGAAAGGTCCCTCCGGAGCCCAAACCGGAGTACCAGTCCCGTATTGCCACCACAAAGACACATAAAACATCAAAATATTTTAATGCATCAACACATCATATCTTCATGCTTCATCATAAAATTATTCATTCATACTTCATCATCTTTCATTTCATCATCATATCATTATAACATATCATTTTCTTATGAAGCATCATCATATCATTGTAATTTCTGTCATAACTTTTATTTCATTAACATTAAACTTTACTCGATAACTTCATGCACGTCATAAGTGATAAAAATCATACTTTCATATTGAACATAGGTTTCATGAATGAAACATAGACATGTACATGCGTCACATAACGTAATCGATCCACGTAAGTCGTTATTGACTTAAAACTTGAAACTTTTTGCATAAGAATTCTTAAATATACTTTATAAGCCTTTAAAGATCATAATCATGAATTTAGGACCCCAAAATAACATAAATAAAGCTTCAAATCAGAAGGCCATGCGCGGGGGCGCTACTTTTCGGGCGCGGGCGCGCATATCCTGCTGATGGGTCTGCTTGTTCATTCTTAAACTCTATTTTGAATTCGGAATTCTGAAACGTGGTAAACAGGAAAGTTTTAGCCCTTGATCTTGGCTTTCTAATTCCGAAAACCTCACCTTAATTGAAATTTTCATTAAAAAGTTATGCTCATTCTCCCTAGATGTGTCCCTGCCGGGAAATCAAAATACTTGACACACTTTGGGATGATTTTGACCAATCGTCCAAAATTATTTTGACAAAACTCAAAACATGAAAGTTGTAGATAAATAAGTTGTTTTTCAAATACAATTGGCCTCATATCATTTGGATCATTACACTAATTTTGATCTTCAAAATAGTAACAAGTGCCGCTAATCCAGAACAATCCAACATAAGTAATATTTCAAAACTTTCACTCAAACTAATTCAATAATTCAAAATATGATATTTTCTACTCCTCCAGCTATATCCTTTAAATAAAACATCCCTTGAAACTTCAAGAACACATAAAAACTTTGATGAAACATGTATCTCTTGAATCAATTCAAGAACATGACAAGAACGACTTATGCTTCATGATTTCATACCATCACATAACATGCTCTTCAAACCCTTAAAATCAAAACTTCATGATCTTGAAATTCTTGAAAATCATGCATACATATCTCAACATACATCTTTTCATATCAAAATAAATATATTTTGAATGGTGGTTTCAAAACCTTTAAAATTTGTACTTGCCTTGTTATTTGAAGAACGGAACTATCTTGGATCTTGGTAGAGATATAACCTTACTCAAACGGAATCGAGACATGATAAAAAGGTAACCAAAGGAAGATGAAATCCAAGAGGTTGTTAAGCTGTTCCTAAGATCAAATAACACTTTTATAATATGGTGAGAATACACCAAGAATCAAAGACAAAATACAAGAAGAAAAGGGAATAGAAAATCTGTGCAGAAATGTCTTACAAAATGGCTTCGATCTAGGCTGAAACAACCACCAAAAATAGCGATTCATAGCTCAAATCGAAGATATGGATGTAAGGAAGATGACCCTTCAAACGGAATGAATTTTGGACACCGGATGAAGGAATTATGAGCAATATACGACAGCTGCTCATAGGATGGCGAGTTGGAGAGTTGGAGATTGAGAAGATTCGGAACCTTGACAACGGACTAACCTTAGTACAACCAGAATTTGGAAGCTAAACTCACCTTGGATATACATGACCGAGGGAGGAGGAAGAAGCATGGAAATGAAAGGAAATTAAGAATTGTAGGAGAAACTAAAAGAAGAAGGAAGAAATGTAAAAGGGAAGAGAACCGTGTGATTGATTGAGGGGGGGAAACAAAGACAAGAATTATAATTGAGATGGGGTAGGAGTCATAAAGTGAGAGGTGGTGATTAGGAAGACTACATCAAATGTAGTTTGTCCAAAACACATCAAACTCGACTAATAAAATTTTCTCCTCCCGATGGTTAAAATAAAATCATAGCAATATTATACTCAAAACACTCGTAGAATTATTTTCTACGATATCGTTCGTAGGCTAGACTTGTATTCTCAGTCCAGAATCAATTTTAATAAAATCATTTAATACAACAACTAAATACATATTTTAATACATGAAACATAAATTTTTAAATCATTTACATAACACATAATATTTAATTAAAAATAACGTTTAAATTATAAATAATCAAATGAAATAACTTAAAATAATTAAAATTTATTGTAATAAATCATGAATAGATTTATGGATTTTTCAGATATTACACTATAGTCCTGCCCCCTCAATTTCAAAGATAACCTATTCTTGCACCAAGTAGATAAAGTGAGCCTAGGGGCCCAACAAGAATATGGGGAAAATAACGAGTACTACATAAATACAAGCACACGCAGATTAAAAATAGTTTGTAATAAAATACTTTGTGCCCTTAACTTAAACAAAGGATTTCTAAAAGAATGAAGTGAACATGAATGAAACATATGCATGGATAAGTCGAGCATGAGCACTGTAACTGAATAAACTATACTGAAACACGGATATAAATGATTTGAACTTAGATCCTTGAATTGTGACTGTAGTAACCCAGATTCAATTTTAAGATAATAATATGTTAAACATGATTAAGGGTTGGTAATTAACCAATTTCGGGGCTTAATCGGATTTCAGAATCAAGAATTGGATTTTCATTTTTTTGAGCCAGTTCGGACGGTCCGAAGAGGACTTCGGACGGCCCGAACTCAGCACACCAGGGGCTCAGAAGGTGAGCTTGTCGACTTCGGAGTTAAGGCACATTAGGATGATCCGAACTAGGATCGGATGGCCCAAACTGCCTTATGCCATGCAAGCAGGATTACTCAGCCATGGATTTTGACAAGTGTCGGATGTAGAGGAGTTCGGACGATCCGAACCTGAGTTCGGAGGCTCCGAACCCGACGTGGCTTGCATGCATGCATTGAGTTGGATCGGACGATCCGAACCCCAGTTCGGAGGGCCCGAACTCGTCCGAAAATTTTCCTATAAATAGGGGCCTTCAGATTTATTTCTGATTAAGAATTTCCGAGTTACCTTCTCCAGTTATATAGTGAGTTATATACTTGAGGGCCCTATCGGTAATAGTGAGATTCTGGAATAACAAAGAAGTTGTTATAGCCATCCAGAGTCAGCGACTCCAAAGGGCTATCTACGGACGAAGGTATGGTCCGGAAATCTATTTAAGTTTTGGGAGTACTTATTAGCTTAGTTAAGGCTTATAGAACTTGTGTTGTGATACGGTGAACTTTTGAATATAGGCTTGGAACCTAGAATCTACTATACTTGAACTAGCCTGGAGGTACGTACACATTGACTGAGATTATCAGTGAGTATACATGTTTATATGTTGCATTTATTTGGCATTACTATATGGCATGATATATGATTTACCGTTTTCCATATTCATATGTCATGTGCATATACACGTTGAGCCTATACCTTGATATACCTAATTATAGAGCCGCTCAGCTCTATACTCGATAGTCTGTCACTTAGAGTACCGCGACGACAGGGACATTTATGTCTGACTACTCTGGTATACTTGACGAGTGTGGTTGCACCCAGAGGTTGATCCGTGCGGTGGCAGCACTCATGTGGCGCCGGTACTGAGCATGACTTTTCAGATGACCATTTACCAGTCATCATGTTGCATGCATTATATACATATCTTTACTCATGTTTATGTACTGGGCGTTAGCGCTCACGTCCTAGTTGTTATCTTGGACACCCTATTCCATGGGGCAGGTCGCAGGATGGACGGAGCTGGTAGTTCAATGCAGGACTAGGGAGCAGGAGCCTAGAGGAATTAATTATACAGCAGGATTCGATATAGCTGTATAATGTTTACTTTTAAGTTTTTCGATATGGTTGTATCACTACAGTATTAAGCCTGGATATATTTTACTAAGCTGATATGTAAATTATGGATTATGTTTCCGCACATTTTACCCTGTTAAGTATTTTGCTGTATTAAGTTTAATGCATGCTATTAGTTTCCAGTTAGTAGGTGATTCCATGTAGGGTCACTACATTTTTGGTATCAGAGCATGCATAGATTTTGGGAATTAGTACTTCGGATTTAGTTTAGTCTTGAGTAATTCTTGCACATTTGGGATTTTAATGTGCAATTCTTTTCAGGATATGGCTGACGAGAGTCACGGTAGTGTTGGCTAGGGAGGTGGTCATCATCGTCATCATCGCCATCATGATGATCGATATCATTCTCATGAGGGTAGACGTCGTTACTCTATCAATAAGTTCATGCAAGTAGGACCGAAACCCTTTTTGGGAGGTGAGAATCTTGAACAGGCAAGAGGCTGGATGTCTAAACTCGAGAGTGCGTTTCGAGCTTTCGAGTGCACTGAGGAGCAGAAACTGGAATTTCTAGAATTTATTCTAGAGGATCGAGCACGCTTATGGTGGGATGCCAAAGCTACTCAAGCACGTACTGAGAGAGGACAGGTGACTTGGGGGGATTTCTGTCTGCAGTTCCAGAACCTGTATTTTCCTCCAGCAGTTCGACAGGCACGATCTATGGAGTTGCTGACTCTGAGGCAAGGATCAATGACTATTGATCAATATCAGTAACGATTTCTTGATCTGCTACCTTTTAGTCCTCATATCAATGATAGTGATGCGTCCAAGTATGATATTTTCCGCAAGGCCTGAATCAAGATATCTACTCACAAGTTGTCGTATGTGATAATCCGACATCTTATGAGACTTTGGTGAACCGTTGCCGTCAAGTGAAGAACAGCAATAGGCGGGCACTGTTGATGATGCTAGGACAGCCTAGTGGATCTCTTGGGCCTAGGGCTCAATCTGTTGTGCAATCTGGACCTATGTCTTCTTATACTAGTACTACTTCGTCTAGTTCTCATGGTTCACGAGGTACTTTCCGTTTTGGGAAAAAGAAGAAGAAGGAGGAATTTTGCAGCCACTGTGGTGGAAAGCATCCTGCAGCTTCGTGTCGGAAGGCTACTGGTGCTTGTTATATTTGTGGTGAGAAAGGACATCTGCGGAGAGATTGTCCTCAGCGTACGGGTTCTGCTAGTGGATCGGGATCACAGGTTGGATCTCAGGCCAGCTTCTACTTTTCCACGTCAGCAGTTAGCACCACAGAGTTCTTCTGGTTACCGTCCACAGACTCAAGGGCAGGTGTTTGCTCTGTCTCAGGAGCAGGCTACTGAGGGAAGCGATCGCATGTTGGCAGGTACCTTTTTGTTATGTGGTATTCCTGAACTTGTTTTAATTGATACTGGAGCATCGCATTCCTTTATTTCTAGCCATTTTTTAAAGAGACATAGATTACCTTATGTATCATTAGATATGGATTTAGTTGTATCTACTCCGCTGGAGCAGGAGGTAGTGACTAAGAGTCTTGTAAAGGGTTGCCTTCTAGAGTTTGAGGGTCAAGTGTTATCTGCTAGTCTGATCATTCTAGCGATGACAGATTTTGATTGTATTTTGGGAATAGATATGCTGACTTTGTATCATGCTACTGTGGATTGTTATCAATGCCTGGTACAGTTTCATCCGAATGAGGGTGATAGCTGGTACTTTTATGGTGAGGGTGCGCGACCTCCGATGCCACTTGTATCGGCTCTGAAGGCATGTCATGTCTTGGATTAAGGTGGGGAGGGCTACCTCATCTATGCAGTTGATATATCCACGAGTAGTCTGGGTATCGATCTGTTACCGGTTGTCAGCAAGTTTCCTGATGTATTCCCTGATGAGATTCCTGGTTTTCCTCCGGTTCGAGAGGTTGAATTTGGTATTGATCTAGTACCAGGAACTACGCCTATATCCCGAGCACCTTATCGTCTGGCACCGTCAGAGATGAGGGAATATAAACAGCACTTGCAGGATCTTCTTGATAAGGGATACATTCATCCGAGTGTTTCTCCGTGGGGAGCACCTGTTTTATTTGTCAAGAAGAAGGATGGATCGATGCGATTATGTATTGACTACAGGCAGTTGAATCGTGTCACCATCAAGAATAAGTATCCTTTGCCGCGGATTGATGATCTGTTCGATCAATTACAGGGTACTTCTGTTTACTCGAAGATAGATATGAGATCTGAATACCACTAGATACGGGTACGAGACTCAGATATTTCTACGACTGCTTTTAGGACCAGATACGGGCATTACGAATTTCTGGTAGTGTCATTCGGTTTGACGAATGCACCGGCACTCTTTATGAATCTGATGAATCAGGTATTTCGAGAATCTCTGGATAGATTTTTCATCGTCTTCATTGATGATATTCTTGTCTATTCTCATGACAAGGATGAGCATGCACAGCATCTGAGAATTGTTTTACAGACATTACGAGATAAGAAGCTGTATGCAAAATTAAGCAAGTGTGAATTCTGGCTTGATCGGGTAGTGTTTCTCGGTAATGTAATTTATAGTGAAGGAATATCTGTTGATCCAAGTAAGATAGAGGCAGTGCTAAACTGGTCTCGTCCGATGACGGTTGCTAAGATTCGTAGTTTCTTGGGTCTAGCGGGTTATTACCGTCGGTTCATCGAGAATTTTGCACAGTTGGCCAGGCCTTTGACACAGCTTACACGGAAAGATTTTGCCTTCATATGGTCCTCGGATTGTGAGGAGTCATTTCACGAGCTGCGTAGACGTCTTACTACTGCACCTGTGCTAGCTCTACCTTCTGGATCAGGAGGTTATGTTGTCTATACTAATGCCTCTGGTCAGGGGTTAGGGTGTGTTCTGACATAGCATGGACATGTTATTTCAGGCATTATCTTTATGGCAAGAAATTTGAGATATTCACGGATCACAAGATTTTGAAGTATTTATTCACTCAGGCGGAGTTGAATATGCGACAGAGGCGCTGGATGGATCTTTTGAAGGATTATGATTGTGAAATCAAATATCATCCAGGTTATGCTAATCTTACGGCTGATGCCTTGAGTCGGCAGGTGAGACTTTCTGCACTTCAAACTAGTGAAATATCTCATTTGGTTCAAGAGTTTTGTTCATTGAGTTTTACACTCAAGCACAAGAAAGGAAGAAATGGAATTCGTTTGTATACTATATTATCTGAGCCAGCATTGTATTCTCGGATCAGAGATGCTCAGATATCTGATGTTAAGACTCAGCGTTTGGCACATCTAGCCAATGGGGGTAATACATATGGATTCCATTTTCAGGCAGATGATTTATTGTGCTTATCGAATCGAGTGGTTGTACCTGATGTTACGGAGCTCAGGAACGATATTCTTTCTCAAGCTCACAGAAGTCGATTATCAGTTCATCCTGGAAGCATGAAAATGTATAAGGACTTTCGAACCAGATTCTGGTGGAAAGGGATGAAGCGGAGTGTGTATCAATTTGTTTCGAGATGTTTGGTTTGTCAACAGGTCAAAGCTGAACATCGACGACCAGGTGGATTACTGCAGAATCTTGAGATTCCCGAATGGAAGTGGGAGCACGTGACTATGGATTTTGTCACCCACTTGCCTATGACTTCACGTCAGTGTGATGCTATCTGGGTCGTTGTTGACCGTTTGACGAAATCAGCACATTTCATTCCTTACAACCGGGAGTATTCTTATGATCGCATGGCACGCTTATATATCCAGGAGATAGTGCGATTACATGGGATTCCAGTGAGCATAGTTAGTGATAGAGATCCACGATTTACCTCACGTTTCTGGGGTAGTTTTCAGCAGGCGTTGGGTACCACTCTGAGTTTGAGCACTGCATATCATCCGGAGACTGACGGGCAGTCAGAGCGGACGATTCATACTTTGGAGGATATGTTACGTTCTTCTGTCATGGATTTTGGCTTATCTTGGCAGAATCAATTACCTTTGATCGAATTTGCCTACAATAACAGTTATCATCGTAGTATTGATATGGCACCTTTCGAGGCATTGTATGGTCGACGGTGTCGTACTCCGTTATTCTGGGATGAAGTAGGGGAACGACAAGTCGAGGGTCCTGAGTTGGTGCAGCAGATTGTAGACAAGGTAGATTTGATCAAGCGGAGGATCAAAGCTGCTCAAGATAGACAAGCCAGTTATGCTAATATTCATCGTAGGCCATTGCAGTTTGAGCCTGGTGAGTATGTATTCTTACGAGTATCACCTTTCAGGAAGGTGATGAGGTTCGGTGTGAAAGGCAGGTTATCACCTCGTTTCATTGGGCCTTTCCAGATACTGGAGAAAATTGGAGATGTTGCATATCGTTTGGCGTTACCGCCATCTCTTTCAAGTATACATAATGTTTTTCATGTGTCGTTACTTCGACAGTACATAGCTGATGAATCTCATATTATCCAGCATACTGATATTCAGCTAGAACCAAATCTGTCTTTTGTTGAATGACCACTCCGTATCCTAGATAAGAAGGAGAAATGTAACGTCCCAATTTCTCAATCGAAACGTTACTCGAACATACTTACTTAAAGATTTGGTAAAAATAAAAACTTTGCGGAAGCATCATCTTATTTATTAAAATAGCATATTTTACATACTTACTTAAAGATTTGGTAAAAATAAAAACTTTGCGGAAGCATCATCTTATTTATTAAAATAGCATATAAAATGTGCACAAAATAAAATAGCATCTAAAAATATTTGCCAAAACATGGCCATCAACTTAAAAAAATTTAAAACTTGTTGCCTCTCATCAAATAAAAAGGTTTAAAACATCTTCCATTCTAAAACATTCACACTCATGCATTGCCCGTTGGACCGACCCCTGCCTCTTCTTCATGTCCGCCCACATAATCATCAATAAAAGCATTCACATTATCATTACCTATACCATTCAAGTATAGTGAGTCGAAAGACTCAGCAAGAGCATGCAGAAAATGATTTTCTAACTTTAAAAGGAAAACATTAACTTAAACTCCCATGCAATAAACATAACTTTAATATAGCCATATCATAAAAATATTTGGGGAGATGAAGTATGAGTAGTGTGGTAACCGTCATAACGAGCCATTCATGGTTTCCTGTTGATCAACAAGCATATGGCATTACGCCCGTAAACTTTCATTCTTTGGATAGCCGCTTCGAAGCTCAACCCAAAGTGCATACCCCGTATAACCATCCCGTGAGCCATGTTTGGATAGCCACTCCGGAGCTCATCCCGAAGTGCATACCCCATATAATCACCACAAGAAGCATAAATAATCAAAATATTTTCCATGCATCATATCATTCATCTTATCATGTCATTTCATAAATCTCGTACATGCTCATAAAGTTTCTTGTGATGCTATATGCTTAAAATCCGTAAAAACATTTCATGCGAAATTAACTTTTATGAGAAAATCACATAATCATGCAATACATAACTTGACTGATCCACGTGAGGCATTCCATCCGTTTCGGACCTTGAAAACTTTAAAATTCTTCATGAACATTCTTAAAAATAATTAAAATACATTAAAGTATCAAAATCATGATTTTTAGGACTCAAAAACTCATAAAATGGGATGGGAAAATCGAGCCTGAGGCGCGGCCGCTCTATCTCAACAGCGCGGGCGCACCAGCCCTGCGCGACCGCGCTGCTTCTGCAGTGCGGGCGCGCGGCCCGCTCGCACTTCATGCGACAAAGCAATGCGGGCGCGCTACTTAGTAGCGCGGGCGCACCGTCTGTGCGTAGAGATTTCGCAGCTCAGGCGCGGGCGTGCTGCTCGGCAGCACGGGCGCGCCGTCGCGGCGTCTGATTCCGAAAACTGATCTTTTCTGCACTTTCTTCAAGACCCACAATACTTTGGGACGTTTTTCCATCAAAAATATCATTCAAAAACATCATAATCTCAAAATAACTTGTACCAATACATCAATCATTTCAAAGATGTTGAATTAAAAACCTTCAAAACTACTTTTACCCAAAAAATCTGATCTAGTGCATTCAAAACTTTCAAAACTCAATAAACATGAACCGAACACCTCAGGAATGCTTCATGTATCACAATCAAGCAACATACTCATAGAAATTTTCAAGAAAACATTCATAGATCATCAATCAAACACCTAGGGTTTTATCTTGAAAATAACTATATTCTTGAATGGGTTTAAAAACAGTAAAAACTTGCCTGAATCGTCTGATTGGGATTAACCTGGACTGCGGAACGATCTAGCCTTGAGAAGCCTGAAGAACCCTAGCTTGGAGATCGCAGTGTTTGAGAGAGATTTTGAGAAAGAAGAGTAAGCGTTCAAATGAGAGTTCAGAAAACTTCTGAGCGCTTTTCTTCCATGACTAATGGGCTCCAACACGGCCCATTAGTTATACTTAAAATTCTTTAAAATTTTTACTTTCTCAATAAAATAATTCTGCATCTACTAACTTTTCTTAAAATATTTTTCTTAACTCATTTCAAGGCTAGGCTCGTCCCTACGACCCAAAATTAAACCCAACCTAAAACTTTTAAAAAAATAATATAACACATAATTCACATAACAATTAATATTATAAATAACATGCATTAAATCATATAATTAAATCAATTAATCGTGATTAAGCTAGTGGTCTTTTTGAACCTTACAACTCTACCCTCCTTTAAAGAATTTCGTCCTCGAAATTCGACTTACCAAACAGTTCAGGATAGCGTGCTCGCATATCTTGTTATGTTTCCCAAGTAGCATCTTCAACCAACTGGTTGCTTCATAAGACTTTCACCATTGGAATCTCTCTATTTCTCAACCTACAAACTTGTCTGTCCAAGATTTGAACAGGAATCTCCTCGTAGGACAAGTCTGGCATCCATTTCACTGGCTCATGGCGGATAACATGAGAAGGATTTGCCACATACTTCTTTAGCATAGAGATATGGAAGACATTGTGGACAACCCCCAAGTTGGGTGGTAGTGCTACTCGGTAAGCTCGAGCCCCAACTTTTTCTAGGATCTCAAAAGGTCCTATATATCTTGGACTCAATTTACCCTTTTTTCCAAATCTCATAACACCTTTCCATGGTGACACCTTTAAAAATACATGGTCACCTACTTCAAACTCCAAATCTCTACGTCGCTGGTCGGCGTAACTTTTCTGTCGACTTTGAGCTGTCAACATTCTGTCTCTGATCTTAGCTATTACATCCACCGTTTGAGTCACTATATCTGGTCCCAAAACAGCTCTCTCTCCAACTTCATCCCATTGTAAGGGAGTTCTACACCTTCTCCCATACAATGTCTCATAAGGAGCCATACCAATAGTTGCTTGATAACTATTGTTGTAAGTAAACTCCACTAAAGGTAATTTCGATTCCCAATTCCCTCCAAAGTCGATTATACAAGCTCTCAACATGTCTTCGAGTATTTGGATCATTCGTTCTGACTGACCATCTGTCTGAGGGTGGAAAGCTGTACTGAAAGCTAGCTTTGTTCCCAATCCTCTATGTAAACTTCCCCAAAAGTTCGAAGTGAACTTAGGATCCCTGTCAGATACTATCCTCGCTGGAACTCCATGAAATCTGACAATTTCTTGAATGTACAGCTCTGCATACTGATTCATCGAGAAGTTATTCCTGACTGGAATAAAATGAGCTGACTTGGTTACCCTGTCAACTATCACCCAAATCGAGTTCATCCTTCGCGGTGAGACTGACAATCCTACTACGAAATCCATAGTGACATCTTTCCACTTCCATGTGGGTATTGGCAAGGGTTTTAGGAGTCCCGCTGGCCTTTGATGCTCAATTTTTACCTGTTGACAAGTCAAACATTCACTCACAAATTCTACGATATCCTCTTCATACCTGGCCACCAATATAAGGATTGCAGATCCTTATACATTTTCGTACTTCCTGGATGAATGGAATATGGAATAGTATGGGCTTCAGTCATCACTTCTACTCTCAATGAGTCTACTGCTGGCACCCACATTCTACCTCGGTGATAAACAATTCCATCTTTGATAGTGTACAATGTACCACCCTTGGCTTCATCTCTGTTCCTCCACAACGTCAACTGTTCATCAGAAGCTTGGCCTACTCTGATTCTCTCAAGCAAACTAGGTACTACTGTTAAGGCTGCTAGAGTGCATACCTCCATTGGTTCAAATACCTCCAAACTCATACGTTCAAATTCAGCAATCAACTCATGCTGCACTGTCAATTGGTTCAATGTTGCAGACTTGCGACTCAAGGCATCTGCTACAACATTAGCCTTACCAGGATGGTAGCTAATGTCACAGTCGTAGTCCTTCACTAATTCCAGCCATCGCCTCTGCCTCATATTCAACTTCTTCTGAGTGAAGAAATATTTTAGTCTTTTGTGATCAGTGAAAATCTGACACCTGTCGCCGTACAAGTAGTGTCTCCATAGCTTCAAAGCAAAAACTACTGCCGCCAACTCAAGATCATGAGTCGGGTAATTCCTCTCATGGACCTTCAGCTGTCGAGATGCATATGCTATTACTTTATCATCCTACATCAGCACAGCTCCTAATCCACTCTTAGAAGCATCGGTATAAACCACAAAGCGACCCGTGCCTTCGGGAATTGCTAGCACTGGCGCTGAAATCAGTCTTTCCTTCAATTCTGTAAAGCTCTTCTCACATTGTTCTGACCACACAAACTTCATACCTTTTCGAGTTAAGGAAGTCAGTGGTAGGGCTATCTTGGAGAAGTCTTGAATAAATCTCCTGTAGTAGCCTGCTAAACCCAAGAAACTTCGTATTTCTGTAGAATTCTTCGGGGCAGCCCAATTACGAACCGCTTCCACCTTCGACGGATCCACCTCAATCCCCTTAGCTGAAACTATATGACCCAAAAATGAAATCTGCTCCAGCCAGAATTCACACTTATTGTACTTAGCATACAGTTGCTTTTCTTTCAAAATTTGCAACACCGTAGACAAGTGCTGACGATGCTCCTCCCTACTACGAGAATACATCAATATGTCATCTATGAAGACTATGACAAACTGATCCAAGAAAGGTTGAAACACCATGTTCATCAAATCCATTAACACAGCTGGTGCATTGGTCAACCCAAACGGCATTACCAAGAACTCATAGTGGCCATAGCGAGTCCTGAATGCTGTCTTCTGCACATCTGCATCCTTTACCTTCAGCTGATGGTAACCTGATCGCAGATCAATTTTTGAGAACACCTCTGCCCCTTGCAATTGGTCGAACAAGTCGTCTATTCTAGGCAAAGGATATATGTTCATCAGTGTAACTCGGTTCAGTTCTCTGTAGTCAATGCACAATCTCATTGACCCATCTTTCTTCTTGACGAACAACACCGGTGCACCCCAAGGCGATACACTCGGTCTGATGAACCCCTTATCCAGTAATTCCTGCAACTGATCCTTCAATTCTTTCATCTCGGTCGGTGCCAATCTGTACGGTGCCTTAGAAGCTGGCTTAGTTCCAGGCAACAATTCTATCCCAAATTTGACTTTCCTGACTGGAGGCAATCCCGCAACATCATCGGGAAAAACTTCTGGAAAGTCCTTCACTACCTCCACTTCCACAAGTTTCGGTCGCTGTACCTCCAGATCACCAATTAGACTTGCAAGAAAGCCTGTACACCCATTACTCAATAATTTCCAGGCTGTTCCTGCAGAAATCATACCTGGTGCGCTCTTCTTAGAGGTAGTGCGGAACGCAAATGGTTTCCCATTCTGATCTTTCAATGAGACAGTTTTCCGTTTGCAGTCAATAATAGCCTCATGTCGAGACAACCAGTCCATCCCAAAAATCGCATCGAAATCCACCATTTTCAAAACAATAAAATCTGCACACAAAACTAGACTCTACATCTGAACCTTGAAATTTCTTACCACACTAATACTTTCCAGTTCTTCTCAGGGTAACGACACACAAAATTTCGAAATAGATTCATCCGAAAAGACCCCCAATTTCATCATAAAATTAACAGATATAAAAGAGTGCGTAGCTCCTGAATCAATCAACACAAAAGCAGGTAAACCAGCGATATGGATCATACTTGTGACAATTGCAGAATCTGGGTCAACCTGATCGTGAGTCATAGCAAACACTCTTCCCCTGATAGGATCCTTTGACTGCGGGCAATCCTTGGCGAAATGCCCTGGCTTCTTGCAAAGAAAGCAAGTATTGGTCCCAAGCATGCATTGACCTGAGTGTGACTTCCCACACTTTTGACAGTTAGGTGCATTCGTCGGCCTTGGAGCATTGGCGTTCGGCTGATTCTGTCCCTGAGGTCATGCCTGATTGGGGTTTTGGCACTGCTGCTGCTGCTGCTGCTGCTGCTGCAGTCTCCTCTGAGCTGGAGCTTGGTACGGCCTCTTCTGACTAGACCCTTGTTGTTCTCTCCCTTGGTAACTGGCTCTTTTCGCTTGCAATTCTTTGATAATATCATTCCCATCTTTTTCTGACAACATAGCCTCATCGAATGCTGCTCGGTACATTTGTGCCCCACTCAATCTGACATCACGACGAATAGTGGCATTCAGTCCCTCCGTGAAATGCTTCAACTCCTCTCCAGCATTACCCGAAATCATGGGCACAAAATACCTCCCCCTTTCAAACTTCTTCACATACTCAGCAATGGACATGCTCCCTTGGCGGAGATCCAGGAATTCTCTAGCAAGTCTAGTCCTGGTGCTGATAGTGAAATATTTCCCATAGAACACATCTTTGAATCCATTCCAAGTCAACGTAGTCATATCCACAGCAGAACGGTCTCCCTGCCACCAAACCCTTGCATCATCACGAAACATAAAGATGGCACACCTCACACGATCTGCATCAGTGAGCTGCATGTAGTCAAAAATGGTCTCCACTGACTGCACCCATTCCTCGGCTACAAGGGGATCAGCCCCTCCTCTGAACTCCTGCGGCCCTAGATCCTTAAACTGTTTAAAGATCGGATTAGTTAGTAGTGGCTGATTGTTGTTCCGTCCTCCCGCTTGTGCTTGGATTAACTGTTGAATCTGCTCCCCTTGGGCTCTATTTTACTCTTGCAACAGAGTCGCCAACCCAGCCAAAAACTGGTTGTTCTGATTGTCCTCATTGTTCGGATTCCTATGGTTAGCCATGATCGTGATGTCCATACAGTCCACATGCTTAATTACGTTATTTAAACATAACATCCTAATTAACATGCATAAGTATTAATCGCAAAAGCTACCATGCATCTTTAATAATCCATAACATAGAACTTACAGACATGAAGACGAAGCATAGGGTCGTGGCGAAAATGCATGTGTGCGACAAACCCAGAGCGAACTGCTCTGATACCAAGCTGTAACGTCCCAATTTCTCAATCGAAACGTTACTCGAACATACTTACTTAAAGATTTGGTAAAAATAAAAACTTTGCGGAAGCATCATCTTATTTATTAAAATAGCGTATAAAATGTGCACAAAATAAAATAGCATCTAAAAATATTTGCCAAAACATGGCCATCAACTTAAAAAAAATTAAAACTTGTTGCCTCTCATCAAATAAAAAGGTTTAAAACATCTTCCATTCTAAAGCATTCACACTCATGCATTTCCCGTTGGACCGACCCCTGCCTCTTCTTCATGTCCGCCCACATAATCATCAATAAAAGCATCCACATCATCATTACCTGCACCATTCAAGTATAGTGAGTCGAAAGACTTAGCAAGAGCATGCAGAAAAGGATTTTCTAACTTTAAAAGGAAAACATTAACTTAAACTCCCATGAAATAAACATAACTTTAATATAGTCATATCATAAAAATATTTGGGGAGATGAAGTATGAGTAGTGTGGTAACCGTCATAACGAGTCATTCATGGTTTCCTGTTGATCAACAAGCATATGGCATTACGCCTGTAAACTTTCATTCTTTGGATAGCCGCTTCGGAGCTCAACCCGAAGTGCATACCCCGTATAACCATCCCGTGAGCCATGTTTGGATAGCCGCTCCGGAGCTCATCCCGAAGTGCATACCCCATATAATCACCACAAGACGCATAAATCATCAAAATATTTTCCATGCATCATATCATTCATCTTATCATGTCATTTCATAAATCTCGTACATGCTCAAAGTTTCTCGTGATGCTACATGCTTAAAATCCGTCAAAACATTTCATGAAAAATTAACTTTCATGAGAAAATCACATAATCATGCAATACATAACTTGAATGATCCACATGAGGCATTCCATCCGTTTCGGACCTTGAAAACTTTAAAATTCTTCATGAACATTCTTAAAGATAATTAGAATACATTAAAGTATCAAAATCATGATTTTTAGGACTCAAAAACTCATAAAATGGGATGGGAAAATCGAGTCTGAGGCGCGGCCGCTCTATCTCAACAGCGCGAGCAGCGCGGGCGCGCCGCCCGCTCGCACTTCATGCGAAAAAACGGCGTTTGATTCCGAAAACTGATCTTTTCTGCATTTTCCTCAAGACCCACAATACTTTGGGACGGTTTTCCATCAAAAATATCATTCAAAAACATCATAATCTCAAAATAACTTGTACCAATACATCAATCATTTCAAATATGTTGAATCAAAAACCTTCAAAACTACTTTTACCCAAAAAATCTGATCTAGTGCATTCAAAACTTTCAAAACTCAATAAACATGAACCGAACACCTCAGGAATGCTTCACGTATCACAATCAAGCAACATACTCATAGAAATTTTCAAGAAAACATTCATAGATCATCAATCAAACACCTAGGGTTTTATCTTGAAAATAACTATATTCTTGAATGGGTTTAAAAACAGTAAAAACTTGCCTGGATCGTTTGATTGGGATTAACCTGGACTGCGGAACGATCTAGCCTTGAGAAGCCTGAAGAACCCTATCTTGGAGATCGCAGTGTTTGAGAGAGATTTTGAGAAAGAAGAGTAAGCATTCAAATGAGAGTTCAGAAAACTTCTGAACGCTTTTCTTCCGTGACTAATGGGCTCCAACACGGCCCATTAGTTATACTTAAAATTCTTTAAAATTTTTACTCTCTCAATAAAATACTTCTGCATCTACTAACTTTTTTTAAAATATTTTTTTTAACTCGTTTCAAGGCTAGGCTCGTCCCTACGACCCAAAATTAAACCCAACCTGAAAGAGTGGGTGCCCGGTGAGCCAACTTGTGGCTAAGGGCTTTGATGACTCTTTGTATAAACAATCTTTTGTTTAATATTATTTACACTTTTATTAATGGCAATGACTTTATCTTTCTTCATATTGTTATATTGTGATATACTATTGTTGTTTTGATAAAGACCTTGAATATACTATAGTGTATGTAAGATGTGGTAGAACATGGAGATGTCTATCATGAAACACATCTTATAGTCACTGTATATTCTAAACTGTTCCTAGTCGATTGAGCCGTCCGATAATAAGGATAAGGATCGCTCGAGTTTGAGACTAGCATTTGCGATGCGGAGTACCACGTTTCATTGGTAAGGAACATAGAGATGTTCGAAGCATGCAAATGGATATTCATATGATGAATGATCGAACTACCCTATCCGGACTTTCCAAGTGGTTATCACTTATCGAGTGGATATAGTTCGCGGTTTTGGTTGTACTCCATTAGTCCTTACTACTTGAAACATCATTGAGACTCTATATGCTAGTACTGTGCTTTGACTCGTTTACCGACTCTATTGGGGTCATCAGGTGTCGGGATTGGGTACAGTTACAACACATATAGGAGTCGATGCTTTGTTGTCAAGGATTCACCACATACTTGCGAGTGTGGATATCCTATGCGATCTGAGGAGATATTAGTGTGACGAATCTCTGGCCAGAGTACATGATGTGGTTTAAGAAATGATTTCTTAGTAGCACATGCGATGTCACTATTTGATCTTCAAGATGTATTGCATAGTTATCGAATCTCGAACGACTCTCGATATACCAATGGTTGTTGATTCGATCGGGATATATGGATGAAGGGACCGTACTGTACGCTAACCAAAATCTATTGGTTCTTGTAGGCACTATCAGTGATACCTAGGGAATCATGGGGCGATGTTGCTAGGCGCTCTTACCATGATTCGATGGGCAAGTCGGAAATTGTTGTTCCGAGTCACAAGGAGTTGTGAGCCCACGGCTAGCTGTATCCCTGAACCATTGAGGGTCACACAGTGTAATGGATTTTTAATCCCCGTTGAGATAGTTAAATTTAAAGAGTTAAATTTAATGAACAAAGAAGTTGGACTTCTTATTTAAGAGTAGAGGAGTAAGATTTCCTAAAATGACATAGGGATGGTCATTTTTGGAAATCACTGAATTCGGATTCAGAAAAATTTATCTTGACTTTAAAAGGTGCAGAAATGGTTTCTGTGCACATTGGTGAAATCGGTTTATCAATCGGAGTCACGATGAATTTTATATTAATTTCTGAACATGCGGGCTTTGCTTGTCGGGCTTGAACTTATGACTAATGGGCCCTAAGCTGTTAGTGGCCTACATTATAAATAAGTTATTGCAGTACAGAAATTAGAAACAACAGGTCACAAAATATTTTTAAAACCCTAGCTGCGTTTTTAATAAGTGGCCGCCCCCTCCCTTCCTCTGCTCGAAAAATCCAGCCTGTGAATTTTGAATTACAGTCTGGTTTAACGGATCAAATTCGTTAATCTCTTCGTAGAAACTTCTGATAGATTTTCTAGTGCAATCTATCAGAGGGATTAAATATCCGTTCGTGGACCTGATTGAAGAACAGTTCGTCCATCAGTTCCAGGGATATACAACAAGAGCAGAGCAATCTGTTGGTGTCCAAAATCTCGATTCGAGATTGAGGTAAAAATTTATAATCGTTATTTAATTTTTACACACACAATTTAATCGTAAGTTTTGATACCCATTATGGAATCGTTCCATATAAAAATTTTAAACTTTCGCTGCACCGGGTATCAATTCTGATTGATCTGATCGCCGCGTACTCCAACAGTGGTATCAAAGACAGGTTGCTCAGATCAAGCGATTAAATTAATCGATTGTACAAAAATTTTTAGGCCTCGGTTTTTTGAAACAAAATAAATATTTTAAAAATAAAAAAAAAAAAATTCGGGCAAAAACCCGGGCAGCGATTGGATCGCTGCCCGGGGGGGGCAGCGCTCGGCGCTGCCCTAGGGGCAGCCGGGCTGCCCGGCCCGACCCTATTAGGGCGCGGGCAGCCCGGGAATGTCCCGGGCGGCCCGCGGGAAAAATTATTTTTATTTTTTTAAATTAAATTTTAATATGTTAAAATTCTATTTTTGGTCCGATCGAAAATTGTTTTTGATTGGTCCACGAGGCATCGGATCGAATTGTTCGAGTCCGAAAATTTTAAAATTGATTTTTGGATAAATTTGAATTTTTGGAAAATTTTAATATTTTATCCTTAAATTGAATTTTGAAATTAATTATTTTTGGTACAATTGATGATAAGATATGATCTTATGGATAAATTGAGTAAAATATGATTTTATGTATAAAATTGGATTTTATAGATAAAATGTGATTTTATTTGATAAAAAGATAAAATATGATTTTGTATGTAAAATAAGATTTTATGTATGAAATATGATTTTATCCTTTTAAATTTAAATTGTCATTGCATGTTATCCAATAAATTAATTTTGAATTAAATGTTATTGGATAAGGATGATCGATTGCCATGACCAATTTTGTAGGTGTATGTTAGGAATTTACATTTGTTTTTATTGTTGTTGGATTTATTAATGGGCCTGGTTTATGGCCCAATATGAATTGTCATATGTAATAAAAGTGGGCTTGGTTTATGGCCCGTTCCCACCCCTTAAAAATGTATCCCCTACTTGTCATTGTTATTTATTGTAAATACATTAGATTTAGTGGGAGATCAAGATTTGAAGATGGAGGTGGGCCCAGCATACAATAAAGACAGAAGAAATGTAAATTGGAAGCAAATGTAATAGGATTGCATTGCATACTGCATATTACCTAGGATTGGACTAAGACTCGTGATTGGCAACCACGGGTCGATTAGAAATGGAATCGATCATCCTATATAATATGTGATATTATAGTTGTATGCATGTGTTAGACATAATTGTGTGAATCCGACAAGCATACAAAACTTTAAAAACGATGAGACAAATTTTCAAAAATAAAATCCCTCATTTTAAATATGATTTAAAATTGATATCAAGATAAATAAAGGAAATTTAAATTTGTTTAAATGTTCCTACCTTCCATCAACGATCAATGTATGAGATGCTACTCGCGGATACGGTCCGGCTCATATTATTGGGGGGGCCCGTTCGTCGGAAAGCTGTACATTGGATCGACACATGTTGTAAGTTGGGTGGAACTCCCATGGAATCGGCTCATATTATTGGGGGATCCACATGACGACCGTCCATCATAACTTAATATTGATGGGTCATCTTGACATGTCACAATAAACGGCGTCATATTATTGGGCCCTTATTGGACATGAGGTAAAAACGTGGAGGTTGCTTTGGAAGCAATTGGGCTCTACCTTTTGAAAATTATGGTTGGCTGATATTATTCGGGACCATAAGTTTGTCAATTGGACTCCATGTTCTCACTAAGGAAAACAGTTTCCCGTTTTCACTAGAGGGTAGTGAAATCGTTAAAATAGTGGGAGTGAGATTCATAAAATAAATTTCGCCTATTTTATGTCTTAGTAAATTACTTAAACAATCACTGATATTTTTCTGTTTCTTTTCAGTATTTCATAAGATGAATTCGCGTAATCCACTTTTCTCGATCCTCGAACAAAATAAGTTGACTGGCGCAAACTATACGGAATGGTTCCGTAAGTTGAAGATTGTGTTGATTTCGGAGAAGATACTCTACGTGTTAGAAAAATATCCTCCGAAGGAAGCACCAGCTGACGTAAGTCCGGAGGAGTTAGCCAAACTTGATACATGGTGGGACCATGATATCAAGACCAAATGCTATATGCAAGCCTCGATGTCTGATGAACTCCAGAGGCGATTTGAGGACACCGTGAATGCTGCTGACATTCACGTTCAACTCAAGGAACTTTTTGGGGCTCAATCGAGGGCTGAAAGGTTCGCTTCTGTAAAGGAGCTAATGACGTGTTGCATGCATGAAGGGACTTCGGTCCGTGATCATGGGGTACGAGTGATTTGGCTCATACAGAAGTTGGTAACCCTTGATTTGGTGTTGGAGCATGAACTCAACGTGGACTTACTACTTCTGTCTCTTCCTTCTTCGTTTGATGGATTTGTGGTGAATTTCAATATGAACAAGATAGAGGCCTCCCTTGAAGAGATGGTCAATATGGTTGTGACATATGAATCCACATTAAAGAAGGATAAACCGGCTTTCTTGGTGGGCTCCTCTTCTTCTGCTAAGAAGGGGCCAAGTACAAAGGGTAAGAAACGTTCTGCCCCACCCAAGAAAATCGAACCCGAGAAGAAGTACAAGACAAAGGCTTCAAACATGGAAAAATCCAAGGATGTTTGCCATTACTGCAAGAAGCCCGGTCATTGGAAGCGTAACTGCAAGGAATATTTAGGGCAGTTGCGAACTGCGAAGGGTATGTTCTATATTGAAATAAATGTTTCACTTAATACTACTTCTTGGGTATTGGATACCGGATGTGGATCTCACATTTGCAATGATTTGCAGGTGATGACAAGAAGTCGCAGGCTTAGAATGGGTGAGACCCAGCTGAGGCTCGGGAATGGTTCCAGAGTTGAAGCTAAAGCTGTGGGAGATGTTTATTTACTTTTGCAGAACGGTTTTAAGTTACTTTTAAGAGATGTTTTATTTGTTCCGGATTTGATTAAAAACATTATTTCTGTTTCTATGCTTGATAGAGATGGTTATTCTTGCAATTTTGTGAATGAGATTTGCAATATTTACAAGAATGAATGTTTGATTGGAAATGGACAACTTGAAAACGATCTATACAACTTAAAACTAAAAGACGTTCCAATAAATTATGTTGATAAACCGGCAACAACAAACAAAAGGAAAATCGATAGCCAAAACCCGGCAAACCTTTGGCATGCTAGGCTAGGTCATATTTCCTCAAGGAGGATGAACAAGCTAGTGGGAGAGGGCATGTTTGATATGTCTGATATTAACTCTCTACCTACTTGTGAATCCTGCCTAAAAGGAAAAATGACTAAATCTCCTTTTAAGGGGAAACCTGAGCGTAGTCAAAATCTGTTGGATTTGATCCATACAGATGTTTGTGGTCCATTTAGAGTTGGGACTCAATATAGCCACACCTACTTCATTACCTTTACTGATGATTATTCAAGGTATGGGTATTTATATTTAATGAAATATAAGTCTGAAGCATTTGAAAAGTTCAAAGAATTCAAGGCTGAAGTAGAAAACAAGCTAGGTAAAAGTATTAAAGCACTTCGATCGGATCGAGGTGGAGAATACTTGAGTACCGAGTTTTTGGACTATCTAAAAGAGAATGGGATTCTCTCTCAGTGGACTCCTCCTATGACACCACAGCTTAATGGTGTATCGGAGCGTCGTAATCGAACTTTGTTGGACATGGTTCGGTCCATGATGAGCTTCACTGAGCTTCCACCTTCGTTTTGGGGCTATGCGCTTGAAATGGCGGTATTGTTGTTGAACAACGTCCACACTAAAGCAGTGGACAAAACACCATACGAGTTATGGAATGGCAAAGCTCCTAAGTATTCGTACTTGAGGATTTGGGGATGTCCTGCTTACGTGAAGCGGAGAGTGGGAGATAAGTTGGATAGTCGATCCAGCTTATGTTATTTTGTAGGGTATCCGAAGAATTCAATCGGATATTATTTCTATTATCCTGCTGAAACAAAGGTGTTTGTTTCAAGGAATGCCACCTTCTTGGAGAAGGAGTTCTTATTGGATAAGAAAGGCGAGATGATGGAACTCGAAGAAATTCGAGAAGAACCCAAAATACAAAATAACGATCCTACACCTCAGGAACCATTGATAGACACGCCTGTACCTAGAAGATCCGAGAGGACTTCTAGACCTCCTATTCGATATGGTCTTCTTCTTGAAGGGGATCAAGATGAACCCGATGTTGGATGTGATCCAAGAAACTTCAAGGAAGCAATTTCTGATGCGGATTCAAATTTATGGCTTGAAGCTATGCAGTCGGAAATAGATTCGATGCATACAAACCAAGTTTGGTCTTTAGTAGATCCTCCCGATGGAATTGTTCCAATAGGGTGTAAATGGATCTACAAGAGAAAGCTTGGGCCTGATGGTAAGGTATTGACCTACAAGGCGCGATTGGTGGCAAAAGGTTATACTCAAAGACAAGGAGTTGACTATGATGAAACCTTTTCACCAGTTGTAATGTTCAAGTCCATAAGAATCCTTATTGCCATAGCTGCATGGTATGACTATGAGATATGGCAAATGGATGTGAAGACTGCTTTTCTTAATGGAGACATTAAGGAAGAAATCTATATGAAGCAGCCTGAGGGGTACACATCCATGGGAAGCGAGCATAAGGTATGCAAGCTTCAGAGATCAATTTATGGTCTAAAACAAGCATCAAGAAGTTGGAACCAGAAATTTGATGAAACAATAAAAGATTTTGGTTTCATCAAGAATCCGGAGGAACCATGCGTGTACAAGAAAGTAGTTAAGGATGCTGTGACATTCTTAGTACTTTATGTTGATGACATCCTACTCATTGGGAATGATGTAGGGATGTTGCAGTCAACAAAGATATGGTTATCAGGTAGATTCTCGATGAAGGATTTGGGTGAGGCATCCTATATTCTAGGGATACAGATCTATAGAGATAGATCTAAGAGAATGATAGGACTCACTCAGTCAACCTACATCGACACCATATTGAAACGGTTTTCAATGGATGGGTCCAAGAGAGGACATCTACCCATGTGTCATGGAGTTTCTCTATCCAAGTCTATGTGTCCCAAGACGGATGAAGAGATAGAGAAAATGACACATGTACCATATGCGTCAGCCATAGGTAGTATCATGTATGGGATGATATCTACCAGACCGGATGTAGCATTTGCTCTGAGTGTCACGAGCAGATATCAAGCTAATCCCGGTCAAATGCATTGGAAAGCCGTGAAGGACATTCTTAAGTACTTACGAAGGACTAAGAATATGTTCATGGTATATGGAGGAAGAGAACTAAAATTGGAAGGCTATACCGACTCTAGCTTCCAAAGTGACGTGGATGACTCGAAGTCAACCTCTGGATTTGTGTTCATGCTCAATGGCGGTGCTGTCTCTTGAAAGAGTTCCAAGCAGGACACCACAGCGGATTCCACCACTGAAGCAGAATACATTGCAGCATCAGCTGCTGCTAAAGAGGCCGTTTGGATGAAGAATTTCGTCCAAGAGTTGGGCGTCATTCCTGAAGTTGTTGGTCCAGTCCCGGTGTACTGTGACAACACGGGTGCCGTTGCTCAGGCAAAGGAACCAAGGTCTCATCAAAGATCCAAACACGTACTGAGGAAATACCACATCATCCGGGAGATTGTGGAAAGAGGAGACATCACTGTCGAAAGAGTGGCCTCTGCAGACAATATCGCTGATTCACTTACTAAGCCCTTGCCAGGACCATTATTTGATAAACATCGCGAAGCAATGGGTCTACGTAGTATGACTAGTTGGCTTTAGGGCAAGTGGAAGATTGAAAGAGTGGGTGCCCGGTGAGCCAACTTGTGGCTAAGGGCTTTGATGACTCTTTGTATAAACAATCTTTTGTTTAATATTATTTACACTTTTATTAATGGCAATGACTTTATCTTTCTTCATATTGTTATATTATGATATATTATTGTTGTTTTGATAAAGACCTTGAATATACTATAGTGTATGTAAGATGTGGTAGAACATGGAGATGTCTATCATGAAACACATCTTATAGTCACTGTATATTCTAAACTGTTCCTAGTCGATTGAGCCGTCCGATAATAAGGATAAGGATCGCTCGAGTTTGAGACTAGCATTTGCGATGCGGAGTACCACGTTTCATTGGTAAGGAACATAGAGATGTTCGAAGCATGCAAATGGATATTCATATGATGAATGATTGAACTACCCTATCCGGACTTTCCAAGTGGTTATCACTTATCGAGTGGATATAGTCCGCGGTTTTGGTTGTACACCATTAGTCCTTACTACTTGAAACATCATTGAGACTCTATATGCTAGTACTGTGCTTTGACTCGTTTACCGACTCTATTGGGGTCATCAGGTGTCGGGATTGGGTACAGTTACAACACATATAGGAGTCGATGCTTTGTTGTCAAGGATTCACCACATACTTGCGAGTGTGGATATCCTATGCGATCTGAGGAGATATTAGTGTGACGAATCTCTGGCCAGAGTACATGATGTGGTTTAAGAAATGGTTTCTTAGTAGCACATGCGATGTCACTATTTGATCTTCAAGATGTATTGCATAGTTATCGAATCTCGAACGACTCTCGATATACCAATGGTTGTTGATTCGATCGGGATATATGGATGAAGGGACCGTACTGTACGCTAACCAAAATCTATTGGTTCTTGTAGGCACTATCAGTGATACCTAGGGAATCATGGGGCGATGTTGCTAGGCGCTCTTACCATGATTCGATGGGCAAGTCGGAAATTGTTGTTCCGAGTCACAAGGAGTTGTGAGCCCACGGCTAGCTGTATCCCTGAACCATTGAGGGTCACACAGTGTAATGGATTTTTAATCCCCGTTGAGATAGTTAAATTTAAAGAGTTAAATTTAATGAACGAAGAAGTTGGACTTCTTATTTAAGAGTAGAGGAGTAAGATTTCCTAAAGTGACATAGGGATGGCCATTTTTGGAAATCACTGAATTCGGATTCAGAAAAATTTATCTTGACTTTAAAAGGTGCAGAAATGGTTTCTGTGCACATTGGTGAAATCGGTTTATCAATCGGAGTCACGATGAATTTTATATTAATTTCTGAACATGCGGGCTTTGCTTGTCGGGCTTGAACTTATGACTAATGGGCCCTAAGCTGTTAGTGGCCTACATTATAAATAAGTTATTGCAGTACAGAAATTAGAAACAACAGGTCACAAAATATTTTTAAAACCCTAGCTGCGTTTTTAATAAGTGGCCGCCCCCTCCCTTCCTCTGCTCGAAAAATCCAGCCTGTGGATTTTGAATTACAGTCTGGTTTAACGGATCAAATTCGTTAATCTCTTCGTAGAAACTTCTGATAGATTTTCTAGTGCAATCTATCAGAGGGATTAAATATCCGTTCGTGGACCTGATTGAAGAACAGTTCGTCCATCAGTTCCAGGGATATACAACAAGAGCAGAGCAATCTGTTGGTGTCCAAAATCTCGATTCGAGATTGAGGTAAAAATTTATAATCGTTATTTAATTTTTACACACACAATTTAATCGTAAGTTTTGATACTCATTATGGAATCGTTCGATATAAAAATTTTAAACTTCCGCTGCACCGGGTATCAATTCTGATTGATCTGATCACCGCGTACTCCAACAGAACCTAAAACTTTTAAAAAAATAATATAACACATAATTCACATAAAAATTAATATTATAAATAACATGCATTAAATAATATAATTAAATCAATTAATCATGATTAAGCTAGTGGAATTTTTGGACCTTACTAGAAAATTCTTCGGAACAAGACTATACCACTTGTGATGGTACAGTGGCAGCGTCGAGGCGTTGAAGAAGCAACTTGGGAAACCGAGAGCTATATGCGGGCTGAATATCCTGAGTTGTTTGCTTTGTACTTTTGATTACCATGTAAATATGTAATTACAGTTGTTGTAATAAAACATGGTTTGATGTTTCATATTGTTATCTTGATTTGTCTTTAGATTTTATTTCGCAGACGAAATATCTAAAGGTGGGGAGAATGTAGTAACCCGGATTCCATTTTAAGATAATAATATGTTAAAAATGATTAAGGGTTGGTAATTAACCAATTCCGGGGCTTAATCGGATTTCAAAATCAAGAATTGGATTTTCATTTTTTTGAGTCAGTTCGGACGGTTAGAAGAGGACTTCGGACAGCCCGAACTCAGCACACCGGGGGCTCCAAAGGTGAGCTTGTTGACTTCGGAGTTAAGGCACATTCGGACGATCCGAACTAGGATCGGACGGCCCGAATTTCCTTATGCCATGCAAGCAGGATTACTCAGCCATGGATTTTGAAAAGTGTCGGACGTAGAGAAGTTCGGACGATCCAAACCTGAGTTCAGAGGCTCCGAACCCGACGTGGCTTGCATGCATGCATTGAGTTGGATCGGACGATCCGAACCCCAGTTCGGAGGGCCCGAACTCGTCCGAAAATTTTCCTATAAATAGGGGCCTTCAGATTTATTTCTGATTACAAATTTTCGAGTTACCTTCTCCAGTTATATAGTGTGAGTTATACACTTGAGGGACCTATCGGTAATAGTGAGATTTTGGAATAACAAAGAAGTTGTTATAGTCATCCAGAGTCAGCGACTCCAAAGGGCTATCTACGGACGAAGGTATGGTCCGGGAATCTATTTAAGTTTTGGGAGTACTTATTAGCTTAGTTAAGGCTTATAGAACTTGTGTAGTGATACGGTGAACTTTTGAATATAGGCTTGGAACCTAGAATCTACTATACTTGAACTATCCTAGAGGTACGTACACATTGACTGAGATTGCCAGCGAGTATACATGTTTATATGTTGCATTTATTTGGAATTACTATATGGCATGATATATGATTTACCGTTTTCCATATTCATATGTCATGTGCATATACACGTTGAGCCTATACCTTGATATACCTGATTATAGAGCCGCTCAGCTCTATACTCGATAGTCTGTCACTGAGAGTACCGCGACGGCGGGGACATTTATGTTTGACTACTCTGGTGTACTTAACGAGTGTGGTTGCACTCAGAGGTTGATCCATGCGGTGGCAGCACTCATGTGGCACCGGTACTGAGCATGACTTTTCAGATGACCATTTACCAGTCATCATGTTGCATGCATTATATACATATGTTTACTCATGTTTATGTACTGAGCGTTAGCGCTCATGTCCTAGTTGTTATCTTGGACACCCTATTCCACGGGGCAGGTCGCAGGATGGACGGAGCTGGTTTTTCAAGGCAGGACTAGAGAGAAGGAGCCTAGATGAATTAATTATACAGCAGGATTCGATATAGCTGTATAATGTTTACTTTTAAGTTTTTCGATATGGTTGTATCACTACAGTATTAAGCCTGGATATATTTTACTAAGCTGATATGTAAATTATGGATTATGTTTCCGCACATTTTACTCTATTAAGTATTTTGCTGTATTAATTTTAATGCATGCTATTAGTTGTCAGTTAGTAGGTGATTCCATCTAGGGTCACTACAGTGACTCTGTGGTTTTCGATCATGATCATGGCTGCAATGCACTATGCCGCAAGCCCATGACTTCAAAATATTCCGCTTGAAACCACGACTCCCTCACACTTAGAACTAGTTAAGAAGTCAAACTCGGGGTAATATTCCTATCCAATCATTTTATAAAAATTTATTTTCGGGCAGCAAGCCCATGACTTCAAAATTCTGCACCTATTCAGTCAAAAATCTAAAACTCGACCAAAACTTAACCGAATTAATCCCCGCTTGAACCGACATAATCCTTTCATTTTTCTTGAAAAGTTCCAGACCCGATCCCATAACAAAATTCCACTTTTAACCCTTCCTTGACCATAATTTTTTGGACAGCTCAAACATCACCTAAAATTCTGCTCATGTCCTAGTTTTATATTCAATCAAAACCTTAGCTATTTGACTCCCATCTCCCAAGCCAATAATCTAGGTGTAAGAGTGGGTGCCCAGTGAGCCAACTGTGTGGCTATGGGCTTTGATGACTCTTTGTATAAACAATCTTTTGTTTAATATTATTTACACTTTTATGGCAATGACTTTATATTACTTCATATTGTTATATTGTGATATACTATTGTTGTTTTGATAAAGACCTTGAATATACTATAGTGTATGTAAGATGTGGTAGAACATGGAGATGTCTATCATGAAATACATCTTATAGTCACTGTATATTCTAAAAACCGTTCCTAGTCGATTGAGCCGTCCGATAATAAGGATAAGGATCGCTCGAGTTTGAGACTAGCATTTGCGATGCGGAGTACCACGTTTCATTGGTAGGGAACATGGAGATGTTCGAAGCATGCAAATGGATATTCATAGGATGAATAATCGAACTACCCTATCCGGACTTTCCAAGTGGTTATCACTTATCGAGTGGATAAAGTCCGCGGTTTTGGTTGTACACCATTAGTCCTTACGACTTGAAACATCATGGAGACTCTATATGCTAGTGCTGTGCTTTGACTCATTTACCGACTCTATGGGGGTCATCAGGTGTCGAGATTGGGTACAGTTACGACACATATAGGAGTCAATGCATTGTTGTCAAGGATTCACCACATACTTGCGAGTGTGGATATCCTATGCGATCTGAGGAGATATTAGTGTGACAAATCTCTGGCCAGAGTACTTGATGTGATTTAAGAAATGGTTTCTTAGTAGCACATGCGATGTCACTAATTTGATCTTCAAGATGTATTGCATAGTTATCGAATCTTGAGCGACTCTCGATATACCAATGGTTGTTGATTCGATCGGGATATATGAATGAAGGGACCGTACTGTACGCTAACCAAAATCTACTGGTTCTTGTAGGCACTATCAGTGATACCTAGGGAATCATGGGGCGATGTTGCTAGGCACTTTACCATGATTCGTTGGGCAAGTCGGAAAGTGTTGTTCCGAGTCACAAGGAGTTGTGAGCCCACGGCTAGCTGTATCCCTGAACCATTGAGGGTCACACAGTGTAATGGAGTTTTAATCCCCGTTGAGATAGTTAAATTTAAAGAGTTAAATTTAATGAACTAAGGAGTTGGACTTCTTAAATAAGAGTAAGGGAGTAAGATTTCCTAAAATGACATAGGGATGGACATTTTTGGAAACCACTGAATTCGGATTCAGGAAAATTTATTTTGACTTTAAAATGTGCAGAAATGGTTTCTGTGCACATTGGTGAAATCGGTTCATCAATCGGAGTCACGATGAATTTTATATTAATTTCTGAACGTGCGGGCTTTGCTTGTCGGGCCCTAGCTTATGACTAATGGGCCCTAAGGTGTTAGTGGCCTGCATTATAAATAAGTTATTGCAGTACAGAAATTAAAAAACAACAGGTCATTATTTTGAGAGCAAAAATTTCGAACCCTAGCCCCTCTCTCATAAAGTTTCGGCCGAACACTCCCACTCTGTCAGAGAAAATTTCGGTCTGTGATTTTGAATCGCAGTCAGGAATAACGAATCAGATTCGTTTAATCTCTTCGCAGAAAACTTCTGATAGATTTTCTAGTGCAATCTATCAGAGGGATTTAAACCCCATTCGTGGACCTGATTGAAGGAGTTCATCAGTTCCTGGGAGATACAAGAAGCGCAGAGAAATCTGTGTGGTGTCCATTAATCTCGCTTCGAGATTGAAGGTAAAATTTAATTAATTGTTATTTGAATTTTACACACACAATAATTTAATCGTTGAATGGTTGATACCCACACCATGGAATTGTTCCATGATAAAATTTTAAACTTCCGCTGCACCGGGTATCAATCGTGATTGATCTGACCGCCAGTTTTTTCCAACAGTGGTATCAGAGCCAGGTTGCTCAGATCAAACGATTAAATTAATCGATTGTACAAATATTTTGAATCTCGGTTTTTGGAAAACAAAATAAATATTTTTTAATAAAATTTTTTTTTTACGGGGCAAAACCCGGGCAGCGATTGGATCGCTGCCCGGAGGGGGCGGCGATGGTCGCTGCCCCCGGGGGAGGCGCACGGCGCCGCCCAAAGGGGGCGCACGGCGCCGCCCAGGGCGGCGACCGTCGCCGCCCAAAGGGGGCGCACGGCGCCGCCCAGGGCAACGCTGTGCGCTGCCCAGCGCAGCGCTCGGCGCTGCCCAGGGCGACGCACGGCGCCGCCCAGCGGCGGCGCCAGGCGCCGCCAGGGCAGCAATTGTTGCTGCCCTAAGGGGGCAGCCGGGCTGCCCCCGGTCCGCGCCCCGGGAGTGTCCCGGGCGGCCCGCGGGAAAAATTAAATTTTTATTTAAAATTAATTTTAATGTGATAAAATTTTATTTTTGGTCCGGTCAAAAATTGTTTTTGATTGGTTCACGAGATTTCGGATCGAATTGTTCGAGTCCGTAAATTTTAAAATTGATTTTTTGGATAAATTTGAATTTTTGGAAAATTTTAATGTTTTATCCGTAAATTGAATTTTGAAATCAATTATTTTGGTACAATTGATGATAAGATATGATCTTATGATATATTGAGTAAAATATGATTTTATTTGTAAAATTGGATTTTATAGATAAAATATGATTTTATTTGATATAGAGATAAAATATGATTTTATATGTGAAATGAGATTTTATATATAAAATATGATTTTATCTTGTTTAAATTTGAATTGCCACTGCATGTTATCCAATAAATTAATTTTGAATTAAATGTTATTGGATAAGGATGATCGATTGTCATGACCAATTTTGTAGGTGTATGTTAGGAATTTACATTTTGTTTTATTGTTGTTGGTTTTATTAATGGGCCTGGTTTATGGCCCGATATGAATGTCATATGTAATAAAAGTGGGCTTGGTTTATAGCCCGTTCCCACCCCTAAAAATGTATCCCCTACTTGTCATTGTTATTTATTGTAAATGCATTAGATTTAGTGGGAGATCAAGATTTGAAGATGGTGGGCCCAGCAGACAATAAAGACTGAAGAAATGTAAATTGGAAGCACATGTAATAGGATTGCATTGCATACTGCATATTACCTAGGATTGGACTAAGACCCGTGATTGGCAACCACGGGTCAATTAGAAATGGAATCGATCATCCTATATAATATTTGATATTATGATTGTATGCATGTTTAGACATAAATTGCGTGAATCCGGCAAGCATGCAATAAAATGAATATGATGAGACAAATATTTTTATAATTAAAAATCCCTCATTTTAAATATGATTTAAAATTTATATCAAGATAAATAAAGGAAATTTAAATTTGTTTAAATGTTCCCACCTTCCATCAACGGTCAATGTATGTGATGCTACCCGCGGATACGGTCCGCTCATATTATTGGGGGGGCCCGTCCGTCGGAAAGCTGTACATTGGATCGACAAATGTTGTAAGTTGGGTGGAACTCCCATGGGATCGGCTCATATTATTGGGGGATCCACATGGCGACCGTCCATCACAACTTAATATTGATGGGTCATCTTGACATGTCACTTTAAACGGCGTCATATTATTGGGCCCTTATTGGACATGAGGTAAACACATGGGGGTTGCTTAGGAAGCAATTGGGCTCTACCTTTTGAGAATTATGGTTGGCTGATATTATTCGGGACCATAAGTTTGTCAATTGGACTCCATGTTCTCACTAAGGAAAAAGTTTCCCGTTTTCACTAGAGGGTGGTGAAATCGTTAAAATAGTGGGAGTGAGATTCATAAAATTAAATTCGCCTATTTTATGTCTTAGTAAATTGTTAAACAATCATTGATATATGTCTGTTTTTCTTTTCAGTATTTCATACAATGAATTCGCGAAATCCATTATTCTCGATTCTCGAACAAAACAAGTTGACTGGCGCCAACTATACGGAATGGTTCCGGAAGTTGAAGATTGTCTTAACTTCGGAGAAAATGCTCTACGTGTTGGAGAAAGCACCTCCGAAGGAAGCACCAGCTGACATAAGTCCGGAGGAATTGGCCAAACTTGATGCATGGTGTGACCATGACATCAAGACCAAATGCTATATGCAAGCCTCGATGTCTGATGAACTCCAGAGGCGATTTGAGGACACGGTGAATGCTGCTGACATTCATGCGCAACTCAAGGAACTTTTTGGGGCTCAGTCGAGGGCTGAAAGGTTCGCTACTGTTAAGGAGTTGATGACGTGCCGCATGCGTGAAGGGACTTCGGTCCGTGATCATGGGGTACGAGTGATTTGGCTCATACAGAAGTTGGCGACCCTAGATTTGGTGTTGGAGCATGAACTCAATGTGGATTTATTCTTCTGTCTCTTCCTTCTTCATTTGATGGATTTGTGATAAATTTTAATATGAACAAGATAGAGGCCACCCTAGAAGAGATGGTCAATATGCTCGTTACATATGAATCCACACTTAAGAAGGATAAACCAGCTTTCTTGGTGGGCTCCTCATCTTCTGCTAAGAAGGGGCCAAGTATGAAGGGCAAGAAACGTTCTACCCCACCCAAGAAAGTCGAGCCCGAGAAGAAGCAAAAGACAAAGGCTTCAAACAATGGAAAATCCAAGGATGTTTGCCATTACTGCAAGAAGCCGGGTCATTGGAAGCGCAACTGCAAGGAATATCTTGAGCAGTTGGGAACTGCAAAGGGTATGTTCTATATTGAAATAAACATGTCACTTAATACAACTTCTTGGGTATTGGATACCGGATGTGGATCTCACATTTGCAATGATTTGCAGGTGATGACAAGAAGTCGCAGGCTTAGAATGGGTGAGACCCAGCTGAGACTCGGGAATGGTTCCAGAGTTGAAGCTACGGCCATTGGAGATGTTTGTTTGACTTTGCAGAACGGTTTTAAATTATTGTTAAGAGATGTTTTATTTGTGCCAGATTTAATTAAAAACATTATTTCTATTTCTATGCTTGATAGAGATGGTTATTCTTGCAATTTTGTGAATGGGATTTGCAATATTTACAAGAATGAATGTTTAATTGGAAATGGACAACTTGAAAACGATCTATACAACTTAAAACTAAAAGACGTTCCAGTGAATTATGTTGATAAACCGGCGACAACAAACAAAAGGAAAATCGATAGTCAAAACCCGGCAAACCTTTGGCATGCTAGGCTAGGTCATATTTCCTCAAGGAGGATGAACAAGCTAGTGGGAGAGGGCATGTTTGATATGTCTGATATTAATTCTCTACCTACTTGTGAATCCTGCCTAAAAGGAAAAATGACTAAATCTCCTTTTAAGGGGAAACCTGAGCGTAGTCAGAATCTGTTGGATTTGATCCATACAGATGTTTGTGGTCCATTTAGAGTAGGGACTCAACATGGCCACACCTACTTCATTACCTTTACTGATGATTATTCAAGGTATGGGTATTTATATTTAATGAAATATAAGTCTGAAGCATTTGAAAAGTTCAAAGAATTCAGGGCTGAAGTAGAAAACAAGCTAGGTAAAAGTATTAAAGCACTTCGATCGGATCGAGGTGGAGAATACTTGAGTACCGAGTTTTTGGACTATCTGAAAGAGAATGGGATTCTCTCTCAGTGGACTCCTCCTATGACACCACAGCTTAATGGTGTATCGGAGCGTCGTAATCGAACTTTGTTGGACATGGTTCGATCTATGATGAGCTTCACTGAGCTTCCACCTTCGTTTTGGGGCTATGCGCTTGAAACGGCGGTATTGTTGTTGAACAACGTCCACACTAAAGCAGTGGACAAAACACCATACGAGTTATGGAATGGCAAAGCTCCTAAGTATTCGTACTTGAGGATTTGGGGATGTCCTGCTTACGTGAAGCGGACAGTGGGAGATAAGTTGGATAGTCGATCCAGCTTATGTTATTTTGTAGGGTATCCGAAGAATTCAATCGGATATTATTTCTATTATCCTGCTGAAACAAAGGTGTTTGTTTCTAGGAATGCCACCTTCTTGGAGAAGGAGTTCTTATTGGATAAGAAAGGCGAGATGATGGAACTCGAAGAAGTTCGAGAAGAACCCGAAATACAAAATAACGATCCTACACCTCAGGAACCATTGCTGGACACGCCTGCACCTAGAAGATCCGAAAGGACTTCTAGACCTCCAGTTCGATATGGTCTTCTTCTTGAAGGGGATCAAGATGAACCCGACATTGGATGTGATCCAAAAAACTTCAAGGAAGCAATTTCTGATGCGGATTCGAATTTATGGCTTGAAGCTATGCAGTCAGAATTGGATTCGATGCATACAAACCAAGTTTGGTCTTTAGTAGATCCTCCCGATGGAATTGTTCCAATAGGGTGTAAATGGATCTACAAGAGAAAGCTTGGGCCTGATGGTAAGGTATTGACCTACAAGGCGCGATTGGTGGCGAAAGGTTATACTCAAAGGCAAGGAGTTGACTATGATGAAACCTTTTCACCAGTTGCAATGTTCAAGTCCATAAGAATCCTGATTGCCATAGCTGCATGGTATGACTATGAGATATGGCAAATGGATGTGAAGACTGCTTTTCTTAATGGAGACATTAAGGAAGAAATCTATATGAAGCAGCCTGAGGGGTACACATCCATGGGAAGCGAGCATAAGGTATGCAAGCTTCAGAGATCAATTTATGGTCTAAAACAAGCATCAAGAAGTTGGAACCAGAAATTTGATGAAACAATAAAAGATTTTGGTTTCATCAAGAACCCGGAGGAACCTTGCGTGTACAAGAAAGTAGTTAAGGATGCGGTGACATTCTTAGTACTTTATGTTGATGACATCCTACTCATTGGGAATGATGTAGGGATGTTGCAGTCAACAAAGATATGGTTATCAGGTAGATTTTCGATGAAGGATTTGGGAGAGGCATCCTACATTCTTGGGATACAGATCTATAGAGATAGGTCTAAGAGAATGATAGGACTCACTCAATCAACCTACATCGATACCATATTGAAACGGTTTTCAATGGATGGGTCCAAAAGAGGACATCTACCCATATGTCATGGAGTTTCTCTATCCAAGTCTATGTGTCCCAAGACTGATGCAGAGATAGAGAATATGACACATGTACCATATGCGTCAGCTATAGGTAGTATCATGTATGGGATGATATCTACCAGACCGGATGTAGCATTTGCTCTGAGTGTCACGAGCAGATATCAGTCTAATCCTGGTCAAATGCATTGGAAAGCCGTGAAGGACATTCTTAAGTACTTGCGAAGGACTAATAATATGTTCATGGTGTATGGAGGACGAGATCTCAAATTGGAAGGCTATACCGACTCTAGCTTCCAAAGTGATGTGGATGACTCGAAGTCAACCTCTGGATTTGTGTTCATGCTCAATGGCGGTGCTGTCTCTTGGAAGAGTTTCAAGCAGGACACCACAGCGGATTCCACCACTGAGGCTGAATACATTGCAGCATCAGCTGCTGCTAAAGAGGCCGTTTGGATGAGGAAGTTCGTCCAAGAGTTGGGCGTTATTCCTGAATTTGTTGTTCCAGTCCCGGTGTACTGTGACAACACGGGTGCCATTGCTCAAGCAAAGGAACCAAGGTCTCATCAAAGATCCAAACACGTACTGAGGAAATACCACATAATCCGGGAGATTGTGGAAAGAGGAGACATCATTGTCGAACGAGTGGCCTCTGCAGACAATATCGTTGATCCGCTTACTAAGCCCTTGCCAGGACCATTGTTTGACAAACATCGCGAAGCAATGGGTCTACGTAGTATGACTAGTTGGCTATAGGGCAAGTGGGAGATTGTAAGAGTGGGTGCCCAGTGAGCCAACTGTGTGGCTATGGGCTTTGATGACTCTTTGTATAAACAATCTTTTGTTTAATATTATTTACACTTTTATGGCAATGACTTTATATTACTTCATATTGTTATATTGTGATATACTATTGTTGTTTTGATAAAGACCTTGAATATACTATAGTGTATGTAAGATGTGGTAGAACATGGAGATGTCTATCATGAAATACATCTTATAGTCACTGTATATTCTAAAAACCGTTCCTAGTCGATTGAGCCGTCCGATAATAAGGATAAGGATCGCTCGAGTTTGAGACTAGCATTTGCAATGCGGAGTACCACGTTTCATTGGTAGGGAACATGGAGATGTTCGAAGCATGCAAATGGATATTCATAGGATGAATAATCGAACTACCCTATCCGGACTTTCCAAGTGGTTATCACTTATCGAGTGGATAAAGTCCGCGGTTTTGGTTGTACACCATTAGTCCTTACGACTTGAAACATCATGGAGACTCTATATGCTAGTGCTGTGCTTTGACTCGTTTACCGACTCTATGGGGGTCATCAGGTGTCGAGATTGGGTACAGTTACGACACATATAGGAGTCAATGCATTGTTGTCAAGGATTCACCACATACTTGCGAGTGTGGATATCCTATGCGATCTGAGGAGATATTAGTGTGACAAATCTCTGGCCAGAGTACTTGATGTGATTTAAGAAATGGTTTCTTAGTAGCACATGCGATGTCACTAATTTGATCTTCAAGATGTATTGCATAGTTATCGAATCTTGAGCGACTCTCGATATACCAATGGTTGTTGATTCGATCGGGATATATGGATGAAGGGACCGTACTGTACGCTAACCAAAATCTACTGGTTCTTGTAGGCACTATCAGTGATACCTAGGGAATCATGGGGCGATGTTGCTAGGCGCTTTACCATGATTCGTTGGGCAAGTCGGAAAGTGTTGTTCCGAGTCACAAGGAGTTGTGAGCCCACGGCTAGCTGTATCCCTGAACCATTGAGGGTCACACAGTGTAATGGAGTTTTAATCCCCGTTGAGATAGTTAAATTTAAAGAGTTAAATTTAATGAACTAAGGAGTTGGACTTCTTAAATAAGAGTAAGGGAGTAGGATTTCCTAAAATGACATAGGGATGGACATTTTTGGAAACCACTGAATTCGGATTCAGGAAAATTTATTTTGACTTTAAAATGTGCAGAAATGGTTTCTGTGCACATTGGTGAAATCGGTTCATCAATCGGAGTCACGATGAATTTTATATTAATTTCTGAACGTGCGGGCTTTGCTTGTCGGGCCCTAGCTTATGACTAATGGGCCCTAAGGTGTTAGTGGCCTGCATTATAAATAAGTTATTGCAGTACAGAAATTAAAAAACAACAGGTCATTATTTTGAGAGCAAAAATTTCGAACCCTAGCCCCTCTCTCATAAAGTTTCGGCCGAACACTCCCACTCTGTCAGAGAAAATTTCGGTCTGTGATTTTGAATCGCAGTCAGGAATAACGAATCAGATTCGTTTAATCTCTTCGCAGAAAACTTCTGATAGATTTTCTAGTGCAATCTATCAGAGGGATTTAAACCCCATTCGTGGACCTGATTGAAGGAGTTCATCAGTTCCTGGGAGATACAAGAAGCGCAGAGAAATCTGTGTGGTGTCCATTAATCTCGCTTCGAGATTGAAGGTAAAATTTAATTAATTGTTATTTGAATTTTACACACACAATAATTTAATCGTTGAATGGTTGATACCCATACCATGGAATTGTTCCATGATAAAATTTTAAACTTCCGCTGCACCGGGTATCAATCGTGATTGATCTGACCGCCAGTTTTTCAAACACTAGGACCATGACCAATGCATTTGTAGTAGCCCGTACCCTAATTGAGTAATTAAAAGATTAATGCTAATTAAATAAATTGGGTATCGGACGGATCGGAAGCTCCGAAGGCATGATCGGAAGCTCCGAACAGGATCGGAAGCTCCGATGAGCGATCGGAGGCACCGATGATATTACGTCATTCATGACGTGTGGTTAGATCGGAAGCTCCGATCCGGATCGGAAGCTCCGATCACCCCTATCCGGATTCAACAAGTGATATTTTGACACGTGGTAGATCAGGATCTTCGGAAGCTCCGATGGCAGGATCGGACGTTCCGATCGAGGTTCGGATGTTCCGATCAAGGATCGGAAGTTCCGATCGTTGTCTATAAATAGAGGGCCGAGGCTTCATTTCCAATTGCCAATTCCGAGTATTCCCTTTCCTTTCTAGTCTATTTGAGTTGTTCTAGCCTTCCTAGGCTTGACCCGGCGGTCGGCGAGGCGTTCGGTAGTCGTAGCGGAGTTGTGCCCACGTTCTGGAGGCATCGACATCAAAGGGCTAACAACGGACGAAGGTATAGCTTTTGCTTCCTATAAATATTTAGGAGTATGCAATAGCTTAGTTAAGGCTTTTAGAGCACTTTAATGATAGTAGTATCATTTGGCAGTGTAGAGCAGACTATAGGCGTGGACCTAGAGTTGGTAGAGCTTGCACTGTTTTGAGGTACGAAAGTACTGTTCGAGATATCCTGACTGAGTATGCATGTATTATGTGACTGCATGGTTTATATGTCATTGATTTATGCTGCATTCATTTGCATCTTGTTGTATCTCTTTCGAGATGTCTGTTAGTAGGGTTGTACCCTATCCTGTTAGTGGATGGACTTCCATCGATTTGGGTCCGGCGTATCCACAGTTATCTCGGTATGGGAGCCACCTCATGAAGCGACGGAACAGCGTGCTACATACCAGGGCCCGGTCTGTCTCTGTTATCTGATCTTTGACCTCGAGTTTATAGGGAGTTCACTTTGCATGCATGTATACTCATACTCTCGTATTGAGCGTTTTATGCTCACGTCTCGTACTTTGTGTTTCTGGACACCCTATTCCATGGGGCAGGTTTGCGATTGGACGAGGAGGGTGGATCCAGGAGGGGCTAGTCAGTGGTTGGCCAGCTGGAGCTTCGTCTAGGTTTTATTACTGTTGTTTGGGTTTATACAGCTATTCGATTTGGTTGTATATTATTGGGATAAATTACAGATTCCTTTACTTGGGATTGTATAATGTTTATGGTTTCCGCAGTTTTATTCTGATATCTGTTTAATTAAATTAATTGCATGCCTATGTTCTGTTTAGCAGGTGATCCGGGTAAGGGTCACTACAGCATTAGACTCACTCACACCACTAAACCAGCCCCTCAAACCTGCTTAAACTCAGCTCGAAGGCTGCCCTCAGCCATCCTCAAAACCGAGCCCAACCTCTAACCAAATTCAAAGCTTCTTCAGACTCCAAATCCCACTCTAATTTCAAGCCATCCTAAGCACTACCATGTGACTACATTTCACCCATGGTAGCTCCTAACCCACCATCCAAATCAACATAATCAATCCACTCAACAATCGAACCAAACATGCCATGAAGAATTCTGGAAAATAATCGAAGAGCAGGGCGGGCGGAATGAACTTTTGAGTAGGGCAAGGAAATTCTTGAATTAAAAGCATTAAATGCAATCACATAAACTATAATAATCCACATGGTGTAGAAAGAAGCCCATTATCCTTGCCTAAGCTACAACAAGAAAAGATCGAAGAACACAAGCTCGTGTGATGCGGCCGAATCCATTTCCTTCGAACAGGGCACGAACTCTGTGAAAAAAAAAAATGAAAGGCGATTACACAATCTTCACACGACACAATACTCTGAAATGGTGAAGAAAGAACTCATAGTCTTGCCCTGCTAAGTGAAAGAAAAATCGAAAGAGGCAAGAGCTGCTGCGGCCAATCGAAGGCTGGAAATGGAGCTGGAATCGAGCTCAAAACTCTAAGGTAACAACTTTCTCAGCTTGCTGAGGAAGCTGCCTTGTCGGAGAAGAAGAAGGGAAGGAAGCTATGACAGCTAGTTTGGTGAAGAAGGAGCTGAAGCCGATCGATTTTCTTGAAGAACAGGCCAAATCTGCGCTGCTAAGGGGGTGTGTGTGTGTGTGTGCGCGTGAGTTGTGTGTGTTTTGAGTATGGGTGTTTGTGGCTAGGATTAAATATTTGAGTCCTAGTACTAGCATAGGTAAAACCTAGAAAAATAGGAGTGTAGGAATTTCATGAAAAAGTGAAACACACTTTTAAAAAGTGCTAAACCCAACAAACAATTAGGACTACAAATTAAATCGCACTAAAAATAAAAATACAAGATTAAAAAAAATCCTAATTTAAAATATTAAATTGATTTTACTAGTCCAGGAATTAAAATGCTAATTTTTGCAATAGTAAAAAAAATAATAAATTCTAATGCGCGAGAAAAATATAATATTTAGCCGATTAACACAGAAAGTTAAAATAATTAAAATCATAAATATTAAAGACTAATTTAGGCATGAAAATCCAAGAATTAAACACTTAAAATATTCTGATGTCACGACGACGAGTAAAATATTTAAATAACATGAAAAGCGATTTAAAATAATTTAAACATCTAGACTAACGTTTAAAAGCAATTTAAATAAATACAGAAGTGGAGATAAAAATCTTTAAAATAATTTGGACAAATAAAAAGAAAGATTTGAATAAATAAGTATAAAACCTTTAAAATATTTAAAACAATTAAGTTGCACAATAAAAATCATTTAGACAAATAAACTTAAACAAATAAAATCATTAGTCAAATGTTTAGTAAAATAAAAGCATTTGAATAAATAATAAAATATTTTATTAGCACATAATTCAAATAAGGAATTTAAATCAATTAAACTTAAAAATAATAAAATCCTAATATTTATTAAATTAATGCATGTGATTTAGTAGATTAGATTTTAGGCGCCACAAAGGTCTTCCCAGAATAAGAGTCATGTCCAAATCTTCTTCCATGTCAAGTACCACAAATCCCATCGGGAAGATGAATTTGTATACTTTTACCAGCACATCTTCTATTATCCCTCTTGGATACTTTAGAGATCTGTCAGCCAATTGCAACGACATCCTAGTGGGTTTCGGCTCTCCCAAAATCAGTTTCCTGAAAACATAATAGGGCATTAGATTTATGCTAGCACCTAAATCACACAAAAGCTTTATGAAAAAACAAATCATTAATCATGCAAGGGATAGAGAAACTCCATGGGTCTTTTTGCTTTGGTGGGATCTTGTTCTGAACCAGTGCAGAGCAATTATTTGTTAAACTAATCATGGCATGCTCCTCCAATTTTCTCTTGTTGGAGAGAATCTCCTTCAAGAACTTATCATAGCTGGGCATTTGCATCAGTGCGTTGGCAAAAGAAATATTGATATTCAATTTCTTGAATACCTCTAGAAATTTTGCAAACTGGGAGTCTAGCTTGGCTTTCTTGAGAGCTGCAGGAAAAGGTGGTGGAATAACAACATTATTTTATAATGTGGATGGTTGTGTAGAATTAGAAGACTTATCTGCAGTTTTTTCCGGTATAGTAACTTCTGGTTCTACTCGCTTTCCACTTCTCAATTCAACTGCCTTGACCTGCTCTTTTGGATTCTTCTCCGTGTCACTTGGAAAAGTACCCGGATCTCTACTGTACATCGCTTTAGCCAACTGCCCTATCTGATTCTCAAAATTTTTTATCGATGCATCCTGATTTTGCATTCTGGTTTCAGTGGATGATATGAACTTTTGCATCATAGGTTCCATGCTTGACTTCTCCTCCTGCTGCTGTTTTCCATAGTTCTGATTTCCATATGGCCTATTATTCTGTCCTCCCCACGAAAAGTTCGGATGTTGTTTCCATCCTGGGTTATATGTATTTGAGAAGGGATCATTCTTAGGTTGGTTTTGATTTCCCACATGGTTTACCATTCCTCCCTCTGTTGATATGAAGGGTTGCCAGTCTGACAATCTTTCGTGAAATTTTTAGCACCACACTTCTTGAATACTCATCGCAGAATTCCCTAAACTTAGCTCTTCAATCTTCTTATTCATCACCTCAAGCTGAGCTGCTACTGAAGTGAAGGCATCTACATGATGAATTCCTGCGGATCTCCTGGTTGAATTTCTCTCAGACGGAGGGTGATAACTACTAGATGTCATCTCCTCAATTAACTCATACCCATCCTCTGGTGATTTTTGTAACAAATTACCACCTGAAACTGCATCTAACATGGTGCGATTAGTGTGAGGAAGACCATAATAAAAAATTTATACCACAAGACAGTCTGGTAGTTTGTGGTGTGGGCATCTCATCAATAGATCTTTATAGCGCTCCCATGCTTCATAGAGTGTTTCCTGTTCGCCTTGAGAAAATGTTGTGATATCAGCTCTTAGCTTCATTTATTTGGATGGTGGGAAGTATTTAGTGAGGAAAGCTTTTGCGAGATCATCCCAAGTGGTGATGAAACCTGCAGGTAGATTCGTTAGCCATGCTTTAGCCTTATCTCTTAATGAAAAAGGGAATAAACGCAAATGAATAGCGTCATCAGAAACTCCCTGCATCTTATAAGTATCACAAATTTCTAAAAAAATTTGTAACGTGGGCATATGGGTCATCTATCATCGTCCCACCAAATTGGACTGTGTTTTGCACCATTTGAATGATAACAGGCTTGATTTCAAAATGATTCGCTGCTATGGTTGGTCTGATGATGTTTGGTCTGGCATCTTCGATGGATGGCAAGGCGTTATCCATCATGGATATGTAGACATGTGGTGTTCTTCTCAGCATCTCCCTCTAAACGTCGTCGTTCTTCGTCTGCCATTGCTTCTTATTGCTTCTTTCTTCTCCGGCAAAAAGTTCTTTCGATTTCTGGATCAAAAGGTAAGAGTTCCGAATTAGGTGAATGTTGCATGCACTGCCGGAGTATCCTGCAGTTCACAGATGATAATAGTGATTAAAATTGGAGTAGAGAAAATAAACAAACCACATTAAAGTAATCAATAGTCCACGGCAACGGCGCCAAAAAATTGATCGAGCAAATACTAACACTTAAAATCAATATAAATATCTCTCAATTATGCTCAAAATTATCGCAAGTGCACGAATCAAGTTATAGTAAAGTGTACTGAGTACGAGTATCGTCCTCAGGGACTATGTCACAATAATTCAGTTATTTTATTTCTCTACCCAAAGTAACAAAGATTTGATGAATGATTATACTAAAATTATAAACTAATGAATTCAACTTAAAGCATTTGAATTAAAATAAATAACCACAGCAACTTTTAGAATAGAAAAATATAATATAAGAAAATTTTGTTGGAATCTCGGTTCAGTTTCCCCCTAATTGAACTGGACGATTGACATTTACTTTTATACATATAAATTCAACAGGAATTCCTGATATATCGACACTCTCTCTCGAGTTTATACCAATCTAATTCAAGTTAATGAAACAATTAATCTCTTTAATTATTTATCATTACTGATTGCTTTGCGTTCTTTAAATTCCTACAACTTTCAACCTGGTAGTCTATGGTTATCAACATGTACTAAATATCATATCTCTATACATATTTTAAGTCCATGGATCGTGTCATTCGTCCTAATCATGAATTTATCTCTCGATAACAATTCACAACCTACGAATCTATGCTAAAGTTAGCTACTCCTTAACATAGAAGAATAAACCATGACAAAATCAAATAATAGTATAAAGTAAACTCAATTCGTCTAACAAATTCAATCACACAAACGTGTTTCGGGGTTCGGATCCCCTAAATTCCAACAAAATTAGGTTTAGCTACTACAACCCATAATAAAATTAATCTAACAATGTTTTCAACATAAAAATTCAAAGTTTGGAAAATAAGAAAACTCAAAACGCCAAGGAGAATCCTCCGATCTTCACGAGCCGCCTTAGCCTTTATCTTCTGCGTGTCGAGCCCTAAAAACGTCTGAAAATCTTCTATTTATATTGCCCCCAGAGTCCTTTCCTTTTAAAAAACCCGGAATAAAAATTTTCCAAAACACGCGAGAGCGCCCGAGCGGTAGAAAATAGCAACTCGGGCGCTGAGAATTCCGCTTCCTCACTGCCTCTGTTTCTCGAGCACGCGCTCTAGCGGTAATAAATTACCGCTCGGGCGCACCCCTCTCTGAATTTTTCTTCTTTTCTTTGATGATGCGCCCGAGCTTCATTATTCAACGGCTCGAGCGCACCCTATTTTTTCATACTTATCTCGTTTTCCTGCTAAACAACCAAAAATACCAGAGGAGTGAACAAAATGCATGAGAAAACACTAAACACAATAAGATTAGATTAAAACAAACAAAATGACATGAAACGAATGCAAAACACATAGAAACCAAGCAATAAAACAATTGAAAATGATTCCTATCAATTGGCTACCATGGTTCTTATAACCAATGCATCATTGTGAGGAAAACTCACCCCTTCCTCATCTCATGGTCTAAAACTGATAACCGGCGTATCTGGTTCGGAGCCCTTCCCTACTCCCAAACTCTTTTTTCTAGCCCAAGCCTTCCGAGCCCGGTGAGAGTCCCCATCCGTGGATCCTCCCGAAATCATGTGAATGACCAGTCGGGCCGGGGTTTCTGGATGCTGGTTAGGTTCCGGCACTGCAGGCCTCTGTTCTCGCCCTTGATCCAGGGCACGGGTCTGACTTGGGGCTCGGCCTGGCCCTGGATCTCGAGCTCCTCCCGTCCTGACCCAAGGAGGGCCCCTCGGCCTCCTACCCTGACCTCCCGAGCTCCTTCTCTCATCCTGGGTCAATAGTCCCTTCACCTTTGAGTTATTCTGGATAGCTTTCTCGATTTCCCTATCCAGCTTTTGACATTCCGAAGTATCATGCCCATACTCCCTATGAAAGTTGCAATATTTACTTGTATCTGTCGCTCGAGGTATATCCTTCCTTTGCTCTAAGCGAGTAGGACGGCTGAAGACATTTTACTCATCACAAATCTCCATGGCCCATCTTTAGATACCTTCAGAGTTGTGTATCTAGAAAAACGACCCAAATCTCCCTTCGCCCCTGTACCCTGATCCCCTTACTGATTATACCGTTCTCCTCTACCCTCCACCTCATTTCTGTCCTCCCTCTGTTGCTTCTGTGTCTCTTCCACATTGATATACTTCTCTACCCGTGCTAATAGATCATCGTATGTATATGGGGTCCTCTTTACTAAGGACTGGAACAAGTCACCACCCTCGAGTCTTTGTGTAAAGGTGCTGATTAGGACCTCGGATGGACAGCTCGGGATTTCCAATTCCATGGAGTTGAAACGTTTAACAAAATCCCGCAGGGACTCGCTCTCCTTTCTACGGATTTCAAAGAAGCTAAGAGAGTCTTCTTGTGCTTCTTGCTGTTGGTAAACTGATGTAGAAACATAGTACTGAATTCCTCGAAAGAGGTAATACTCCCTGGTTCCAGTTGTGTGAACCATTGCTGGGCTGATTTGACCAAAGTAGTGAGGAAGACCTTGCACTTGATCATGTCGGTGTAACAATGCAACATGGCCGCATTGTCAAACTGCCCTAGATGCTCCTCAAGATCAATACTTCCATCATAATCGTCGATCCTCATCATTTTGAAATTTGAGGGAATGGCTCTTCCACTATCTCCTTTGAAAGAGCGACATTCTGCATTCTAGGCATCTGTCCCTTTCCATTGTCCGGTCTAGTCTCCTTGTCTGCTCTCTTTCCTGGTACTGTCTCACTTCCCCCTATCTCAGAAGTATCTTCTTCCTCACCTCCCTTCTTCCCCTCTTTCATCCCCATCTGAGCAATGAACTCGGCCATCGCCTCCCGTACTGCAGTTATTACCATGCCATTGACTTTGTCCAGCCTAACTGTTGCCGTCCTCTTTTTAGTATGGAGCGGGGGCCTAGTCGAGGCATCTGACTTCTGTTCTTATTCATTCCTCTGTACTATTCTTCTTGTGGAAACCATATCTACGTCTTAAGATACTGCAGATAAGAGTTTCCCACAGACGACGCCAAAATGTTATCACTAGAAAATGTCGTGGTAGACGTGGCAACTTTCTCTGGTAACGCATTCTCCTCAAGTATCTTTACTGTCCACCTGTTCACCCTCCTGCACACACTAGACAACTCATGAATGGGCGCCGGAAGAACTTTCGGCGTGACCACTCTGATGCTTAAGTCAGAATAGGGCTTAATGGCCAAGAAACTCAAGTAGAATATATGAATGTATATGAAAGTGAATGAATAATAATACATCAAACCTGGTATTTATAGGAGACGATGAGAGAGTTTTTCCGACGAGAAATATTATCTTTCACGCAATATTAGATAGTATTTCCTTCTTATCTAAGATTCTGTTTTATCTTCCAAGATATTATCCTTTTCTCAAGGAAACAAAATCTCCCCTAGCATCACACCTCTTCCAATTCCTTCTCCCGACTCCATCCTCTAGTCCGTCCTCCCCTTCTCCCGAAACCCGATCCAGACAATCTTCTCCCTAAGTCCAACCCACCCCCTCTTGCCCTTCCGAGCCCGAGCTAGGCTTCCTTAAGGCCGAGGCGCCAAGGTGCTGAGGTAAACCTCCTCCATCGAGCCCGAGCTAGGCCTGCTTATGCCTAGGTGGACTTTCTATCCAGAGGAGGTGGACACACGTATATCATATGCACACCTTGCTTATATATTGAAAGGTATCGATTTTCCTCTCATATATGTTTTCAAATACATGTATGCTCAAAGTTGAAAACTCGAAAATTTAATGGGTCAGAATTTTCGGCAATCTTGAAATTTTTGAAAAATAGTGCAAGTAATTGGCCGTATTGATTTTTTGTTTAGATAAGTTTTGACATTTTTAGATTCAACAGTGTAAGTTTCAGAAAAAAAAGATTCAGTCGTGTTTCACAAATGACTTGTTAATTTGTACAATAAATCTTTAAACCTATTCTGAAATTTTTTTTACAAAAACATCATTACACTCATATACATTCATTTGGTTTACTCGCAACGTACGGATTCGATTGCTTGTTTAATTTATGAGAGAAATTTTTGAACTTTTTATTTTAATGCAACTATATATATATAATTTTGATCACCTTCACCTTAGGAAGGGTTTATATATATATATACATGCGTGCTTTCCATTAATTTTCTTAGATACAACAATAGCGAAAAAGTTTACTGATTGGCAATTAAGAATTTACCTATTCACATTGAAGGTTACGGAAACCAAAAAAAAAAAAAAAAAAAAAAGATAATTATTTACGGAACAGAGTTTTTTAAAATTAAAAATAAATAAAAATAGTGGTCAACACAAGTGCAAAACAAAAACCAGCAAAATTCATGAAAATTATGCGGTTTCAACTGTCCTCTGATCAAGCAATGGAGTTGAGTTTGCCTTGTTAACAACAGCAACTGGATCCTCGTTATCTTCGTTGAAACGATCCACGCTATGAATGAATATGCCTGAAAAATTATAGAGAACCAACCCGACTGTTCACATATAGCATAATCAGAAAGCGTTCTTAGTTTAGTTCAGTTCAGTTCAGTTCCTAATCGTCCCTCGTTTCATCGTCTTGACAAGGCCCCCCAAAACATATATGCATGTACCAAAGTATTCATTCTCTATACTTAAATCGTTAAAAACAAATGCCGGCTCCAACATGATATAAAACAAATAACGAGTTTGATTAAAATCGTTACCTATGAACCATATTCCAGCTGCCACGAACAGAATAGATGTTAAAATAAGAGCAGTCCGCCTCCAATTGTTAATTTTATCCTGCAGAATTTATCTTTTTATTAGAACTGAATCACCAGAATTTGACAAAGTTTTCAAAGTGTTTGCTGCTCTACTAAAAGTTAGAAGTGGTGATATATGTGCAACTCAATAGTTAAAATAGCATAGCAACTCAAAAGCACCACATTTCAATCATTGTGCTACCAGAGAATCAGAGATAATCGTCGCTTTGAAAAAGTTTTATGTCCCAATAAATGCACCAATTAGAACTCGTGAAAATCGAAGGTATGAGCTTAGCTCAGCGTCTACTATTTTGCTAGCTAATGATAACTGCACTAATTTTTCAAGATATGAGTCTCTGTGCATACCATCTTTTAGTAACGACAATTATTGCTTCCTACCATATTTTATTCTCAAAGTGCATAGTCAGTATGGTAACCATGTTATGATAAATTTCCAGTATCAAGCTTGACTGAAATCAAAATCTGAAGACCTACGGTGGGAGAATTATAATCAATTATCAATCACAGAAACGAAGACACAAACCTGGAGAAGCCCGACAAGGGGAGAAGATGGCACATCACCGAATATGTGAATGGATACCGTAGACATGGCCATGGATAATGGTCGCAGGCTAGGCTTAACACAATGGAGACAAACAAAATTTACTGGGGCCTGCAGTGGCAAAAGTAAAATCTTTATAAGTCTGGTAGCATTTTCCAGAAAAAAAAAATCAACATGTTAATTTTACAAAATAGAAGAAATGATGAGAGACAAAATCATGTTCGGCACCCTTTACTCTTGAGCACCATTTTCAATTCCACAACATAGAATCGAAATACGAAACAAATACCGAACAGGTGACCAAAAAACAGTTAAAATCAAGAAGATAAACAGGAAAGACAATACCTGGGTAGCAAACACCAACAGCTCTCCTATAGCAAACATAGCCAAAAACAAATAAAGGCTCTTGAAGCAAAAAGCTGCAAAGCAAAAGGCTGCTCCACATAATGTCGCCACTGATAGAAGCTGACGCAAAATTCCAAGTGTGAGCACTTTGTTGATCAAAGCCAAACATATATGGAATTATAAATAAAACAAATCCACTTTTGGTAATTATTTAGCTAGGACAAAAATATAGATTTTTAACAGAGATTGCTCCCAAGAGGCTCGGATGCATACAAAAGTTTCATTCACTCTGCAGAGAAATTTGTCTTCTCACCCGACACAGAAATGGGCGAGCAGAAGTCCATAGTGCAGTAAATCAAGTTATATTCAATCATAGAGTTGTTCCATAGCCCATGCAAATTTCAAATTGACCATACAGTAATAAGTGATTGCATACGTGAATGTAATGCACAAATGGCCCACCTTAAAAGCATTTGATAAAGTGGCAGTCATACGATCAAGGACAAAACCACCAATTAAAGATCCCAGAATTCCGCAAACAGCTGTAACACCTCCAAACATATAATCTGCATTGCTCTGAATACAAATAAAACATATTATCAAGGGATGTAAAATATGTAAAGTCAATATTTCTGTCTTTTTAAATTAAAAAAAAAAGAAGGTAAAAGCCAATATTGAGTGAAAAGGAGATACATCTCAAAGTGACAGAAAAAACAATAAATGGCTAAAATATGGCAACATATTGTACAGGCCATGAAGATATTACCATGTGATATATGTTATAGCCTGCCTTAGGTCCCCAATAGGAATAGGCACCGATGACAAAATTATAGGCAATGTAACCTGCAAGAGCCATTCAAGAAGAAAAATTACAAATACAAGGTGGCACTCTCAGTTTGTAGTTAATCAGCCAATGTGTTGGTTGGTAACTATCATGTGTCCTTTTCCAACAGCAAAATCTACAGAAAGAAGATTTACCCAGAACGTTCACCACGTAAACCTTCTCAAGACAAAGAGCTTTCATATTTCTCCCAAATACTCTCACACCTGACGAGCTGAAATCACATAAAACTCAGTGAGAAGGAATCCATTCATGTTACTTCAGACCCTTTCAGACGTTAACTTGATCAGGAAAAACATATTCTTCAAGAAAGCATTTCCCATGGAGAAATCAAAATTAATTCTTGAAACTAAATCCTTACCATGATGGTTTCGAACTTTTGTCTGCAACTTCTTCTTTTCCTGAAAGTTCACCACCTTTTTAACCAAAAATACATTCATAATAATTTGACCACATGCAGCGATATATAGACCTTCTAGAAACTTTTGAAGCAACAGGAAACTACAAAACTAAGAAACAAGAGAAATTCAAAGGATATCCAAACAAAAGGACAAGCCAATTTATAGATCAAGAAAGGTTTATGAGAAATTTTACTCAACTCCACTCACTAATAAAACATCATAAGTCCACTCAGAACTCTTATTTGACAGTTGACCACATAATCAACTAATCATTCGGTACTGATGCAGCGATGCATCAATAAAATGTATCCAGCAAAACTTATCACCTAAATATTAGGAGCACACTATTCTGCAAGTATTCATAAATGGGAAAATTTGATGCAAATGCTTCTAAAGTTGTTTTGATTCGTAAAACATTAAACCCCATACCTTCAGAGCCATCTTCTACAGCTCTCGATGCTCCTTTAGACCCAGCAGGAGAAAAGCCTGTCAAACTATGTCTTAGAAAATGGCGATTAAATAAAAATGGGACCAAAAAATTAAGCAATAGCCCAATATTGACCTTTTAGCTGTAAAGGCTTCATTACAAAGCCTAAAATGACAAAAGGGAGCATCAAAATAGCCTCCACCCAGAATGCCCAACGCCAGCTATATTGACCAATCTACAAGCAATAACCAGAAGAAAAAATGAATGGGTTCTATACTGAGAGTAAAAAATGTCTTTACAATTGAGAAATAATACATGGAAAAGTAAATACTAAAATCGAGTTCATGTGGGTAAACACTTCATCTGGGAAGAACTCATAATTTTGCAAACGATACGCACAAAAGTTTCTGCCAGGCAGTTATAGACATACCCATCCACCGTAAACATATCCAACCGCAATACCAGTTGGTATACACATGTAAAATGCTCCCAGCCATACTGTTCTCTGTCACAAGGAGACATAGGAGATCGTAAGGAGATTAGGCTGCAACATAAAAGAAGTATGCCGTTGTTTTAAGTCTCGATTCCCTTAGAGTTTATAAGGACAAAATTCAAATTTAACAAAATCAAGATTGACATAATTAGCGGCATTCTGAGGAGATTGTCTTTTCCATATGCCCAAAATCACAGTAACGCTTGCACTGGCATTATTCTTGTCAAGTCAATGTGCTTCTTAACACTTAATAAGTGAATCAGTCAATTAGCCACCTAGATTTTGGTATGATTTGACATAAATCTAACGAGAGCATGGTTCTGAAAGTGTGTCATATTCAAAAGAAGTGTGAATCTTATAGATATCTTGTGAGATGATAATTTTAGATGGACAACAAACCCGAGCGACTGGAGCATTGTCATCAATGAATGGAGCTGCGAGACTTATAAAAGAAGCCTCGCCGACGCCCACTAGCCTACAGAAAACAAACATATAAAAGAGAAAAATCATAATGACATAAACAAAGAAATAAATAGCACATACAACTTTGGTATCATTCGGACAAGCTTTACTTACATACGACCAACTGCAATAGTCCAAAAATTATGTGAAAACCCACAAAGAGTAACAGCAAAGGTCCACACCGTCAAACCAACTCCAATAAGCCTAAAGGGATTGAAGCTGCAAGGTTCACATGGAACAAGAAGGTAAGTTAATTACCCAAAAAAAAAAAGCTTTCAGACCTTCAAGTAGGATGTTCCAGATATTTTCCAAGAGTTGAGCTCTTTTTTCTCATCCAATTTTTGAACACACAAAAAATTTGTAGCACAGATGGAAATCATTAAACTGGAGAATAGCATTTCATAGAACCGACAGAGAGATAAATGATAGCGGAGAGGAAACACCAAATTGACACGAGATGCATATGGATAGGCTGACCAATCACAATACGGAGAAAAAATAATGAAAAGACAAATGATTAACCTGTTGGCTGAAGATGCAAATATGGGAGATGCTACAAGGAGTCCCACCATGAAAGCAGATGATATAACTCCATCCTCAAAATTAGTCAAGTTAAATTCACCCCTGCATAATTTTGTATAAGAAAATAAGACAACATAAATATCACATAATCATAAGAACTTTTCAGTAGGGTTCCTTTCAGTTATTGAACCATCGATAATTTTTTAACTAATCACATGGTTTATTTGGAAACAATTTATTTGGATTTTGGCCACAGCATCGCAAAAATTCTTGTAATAAGAACTAGTAAAAAAATGTCAGACAATAGTCAACAACGTTACCAAGTAAATAAACAAAAGAAGCAAAATAGAGTGGTCAAAAACACCAGATTTCGCCCAAAACACCGCACTGACTACTACTAGAACACTTACCTTTTCCTCTCACCATTTTTCTACTGAGTACTAACAAGAAAAACAAATACATTTTTCACCACATTCTATTCCATTACGTGGCATTTAAGGAAAGAAGGGAGAGGAGTGAGGAGCGATGCAGTGAAGTACTCTTACAGTAGGAGACTTGTATATTCGTTGGTGCACATAGTTATTCAACTAAATTGAAGTAAAAAGGAAAGAAAACAGGAATGAAGATCGGAATTCAATTTATCATCATATAGCCATTGATGCATATAGTTATTAAACTTAATTGAAGTAGAAAGAAAAGCGAAACGGAAAGAAGATACTAGAATTCAATCACAAATTGCCAAGCTCCGGCAGTATGAACATTCTAACTGAGGCCAGCTTAATCATTAATTATTGACCTCCTACGCCCCCTTGAATTATTGTTGAATGTATTACAGAAAAGGTGTGTCATGGAGGGGAGTACCCATTCAAATTTTCCTCTGACATATCTTCCTTTGGTAGTGAAACAAGTCTCCTACCTTATATTGCATGTTCATTAATCCTCCCATGACACCACAATCAAACTAAATCTAGAAGAAATATTGGAGCCACAAGTAAAACCCCATCGTAGAGACATTTAATTTCCCTTTTTCCAATTTTGTTGCCTTTCTGAATAGGCAAATAGGCATGAAGAGGAGATAACAACGCACATAACACAAACAACATAAGAATGATCTTAAAAAAGGATGCAAGCAAACGAAAAACAAAGAGTGAACCATTGATTGTCACTCTTCGTATTAGTAACCAAAATTGATATAAGAACTTACTGGATTCCACTACCACCAGAGCATGCACCACTTTCTGAACAAGTTTTACGGCTTCCATTAACACCATTACTTGCTATAGCACCACGATCCACGTAATTAATTAAGTTGATTATACAAAAGATAAAAAGCAACCTGCCAAAACAGAAAACAAAGATGAACAATGGGAAACTTTGATTGAAATCTAAATGCTGGAGTTCACAGATAGAACAGAATTCAGGTACCCACACAAATAATGTTTTTCAAATCCAGTAACAGAGACGAGATATTCAATCAAACCCGTGCATTAGACACAATTTTTCAACCATCAATGTCCGATACAAAGGAAAAATAAGTCCAATTTCCCTCCCAAAACGAAATTTCGCATAACTTCATCGACCAAAATGCATTACTTCAACATTGACCATCCCTAGAAAGACAAACTCCCAAATTTCTTGGAGACCCACGAGGCAAAAAAAGCTCAAGATTCAAACTTTCTTGATTCCAGCACATATCCCACAATTCCACAGGAAAATCACAAAATATCACCCCATATACAGACAAAAAAAAAACATGAAAAAGGGGTGTGCAGGCCACCCAAAAGATACCTTTTAGGCGTAAACCAAGAAGGGTTGACAGATGATGATGTATTAGCTCTTGCCATGTCGCTCCCTGCTTCCTTCTCTGTCTCGGCAGGCACAACTGGAGATGGAAGCTTCGGACTCGTGCTCGGGTTTGGGCCCTTACTTGGGTCCTCTGGCTTTTCCTTTTCAACCATTGCAAAAAGTATCAAACTTCCAATATATACCGGTTCTCTTTAATGTTTGACCAGCGGTTCTCTTGGAAGCCACCAAAGGATTCCTCCCTATGGATATGTGTGCACCTCGCTCCTCCTCCTGTTTACCTTTTTTTTAACCTTTGCTATTCTTGTTTTTTTTTACTGCTTTTTGTTAATGGTGGTAAACGGGGGATTTGAGATGTTTGATTGAGCTTCTTGTTGTGATCCTTGTAACAAAAATCTGATCTTGTGGGATTTTATTTGGAGTTTTGATTGTTTGGACTTTGGATTAGTGAAATTTCACCTCTATTTATTTTTTACCATAAAAATTATTTTCTAAATTCGAATTATGAGTTTTGTGGAACATAGTTTTATTGATTTATTGTGAAAACTTTGTATTTATATGTTATATATATTGTTTGATCCATCTCCGGATTATGAAATTAGTATGCTTATTATAAACTAGAAGTTTTAAAAGTCAAAATAAAGGGAAGAAAAGACTAAATAGGAGGAAATCAAAAATAAATTAAATTAGCTTTCTTTAAATTTTAGCCTATATAATTAAAGAAATGAGATTGTTAACTTCTGTATCACATACGAATCTTAATGCTAGCTAACTGCATACTTTATTATATAATAGCGTTATATGCACCCGATTCATTTTTTTTTTTTGCATAAATTAATTGTTTGATCATTTTCAGGATGGATGGGATGAATTAATATTAAAATAAAAAATATTTAGTAATTTAAAATTATTTAAAATTTGATAACTATTATTAAAAGATATTGTTTGTCTGTTGGAGATAAATTTGAAGGGAGGTTAAAATAAAAAAGAGATTTTCTGTGAAACTAGTAAACCTAATCATATTTACAATAAAAGTAATATTTTTGACATTAAATTAATATTTTTTTCATATAAAGATGACCTAAATAGGATATTGATCTCACACAATTAAACCGTTAGACGATCTCATAGATTTCGTTTGTGTTTATTAAATAATTAGGGTTAAACAAAATTGATTGAAGATAGCTAGTAAAGGAGATGATTTTTAATTATTTTGAAGTATAAATGAAAATTACAATTGGGAAAAACTGCAATTTTGGTCCGGTATATTTTTCACTTTGCGATTTCGGTCCTCTATGTTTTCATATTTCAGTTTTAGTCCTGCATATTCTTATTTTTGGCAATTTTAGTCGTTTTTCTTCGAAAATGCTTACGTGAGACTGACTATACATTTCAGCTCCACATCAACACTGCACTAGTGCACATCAGCGTCACATCGGAAAAAAGACTAAAATTGCTATAAAAAAAACAAAGATAACGGACTAAAACTGAAATCTAAATCTAAAAATATAAGAGACGGAAATCGCAAAGTGACAAACATACAGGACCAAAAAAGCAATTTTTTCTTACAATTATATCATCATATAAACTGTGGTGACCTGCACCGTGATTACCTACTAATCAAAAACTTAAGCATTTAATTAAACTATAAATAAACATAATCAGAGTAACCGCGGAAACAATCCAAATTACCGAACCGACAGAATACAACCGATAAATAAATCCAAATAATACAACTCAATCGAATTAACTTTAAATTAAATAAAACCTAGTGACTAGCATTGCAATCATGCCTTGGTCACTACCTAATCTCCAAATCCCTGGAAGAAATACATGCAACTGTCCCGTCAAATGTGGTGTCCAAGAAACACAAAAATATGGACGCGAGCGAACTACGCTCAGTTCGAGAGTGTGAGTACGGATACCAAGATACTAGGTCAAGAATCCTGCTCACTTACTCGGGCCCCAGGTATATAGCACTCTGTGTCATCGCATCAGGAGGTGGTTCATATATCCAATGTGGATATCGGTGACCTGACACGAGTCCAAGTGTCCAACCATCTACTATACGTAGGGTGAGCACCCTACTATCGACTACATCAAGGGTATAAGCTCAATATGTTAATGCATGAAGCATAATATCATGACAGGTAATATGCAGATAAAATCATGTTATATAAACAATGCAAGACATAATACATACTCAGTCTGGATATCTCGAATAATATTTTTGTACCTTAATTCTATCAGGCAAGATACACCAGTTCTATAGTCCAAGCCTATAATCTTGAGATTACTACATCACTAAACAATATCTAAAAGCATTAACTAAGCTAATAGATACTCCCAAACTATATATAGGATCTCGAGTATACCTCCGTCCATCGTCAGCTATTTGATGTCGAGAGTTCCCAATCGTAGGCACAACTCTGCTACACCTCCAGTAGCGCCTCGCTATCGCCCAATCCTCGATAATATCGGACTAAAACTCCCAAAACCACTCAAGATTCGAAAGAAAGACTTTGTGAATTGGCAAGAATTCTGATTCTCATACCCTATATTTATAGACGGATATCGGAAGCTCCGAACTCCCAATCGGACGTTCCGATCTCCACATGCATGCCAAGTTCCAAACTGCCAAGATCGGAAGCTTCGATCCCTACTTTAGAAGTTTCGATCTTAGGCATGCAGCTACGTGTTCAAACCAATGTTCTAAAAAGCGGTGGGTGGTAGGCAGGCGGTCACCCACTGCCTAGCGCCTAGACGCTTAGGCGGGGCATCTAGGCAGGGCCTAGGCGGTTTTTTATTTTTAGGCTAAATATTTTATTATTCTAGTCCGATCCGTCTTAATATTTATCCAATAATTCTTTTTTGTCGAATTCACCTGCCTAAGTGGTGTTTTTTTTTTGTCTAAATATCTAATTATTCTTGTTCATTTTAATATATCTCAATAATTCATTTTTATCGAATTAAAACTTGAAATATATGACATATTTCTCGTTTTCATCCGCTACAAATTAATGGACAAACATATCAAATAATCTTTTTTTAAAAAAAATTAAAGTAATAAAAATAAAAAAGTTATATATATATGTTAATCTAGGCGGTCGCCTAGGCGGATTTTGAGGCGTCTAGGCGGCGATTAGGCGGTCTAGACGACCAATTAATGCAATAATACCTAGGAGCTTTAATTGCCTAAAAATCAGAGCGGTGGACAACCACCTAGCGCCTAGGTGCCGCCTAGGCGGTCCTAGGTGCCGCCTTTTAGAATACTGATTCAAACATCAATGACATGTCACAAATGCGCATAACCTAACTACGATCGGAAGGTCCGATCATACTTCGGACGTTCTGATCTCTCCAGAGCTTCCGAACTCTTTCACCCCTTCCGAAGCCTTCGGACCCTCTGAACTCTACAAAACATTGGGTTCGGACCTTCCGAACCATCCGAACCAAAATAAGCCCATTAACCATTTTTGGAAATTCTGGATCCGATTTCTTGATCCGTTTGACATAATTAAAATCTCTTAATTATATTTTACTTGATCTAAACATATTTAGCAAATTAATCTTGTAAAAATAGAACCTGGCTACTACATAAACAATATTAGTAAGGACATGTTTGGTACATTAAAAAGGAATAAGGTATGAATGAAATTAAATTTGAAATCAAATAAGAATGAGAATGGAATGGTGATTATATTTCACATCAATGATTGATACTAGAAAAAAATGAAAAGAAACGAAATTTTAATAATCAAATCATTTGTTAACTACAAATAACAAAATAATTTCTATTCATCATCATCATCATCATCATCATCATCATCATCATCATTATTGATGTATTAATTATTATAAAATTATTATTAATATTTTAAGTAATCTAAGCCTACATTTTGATTATTATTACCATTATTTTATTATAATAAGAATAAATAACTATAATAATATTTTTATAATTATAATAATAAATAATTATATTAATATTTTTATAATATGTCTATTATATAATAGATGAGCTTATTATAATAACTACCTTTGAGAAAATAAAATATATTATTCTATAATTATTCCTTCCTATGCACTATCTCACTTAAAATATCCTAAAAAAAGTACTCATAAAAAACTTTTATTTTACACACGTAAAGCGTGTGCATTTTTCACTTGTAATTATAATATTATTATTTTTTATAAATAAATAAATAAATAATTATATTGATAATTGATTAAATAATTATTATTCATTAAATAATAATAAAATATTTATATAATTATTTATTGATATATGTTATAATAATTTTTTTTCCGAACATCGCCATTGTTGTGGCGGGTGGTTAGGCAGACGGACCCCTACCATTTTATTCAAAAGTAAAATGGATTACAAAAGAGGGGGGATAATTCCTAAATATATCCCTCTAGTTTCGTTATTGAGCCAATTATATCCCTTTTGTTTTTTGTATCCTGAAAATATCCCTTATCAATTAAAAAGTGTCTCGAACATGTCCTTGAAACTAAATAATACCTATTCTGCCCTTTATTTCCCAATTTTATTAAAGTTATACATAAGCTCATCATGCTTCCGTAAGATTAATTAAAATTAAATACCTCTTTGACCATAGTGTCGTCGGGTCATACCTGCCGAGTTTTACAAAGTTCTCCTCACACTCAACCACGCAGTCGCAACAGATGGTTTTTGCACAATTCAACGACACCCAGCATAGCCTTAATTCATTTTCTACCTTAAGGCGTATGATATATAAAATTAATTATAAAATATAAGCATGGATGAACAAGAGACTTAGGAAATTTATTCAAACAACATATTATTACATAAATCAACCTCCTTTGAAGAGGATAAGATAACTAGTTTAGCTACTCATAGTAGCCTTGTTCTTGAAATACATAAAACAGAAATTTAACACAAACTCAGAAAGAGAAATATTACAATAATTTTTATTTCGTAAGAAAACTGAAGAGAATGATCGATGTCTTCAGCTTCCTCAAAATCCTGTATTTATAGCAGAAGTTTCACTCGTTTCACCGAGAAACTTCAGAGAATCTTACAGCTGTCTTGACTTCTTTATGCCATTATTGATGGCATCTTTTGCTAGTGGAAGAGTCACATGCCCGATGGCATCTTTTACTAATGAAGGAGTCACATGCTTGACTTTTTCTTTTGGATTTATTCTCCTCACATGCCTTCTTTATTGTTGTCGGGGCATCTTTTTCTTTTGCAGTGGGCCCCTGGGAAAACGCAGTTTTGGTGGTCCCTGTCCACCTTTGTTTGTCTCGAAAAAATCTTTTCGATTCGTTCGGGGCTTGAAGGTTTTTCCGAATTCTGGCTCCTTCTGGTTTGGACATTCTGGGCAGATATTTTCTGACCATCTTCCGATATGAGCCATGTTACAAAATTTTCGGCGAGTTTCTTTACTCCCCGTCAGCTTGTTGTTCCACAAAAAGTTCCTCTTCTTTTTGAAGAGTTCTTCCGCAAAAGTCGTAGTTTTTTTTGTCATTGTGTTTAACAGGAATGATCCGTTCACAGAATTTTGATAAAATTAGAACGAAAACTTGACCTTATCCATCTCGGTGAGACAAACCCAAATACCCCATGCCCTTCTGGTTGAAATTTCATTTTCTCCAAAAGTGGACACCAATGGTATTTCTTCAGATATAGGATGCTTGATAAATCTTTGATTATTCATGTCAGGTCTCCTAAGCTTGATGAAATGAAAGGGCTCGTGTGATCCTTTTCCTATTGGTTCTGGAGCTGCACTAAAGAAGTATAACTCGAGCACATCTCCTCTGGACAAATGATCATTATTTGCCCATGTTTCTTGGACTGCTTCCTGAATCCATTTTGGTAGTTGTGATATTTCCTGGAAGCCTGGTGAAGTTGTATAAACTGAGGCTAGAGCCCCAAATTTATATCATAGCTTTACATCCTTAGGATTGACATTGTTTTTTAGTCAAACCCTTGGATATATTCCTGCAACATCAACCCTGCAAGTGATCGGGTTGATTTCACTTCTTGTGCTTAATTTTTCCCATCTTTGTTGATAAACCTGAAATGGAAAAATGACAGCTGGGTTAGTATCGATCTTAGATTTGCCCTTTTCAGTATGGGGCCTAAGATTGATCTTTACCTCTTTTACCCCAGAGGCGGAGGGTTGACTTGATGAGTTATCATCATCAATTGTTGCTTTATCTATATCATCAAAAGCTGATGATAGATTAACGCTTGTTTCTTGAGTATTAGAATCCTCAACATATTGTTTTACAACCGGTGGCTGTATTTCTTATTCTTATAAAACCAATGGTTTTAACATTTCTTGTTTTTTAGAAACCTGTGGTTTTTCTATGGCACGCATAATTGGCCCTTGAATAGCAGCCCATAGTTGAGTTTGAGCTTGCATACATCCTGTGATTCTATTGGATACTTTGATCCGATCAGCTTGTTGTAACCTGCCCGCCATATCGGTACTTAGGACAAGCTGGTTGAACTCGGTTTGAAGCAGCCCAAGGTGTTCCCTGAGATGCCTCTGCATTTTCATGATGGAATCTACGTCACTTCCTTCCATCTCTTGTTAAGAAATCTGCAAGAATATTTTCATGAGATTTAATAATAACAATATCAAAAATATAATTTTGACATAAAGCTTTCCATCTTAATAACCTTGCTTTCTCAGGTTTAGATTCAATCTTATTTCTTAGGAAAGCTTTTACCTGAGTGTTTTCAACCTTCAAAGTGAATTTTTTAGCAAGTAAAAATAATGGTCATTTTTCGAAAGCCCTTTTAACTGCATAAAATTCCTTCTCTTTGATATTCCATCTGATAGCTTCAGATTCTGAAAAAAGACCGCTACAGTATCTGCATGGTATTTCTCCATCCGGAGTGATCTTAGTAAGCACTGCTGCCCACCATTCATCACTAGCATCCGTAAATAACACCAGATCATCTTCATGCATAGGTATAGCCATTTTTGGGAGATTCTTACATATCTCCTTTAATTGGTTCACCCCTTTAGTATGGTCATCGGTCCATATAAACCTTGCATACTTTTTTAACAAAGGATTGAACACCTTTCTGTACATTGCCAGATTATTTATGAACATCTCTGCAAAATTAACTACTCCTAGAAAACTTTGGAGTTGTTTTACATCTTTGAATTTATCTGGAAAATTCTTTATCTTTTCCACAATATGGGGTTGTAGAATTATTTCAGTTTCATCAATCTCAATCCCAAGGAATTCAATTTTCCTTGTTGTTATGACTGCTTTATTTTCAAATAAAAGCAGTCCTTCTTGTTTACAAATTTTAGAGAAAATCTCTAAATGTTTAACATGTTCATCTATGTTTTTTGATTCTATAAAAATATCATCAATATAAACAAACATGAAGTTGAAATAATCTTTAAAAAGATTATCCATTTTTCTTTGAAATATTTGGGGTGCATTAGCCAATCCCATAGGCATAACTTCCCAGATATAATGTCCTTGTGGTGTAGAGAAGGATGTGAATTTCTTACTGCCTTCTTCCATTCGAATCTGGTAAAATCCAGACTTACAATCAAATTTTGAGAACACTTTAGCATTTCGTACACATCTAATTAGATGTTCTCTACTGGGTATGAAGTACCCATCAAACTCCAGGATTTTATTAATACCTTGGTAGTTAATAACTAATCTGGGTTTCCCTCTTTTTATTTCACCATGATTTCTGACCAGAAAACCTGGGCTGCTATATGGTGAAACTCCTTCTTTGATTAGACCAAGTTCCAAATTTTCCTTGATAATCATTCTCATATCTCATTGATCTGTTATGTTCATTGGGATAGCCTTATATCTGACGAATTCATAATCTTTGCCTTCCTTTAGAGTAAGACTGGCTTTGAGTTGATTTCTATCCCACCATGCCAAAGGATGCTCATTGTAACTTTCTTTGAGCCTCTTTTTGACATCTTCAAGCTGTTGTTATTTTCAATATGGTTTCTCCAAACCTTCTTGGATCTTTCATTTTTGGGTGAAAAAGTTGTCCTTTATTACCATGCTGGCTGCGAAATATTATCGACAATTGTCGATAAAAAGCAACCTTGAGTCGTTGAATGATAATTTTATGATCACAAATTATAGTGAACATAAGTCTTCTTGACTCGTTGTCTTGTGTGTACTTCTTAAACATTTGTAAGAAGTTAATTTCCTAACAAGATGTCTGCTCCTGTATCATGGAAATAGATTGGTGGTGTTTTTACATTGTACCAGGGTGTTTGACCTGCTCCTCCCATAAGGATCTCTGCTTGTTTTATTCCTTTGCAAAGAATTAAAATTCTTCGAGAGAAATCTCGTCCAGCAATTTTTTGCAATTCTTCTTCACATTCTTCAGGGAAGACTCCCCTTTTTGCTGTACAAATTCCTGCTCCCGAGTCAATATAAGCTGCAAAGTATTCAGCCTTATATTGTTCATACAACTTACCAATCGGAATGTATATGGAGAAAGGACTTGTTGTCATTTTTAAAGGAATTACTAAATTGCCCCGCCATTTTTAACAGACTATGTTGTACCTCAGTAATCCGATTAAGACTATTCACCTTTAGTTTTCCTAAGGCTTCAGAAGGTATAGTATGGTTACTCCTTTCTACTTTCTCAATGCGTTCTAGTAAATCATGTTCATGACTTACTAATTTCAACAATTGCTTCTTCCTCTGTTTGTGAACAGAGTTTTCGAATCTGATTAAGGGATTGTCCCTTATCCAATTGTCTTTGTTTTCCATCTCGTAGAATTCTTATTGAATCCTCCAAGTATTTTCTTTTGCCATAAACTCTATTCCTTTTTCAAGGCGTTTCCATGGTTTATGGTCCTCCAGAAACTCTAGGCCAAAAATGAGCTGATCCAATTCTTTTCCTGGAATTCCACAGATTTGAACTTCCAATTCTCCAATATTTATTAATTCTTGGTAAGTTCCTGTTACCTGCTGCTCAAAATAGTAAATCAAGTTACAAGGAAATTGGTTTCTGTGACTTGTAATTTCGAATACTATTTTGATTTCTTTCCATCTTTCTGGAGATCTAAGTTTTCCTATTATCGAAAACTCCTTTTCTTCTGGTGGAATTTCCTGAATAGGAGATTTTTCCCACCTTCGACTTGTCATTCGGTCACCTTGGAAAGATAACCATTGGGGTTCTATTTTAAGATCTCTGTATAGAACCGGTTTATCTTGTATTTGAATGTCTGTTTCTTGAATTAAAGGAAACTCGATTCTTTCCTGGTATATTACTTGAGCAACTTTCCCAAAGATTTTTGGAATTTCAATAAACTCATTTCAAATAAATAATTCAAAATGATGAGTATTAGAAAGAGCATATGAAATTTGATAAGTAATAGAATATGGTCTATTACCTTCCTTCATTAATCTTTTTTCCTTGAAGTTTTGATGCAACGTCAAGGCTCGACTAAAGTCTCTGTCAGCTAAATTTTAGGCTATTCTTGGATAAATAACTCCTACAATTTTTCCTGCACATAGATTTCCTGAGATCGTACCCAGAACAGCATCTTGGATATTCCCCATTCTTTTATCACATACTACGATATCTATGGGTGAATCTATTCCTTTTTTAAAAGTTGTCTTGATCATTATTTGGATTGCTCCAATATGAATCCAAGACATCGTTCTTGCTACCTCACTTTTCAGCTTCTGCAATTCCTCTCTTACTTCTTCAAAAGGAATTAACTGCATCTCTATTTGATTACTTATTAACTCAATAGGGATTGTCATTTCCCTTCTGGATACTTTGTAAATCAAATGATGTCTTCTTTTTCTAAGCCCTAGGTTGCCTAAGACTCTTTCTACTTGTCCTGCCGAAAATCCTTGGTACTTTTGTAATGTTGGATTTTCTCTCATAATCCTTTGGACCATATTATGAGATATCGTGGTTTGACTAAAAAATCCAGCCAAACTCTCATGTGTTTCGTGTCGAAACACTTCTTCTTTATTCTGATTCTGATTCTGATTCTGATTCATCTTCAGATTCATCTTGGTTAAACAATATCTCTTCTTCGTATATACTTTCATCTGAGGGGATATCCTCAAATTGATATACTTGGACTAGATCTTGAAAGAAGACCGCATCATCCATATCTGGTGTTTCTTCAAAGAGTTTAACTCATTTTCTCTCGTTTTCTGGACAGTTTGTAGATATATGGCCTCTAGCTCCACATGTCCAGCAATTGCAATCCTTGAAACATTCACTTGCTCTCGTATGAGAAGCCACTGATCGAATCTGTGTGTCTCCCTGCACTACCTGAAACGTCAACTGGCCTCCCTGAGGTAGTCTAACTGTCACCAGTCTTCTCCTGAAATCGATCACTACTCCATATCTGCTCAACTAGTCAATCCCCAAAATAATATCAAAGTCTGGCATCGGTAGCACTATCAGATCAGCCGTCAGTGCATTACCCTGCAACTCTAGAATAATCCCTCAGAACACCCGATTAGTAAGAAGCTCTTCCCCTGATGGGGCAGACACTCTGTAGCCTACCTCTGACTCCTCGGGAAACACTGACAACTGCTGAAATAGCTGGGCCATGCCCTCTAGAAACTGCTCCCCTGTATTGCGGTTAACCCTTCATTATTCCTGCGAGAGATTCCTATTTCTGACATCTTTCTCAAACAATCCAACATACCACCATGACCAACGCACATGATATCTTATTTCAAAAGCACATAACTTTACTGAACAAACATATTATACCTTTACCTCAATAAACAAATCATCAAAACCTCAAAACAATTAAAATAGCTTGAAAACTTACAAACTTGCGGTGAATCTGAACGAGTATAGCGTGGCGTGAGTGGCGCAAATTGTTGGAAAACGGTGATCAGATCAATCAGAATTGATACCCGGTGCAGCGGAAGTTTAAAATTTTTTTATATGGAACGATTCCATAATGGGTATCAAAACTTTACGATTAAATTGTGCGTGTAAAAATTAAATCACAATTAAATTTTTACCTCCAATCTCGAAACGAGATTATGGACACCAACAGATTACTCTGCTCTTGTTGTATATCCCAGGAACTGATGGACAAACAATTCTTCAATCAGGTCCACGAACAGAATTCGAATCCCTCTGATAGATTGCACTAGAAAATCTATCAGAAGTTTCTACGAAGAGAATTAACGAATTTGATCCGTTAAACCAGACTGCAAATTCAAAATTCACAGGCTGGGTTTTCGAGCAGAGAGGGGAGAAAGGGGGCGGCCACTTTTTAAAAACACAGCTAGGGTTTTTCGAAAATTGTGAGCCTCTGTTGTGTAATTTCTGTACTGCAATAACTTATTTATAATGTGGGCTACTAACAGCTTAGGGCCCATTAGTCATAAGTTCAAGCCTGACAAGCAAAGCCCGCATGTTCAGAAACTAATATAAAATTCATCGTGACTCAGATTGATAAACCAATTTCACCAATGTGCACAGAAACCATTTCTGCATCTTTAGAGTCAAGATAAATTTTCTAAATCCGAATTCAGTGATTTCCAAAAATGCCCATCCCTATGTCATTTTAGGAAATCTTACTCCTCTACTCTTAAATAAGAAGTCCCACTTCTTTGTTCATTAAATTTAACTCTTTAAATTTAACTATCTCAACGGGGATTAAAAATCCATTACTCTGTGTGACCCTCAATGGTTCTGGGATACAGCTAGCCGTGGGCTCACAACTCCTTGTGACTCAGAACAACAATTTCCAACTTGCCCATCGAATCATGGTAAGAGCGCCTAGCAACATCGCCCCATGATTCCCTAGGTATCATTGATAGTGCCTGCAAGAACCAATAGATTTTGGTTAGCGTACAGTACGGTCCCTTCATCCATATATCCCGATCGAATCAACAACCATTGGTAAATCGAGAGTCGTTCGAGATTCGATAACTATGCAATACATCTTGAAGATCAAATAGTGACATCGCATGTGCTACTAAGAAACCATTTCTTAAAACACATCATGTACTCTGGCCAGAGATTCGTCACACTAATATCTCCTCAGATTGCATAGGATATCCACACTCACAAGTATGTGGTGAATCCTTGACAACAAAGCATCGACTCCTATATGTGTTGTAACTGTACCCAATCCCGACACCTGATGACCCCAATAGAGTCGGTAAACGAGTCAAAGTACAGTACTAGCATATAGAGTCTCAATGATGTTTCAAGTAGTAAGGACTAATGGTGTACAACCAAAACCGCGGACTTTATCCACTCAATAAGTGATAACCACTTGGAAAGTCCGGATAGGGTAGTTTGATCATTCATCGTATGAATATCAATTTGCATGCTTTGAACATCTCTATGTTCCATACCAATGAAACATGGTACTCGGCATCGCAAATGCTAGTCTTAATCTCGAGCGATCCTTATCCTTATTAACGGACGGCTCAATCGACTAGGAACTGTTTAGAATATACAGTGACTATAAGATGTGTTTCATGATAGTCATCCCCATGCACTACCACATCTTACATACACTATAGTATATTCAAGGTCTTTATCAAAACAACAATAGTATATCACAATATAAAAATATGAAGAAAGATAAAGTCATTGCCATTATAAAAGTGTAAATTATATTAAACAAAAGATTGTTTATACAAAGAGTCATCAAAGCCCTTAGCCACAAGTTGGCTCACCGGGCACCCACTCTTTCAATCTCCCACTTGCCCTAAAGCCAACTAGTCATACTACGTAGACCCATTGCTTCGCGATGTTTGTCAAATAATGGTCTTGGCAAGGGCTTAGTAAGTGGATCAGCGATATTGTCTGCAGAGGCCACTCTCTCGACAGTGATGTCTCCTCTTTCCACGATCTCCCGGATGATGTGGTATTTCCTCAGTACGTGTTTGGATCTTTGATGAGACCTTGGTTCCTTTGCCTGAGCAATGGCACCCGTGTTGTCACAGTACACCGGGACTGGACCAACAACTTCAGGAATAACACCCAACTCTTGGACGAAATTCCTCATCCAAACGGCCTCTTTAGCAGCAGCTGATGCTGCAATGTATTCTGCCTCAGTGGTGGAATCCGCTGTGGTGTCCTGCTTGGAACTCTTCCAAGAGACAGCACCGCCATTGAGTATGAACACAAATCCAGAGGTTGACTTCGAGTCATCCACGTCACTTTGGAAGCTAGAGTCGGTATAGCCTTCCAATTTCAGTTCTCTTCCTCCATATACCATGAACATATTCTTAGTCCTTCGTAAGTACTTAAGAATGTCCTTCACGGCTTTCCAATGCATTTGACCGGGATTAGCTTGATATCTGCTCGTGACACTCAGAGCAAATGCTACATCCGGTCTGGTAGATATCATCCCATACATGATACTACCAATGGCTGACGCATATGGTACATGTGTTATTTTCTCTATCTCTTCATCAGTCTTGGGACACATAGACTTGGATAGAGAAACTCCATGACACATAGGTAGATGTCCTCTCTTGGACCCATCCATTGAAAACCTTTTCAATATGGTGTCGATGTAGGATGCTTGAGTGAGTCCTATCATTCTCTTAGATCTATCTCTATAGATCTGTATCCCTAGAATATAGGATGCCTCACCCAAATCCTTCATCGAGAATCTACCTGATAACCATATCTTTGTTGACTGCAACATCCCTACATCATTCCCAATGAGTAGGATGTCATCAACATAAAGTACTAAGAATGTCAAAGCATCCTTAACTACTTTCTTGTACACGCATGGTTCCTCCGGGTTCTTGATGAAACCAAAATCCTTTATTGTTTCATCAAATTTCTGGTTCCAACTTCTTGATGCTTGTTTGAGACCATAGATTGATCTCTGAAGCTTGCATACCTTATGCTCGCTTCCCATGGATGTGTATCCCTCAGGCTGCGTCATATAGATCTCTTCCTTAATGTTTCCATTAAGAAATGCAGTCTTCACATCCATTTGCCATATCTCATAGTCATACCAAGCAGCTATGGAAATAAGGATTCTTATGGACTTGAACATTGCAACTGGTGAAAAGGTTTCATCATAGTCAACTCCTTGTCTTTGAGTGTAACCTTTCGCCACCAATCGTGCCTTGTAGGTCAATACCTTACCATCAGGCCCAAGCTTTCTCTTGTAGATCCATTTACACCCTATTGGAACAATTCCATCGGGAGGATCTACTAAAGACCAAACTTGGTTTGTATGCATCGAATCTATTTCCGACTGCATAGCTTCAAGCCATAAATTTGAATCCGCATCAGAAATTGCTTCCTTGAAGTTTCTTGGATCACATCCAATATCGGGTTCATCTTGATCCCCTTCAAGAAGAAGACCATATCGAATAGGAGGTCTAGAAGTCCTCTCGGATCATCTAGGTATAGGCGTGTCCATCATTGGTTCCTGAGGTGTAGGATCATTATTTTGTATTTCGGGTTCTTCTCGAATTTCTTCGAGTTCCATCATCTCGCCTTTCTTATCCAATAAGAACTCCTTCTCCAAGAAGGTGGCATTCCTTGAAACAAACACCTTTGTTTCAGCAGGATGATAGAAATAATATCCGATTGAATTCTTCGGATACCCTACAAAATAACATAAGGTGGATCGACTATCCAACTTATCTCCCACTGTCTGCTTCACGTAAGCAAGACATCCCCAAATCCTCAAGTACGAATACTTAGGAGCTTTGCCATTCCATAACTCGTATGGTGTTTTATCCACTGCTTTGGTGTGGACGTTGTTCAACAACAACACCGCCGTTTCAAGCGCGTAGCCCCAAAACGAAGGTGGAAGCTCAGTGAAGCTCATCATGGATCGAACCATGTCCAAAAAAGTTCGATTACGACGCTCCGATACACCATTTAGCTGAGGTGTCATAGGAGGAGTCCACTGAGAGAGAATCCCATTCTCTTTCAGATAGTCCAAAAACTCGGTACTTAAGTATTCTCCACCTCGATCCGATCGAAGTGCTTTAATACTTTTACCTAGCTTGTTTTCTACTTCAGCCTTGAATTCTTTGAACTTTTCAAATGCTTCAGACTTATATTTCATTAAATATAAATACCCATACCTTGAATAATCATCAGTAAAGGTAATGAAATAGGTGTGGCCAAATTGAGTACCAATTCTAAATGGACCACAAACATCTGTATGGATCAAATCCAACAGATTTTGACTACGCTCAGGTTTCCCCTTAAAAGGAGATTTAGTCATTTTTCCTTTCAGGCAGGACTCACAAGTAGGTAGAGAGTTAATATCAGACATATCAAACATGCCCTCTCCCACTAGCTTGTTCATCCTCCTTGAGGAAATATGACCTAGCCTAGCATGCCAAAGGTTTGCCGGGTTTTGACTATCGATTTTCCTTTTGTTTGTTGTTACCGGTTTATCAACATAATTTATTGGAACGTCTTTTAATTTTAAGTTATATAGATCGTTTTCAAGTTGTCCATTTCCAATCAAACATTCATTCTTGTAAATATTGCAAATTCCATTAACAAAATTGCAAGAATAACCATCTCTATCAAGCATAGAAACAGAAATAATGTTTTTAATCAAATCTGAAACAAATAAAACATCTCTCAAAAGTAACTTAAAATCGTTCTGCAAAATTAAATAAACATCTCCCACACCTTTAGCTTTAACTCTAGAACCATTTCCGAGCCTCAGCTGGGTCTCACCCATTCTAAGCTTGCGACTTCTTGTCATCACCTGCAAATCATTGCAAATGTGAGATCCACATCCGGTATCCAATACCCAAGAAGTAGTATTAAGTGAAACATTTATTTCAATATAGAACACACCCTTCGCAGTTCGCAACTGCTCTAGATATTCCTTGCAGTTACGTTTCCAATGACCGGGTTTCTTGCAGTAATGGAAAACATCCTTGGACTTTTCCATGTTTGAAGCCTTTGTCTTGTTCTTCTTCTCGGGTCCGGTTTTCTTGGGTGGGGCAGAACGTTTCTTACCCTTTGTACTTGGCCCCTTCTTAGCAGAGGAAGAGGAGCCCACCAAGAGAACCGGTTTATCCTTCTTTAAAGTGGCTTCATATGTTACAAGCATATTGACCATCTCTTCAAGGGAGGCCTCTATCTTGTTCATATTGAAATTCACCACAAATCCGTCAAACGAAGAAGGAAGAGAGAGAAGTAATAAGTCCACGTTGAGTTCATGCTCCAACACCAAATCAAGCATTACCAACTTCTGTATGAGCCAAATCACTCGTACCCCATGATCACGGACCGAAGTCCCTTCATGCATGCGACACGTCATTAGCTCTTTTACAGTAGCGAACCTTTCAGCTCTCGATCGAGCCCCAAAAAGTTCCTTGAGTTGTACGTGAATGTCAGCAGCATTCACGGTGTCCTCAAATCGCCTCTGGAGTTCATCAGACATCGAGGCTTGCATATAGCATTTGGCCTTGATATCATGGTCCCACCATGTATCAAGTTTGGCCAACTCTTCCGGACTTATGTCAGCTGGTGCTTCCTTCGGAGGAGATTTTTCTAACACGTAGAGCATCTTCTCCGAGGTTAAGACAATCTTCAATTTACGGAACCATTCCGTATAGTTTGCGTCAGTCAGTTTATTTTGTTCGAGAATAGAAAATAGTGGATTGCGCAAATTCATCTTAATGAAATACTGAAAAGAAACAGACAATAATCAGTGATTGTTTAATTAATTTACTAAGACATAAAATAGGCGAAATTTATTTTATGAATCTCACTCCCACTATTTTAACGATTTCACTACCCTCTAGTGAAAACGGGAAACTGTTTTCCTTAGTGGGAACATGGAGTCCAATTGACAAACTATGGTTCCAAATAATATCAGCCAACCATAATTTTCAAAAGGTAGAGCCCAATTGCTTCCAAAGCAACCTCCACGTTTTTACCTCATGTCCAATAAGGGCCCAATAATATGACGCCGTTTATTGTGACATGTCAAGATGACCCATCAATATTAAGTTGTGATGGACGGTCGCCATGTGGATCCCCCAATAATATGAGCCGATCCCATGGGAGTTCCACCCAACTTACAACATTTGTCGATCCAATGTACAGCTTTCCGACGAACGGGCCCTCCCAATAATATGAGCCGGACCGTATCCGCGGGTAGCATCTCATACATTGATCGTTGATGGAAGGTAGGAACATTTAAACAATATTTAAATTTCCTTTATTTATCTTGATATCAATTTTAAATCATATTTAAAATGAGGGATTTTAATTTTGAAAATTTGTCTCATCATTTATAATTTGTATGCTTGCCGGATTCATACAATTTAGTCTAAAACATGCATACAACGATAATATCATATATTATATAGGATGATCGATTCCATTTCTAATCGACCCGTGGTTGCCAATCACGAGTCTAAGTCCAATCCTAGGTAATATGCAGCTATGCTATGCAATCCTATTACATTGAGCTTTTAATTTACATTTCTTCTGTCTTTATTGTCTGCTGGGCCCACCTCCATCTTCAAATCTTCATCTCCCACTAAGTCTAATGTATTTACAATAAATAACTATGACAAGTAGGGGATACATTTTAAGGGGTGGGAACGGACCATAAACCAGACCCACTTTTATTACATATGACAATTCATATTGGGCCATAAACCAGGCCCATTAATAAATCCAACAACAATAAAAACAAATGTAAATTCATTGGTCATGGCAATCGATCATCCTTATCCAATAATATTTAATTCAAAATTAATTTATTGGATAACATGCAATGGCAATTTAAATTAAAAGGATAAAATCATATTCCATATATAAAATCTTATTTTACATACAAAATCATATTTTATCTTTTTATCAAATAAAATCATATTTTACATATAAAATCCAATTTTATACATAAAATCATATTTTACTCAATATTTCCATAAGATCATATCTTATCATCAATTGTACCAAAAATAATTAATTTCATAAAATCTGATTTTACGGATAAAATCTATAAATTTTCCAAAAATTCAAATTTATCCAAAAATCAATTTTAAAATTTTTGGACTCGAACAATTCGATCCGACGCCTCGTGGACCAATCAATACAATTTTCGATCGGACCAAAAAATAGAATTTTAACATATTAAAATTTTAATTTAAAATAAAAAAAATTAATTTTTCCCGGGACGCCCGGGACGCTCCCAGGCTGCCCGCGCCCCAAAGGGGCTCGGGCCGGGCAGCGACGATCGCTGCGCTGGGCAGCGCCGTGTGCTGCCCTGGGCAGCGACCCTCGCTGCCCCCCCGGGCAGCGATCCAATCGCTGCCCGTGTTTTGCCCGAAAAAAAAAAATTTATTTTAAAAAATTTATTTTGTTTCAAAAACCGAGGCTTAAAATTTTTTTTGTACAATCGATTAATTTAATCGCTTGATCTGAGCAACCTGGCTCTGATACCATTGTTGGAAAACGGTGATCAGATCAATCAGAATTGATACCCGGTGCAGCGGAAGTTTAAAATTTTTTTATATGGAACGATTCCATAATGGGTATCAAAACTTTACGATTAAATTGTGCGTGTAAAAATTAAATCACAATTAAATTTTTACCTCCAATCTCGAAACGAGATTATGGACACCAACAGATTACTCTACTCTTGTTGTATATCCCAGGAACTGATGGACGAACAATTCTTCAATCAGGTCCACGAACAGAATTCGAATCTCTCTGATAGATTGCACTAGAAAATCTATCAGAAGTTTCTACGAAGAGAATTAACGAATTTGATCCGTTAAACCAGACTGCAACTTCAAAATTCACAGGCTGGGTTTTCGAGCAGAGAGGGGAGAAAGGGGGCGACCACTTTTTAAAAACACAGCTAGGGTTTTTCGAAAATTGTGAGCCTCTGTTGTGTAATTTCTGTACTGCAATAACTTATTTATAATGTGGGCTGCTAACAGCTTAGGGCCCATTAGTCATAAGTTCAAGTCTGACAAGCAAAGCCCGCATGTTCAGAAATTAATATAAAATTCATCGTGACTCAGATTGATAAACCAATTTCACCAATGTGCACAGAAACCATTTCTGCATCTTTTAGAGTCAAGATAAATTTTCTGAATCCGAATTCAGTGATTTCCAAAAATGCCCATCCCTATGTCATTTTAGGAAATCTTACTCCTCTACTCTTAAATAAGAAGTCCCACTTCTTTGTTCATTAAATTTAACTCTTTAAATTTAACTATCTCAACGGGGATTAAAAATCCATTACTCTGTGTGACCCTCAATGGTTCAGGGATACAGCTAGCCGTGGGCTCACAACTCCTTGTGACTCAGAACAACAATTTCCGACTTGCCCATCGAATCATGGTAAGAGCGCCTAGCAACATCGCCCCATGATTCCCTAGGTATCACTGATAGTGCCTGCAAGAACCAATAGATTTTGGTTAGCGTACAGTACGGTCCCTTCATCCATATATCCCGATCGAATCAACAACTATTGGTAAATCGAGAGTCGTTCGAGATTCGATAACTATGCAATACATCTTGAAGATCAAATAGTGACATCGCATGTGCTACTAAGAAACCATTTCTTAAAACACATCATGTACTCTGGCCAGAGATTCGTCACACTAATATCTCCTCAGATTGCATAGGATATCCACACTCGCAAGTATGTGGTGAATCCTTGACAACAAAGCATCGACTCCTATATGTGTTGTAACTGTACCCAATCCCGACACCTGATGACCCCAATAGAGTCGGTAAACGAGTCAAAGTACAGTACTAGCATATAGAGTCTCAATGATGTTTCAAGTAGTAAGGACTAATGGTGTACAACCAAAACCGCGGACTTTATCCACTCGATAAGTGATAACCACTTGGAAAGTCCGGATAGGGTAGTTCGATCATTCATCGTATGAATATCCATTTGCATGCTTTGAACATCTCTATGTTCCATACCAATGAAACGTGGTACTCGGCATCGCAAATGCTAGTCTCAATCTCGAGCGATCCTTATCCTTATTAACGGACGGCTCAATCGACTAGGAACTGTTTAGAATATACAGTGACTATAAGATGTGTTTCATGATAGTCATCCCCGTGCACTACCACATCTTACATACACTATAGTATATTCAAGGTCTTTATCAAAACAACAATAGTATATCACAATATAACAATATGAAGAAAGATAAAGTCATTGCCATTATAAAAGTGTAAATTATATTAAACAAAAGATTGTTTATACAAAAAATCATCAAAGCCCTTAGCCACAAGTTGGCTCACCGGGCACCCACTCTTTCACAAATTCCCTGGACCATGCTTTGATACTAAGTTGTAACGTCCTCTAATTTCTTAACTTAAAATAATAAATAAATAAAATTGCTGACTATTTTAATTTTTAAAATAATATATTGTAATAATAATAAAAGGGGTATGAAATATCATGAATAAATAAAAAACACAATTTAAAAATAACTGGCAGAATTCCAATATCTTTACTCAACCAAAATATTTAAATACTGCATAAACTAAATAAATCTTTTCAAGCATACTTAGAAAGCGTACTTAGAAATATTCTGGCAGCCAGAAAAAATAAACTGACTCATAATAAAAAGAAAATAAAATACTTCTACTTTTTCAAAATCTCAACCAATTAAATGCATAAACTGTTTTCTTAAAAACATCATGTTGCGGAAGTTGCATGGTCATGATTTGCGCCGCCACACGACCACCGCACCCGCCAGACAGCACCACCTACTCATCATTACCTGCATCGATAAAGTTTAGTGAGCCTAATGGCTCAGCAAGAAATATCCGGATGTAGTAAAAATACATAACTCTATAAACTTTAAACTATACTTTAAACATCAACTTTAATACTTTGAAGCCCTTAAAACATCAAGCATGCACACGAAAGCACACAATCCTCAACAATTACCTTTAAACTTTCAAACTCGTCGCAAAAGAGACGCCTCAACCTGAACTTTACCTCAACATAAGACAAAATAACGCAAAGAAATATAACTCGATACATAACAAACACATTACGAATGAATACACCTCAACTCAACCTCATAAAAATAATTATTTTCTTTCGACCTGTGGTTCAGAAACTTTTCTCAACTTTCATTATAGTCGCCTGATCAAGTATTATACAAGGATATCCAGGGTGGAGGGGCATCTTGACTCAAAGAGCCTACATCCACACTCCATCAACCTCAAGTGGAGGGGCATCATGACTCAATGGCCTACATCCACACTCCGTCTTCCTCTTGGGAGGGGCATCATGACCAAGGAGCCTACATCCACACTCCGTCAACCTCAACCTCAATAGTAACTTTACCACAAGCCATAAAATATTTTCTTCACTTCTCATCTTTCTTCAAAAAAATTCAGTACACAACACATACACAAAAACACACCCACACATACTATTTTACAAATTAATATAACCACACGACCCAAATATATATATAAATGTATTATGCATACTGTACATACAAATATAATAAATATACACTCACGCACACTAAAACATAGATCCATATATATAAATATATATATATATACATATATATATATATATATATATATGTTAATCCCAAAACCACAACACACACCTCACAACAATTCACACACAGATCCATCAACACACACAACCCTACACGTGATCTCACACACACACACACACACACACATACACACACACACTCACACGACACACACACACACACACTCATGCACACACACACTCACGCACACAACACCCCAAATACGTGTACTGTTCACGTATACAGTACATATACGTGAACAGTAACGTATTTTACTGTTCATCAATACGAAATATATATATTTATTTTTTTAAAATTAAAAACACCTACCCAATCCTTTAATCTTTCATGTACATGAACATTTATCAAGAATACTTATACTTTTCATAAAAAATACATCAAATACACTTTGAAAAATATATGACAATATCGATGAGTCAAAATAACGGATTAAGACTTGCCTCTATATGTAGAACGGTTGATCTGAAACACGTTTCTGGGATCGGAGATAGACCTGAACACTATCAAAACCAGATTTCTCCACCTCCAAGAACCCTAGCCCTCACGTTTTTCTCCCGTTTTCTATTCTTCTGACTGCGTTTCTCATTCTATTCTACTGACTACACGTTTTCTTTTCTTTTTCTTTTATATTTTCTAATTAATTAAGTTACTAAATTATTACTTAAATCTACTAGTTACTAATTAAGTTAATCTAATTACCTATCATGTATATAAATACACGCACCAACCATATATATATAATATACGTATATAATATATAAATATATATAAAAGCTTATCAATTCCAATAAAA